>NW_027187378.1:9502406-9565241 GCF_028583685.1 Petaurus breviceps papuanus
TTGGGACTCAGTCTTTTGGTATCTTAATAAATTTTCTAGTTTATTTCCTCATATGGCAAACATGACGTATTTTCTAATGGATAATTATATCAGCATATTTGTAATCTCTATAGGCATTGTGAATATGGCATTGCTGATACAATGCCCTAGGACCAATTAGAGTCTCAACTCTTGCTTCTGCCATTTCCCTGGCAGTAGCCCAGTCTTGGGTGCCAGCCTATCAACTCACTCAATTTGACTCTGTAGATGGGTCCTCTGATAGCTTCAGCTCCTTTGCTTTACACTCTAAGTCTCTCCTGTTCACTTATGCCAGTGAGTGGGAGGAGAAAAGGGCATGAGGACAAGTCCATGTGCTTCTGCAGCAAGAAGTCATTACCAAAGGTGGAGAGGGAGAAGAGACCTCATTCCACTCTCCAAGACATGAGGGAAAAAAAAGAGTAGACTCAGGAAGTGCCTTCTTCCTCCATAGCTTCTAGATTGTAAAAGTTATCTCTTCTTGAAGCAGGCTACCTTGATTTTTTTATATAGGCCCAAGAGGCATTGCTGATTTTTTAAGTCAATTAGATTTATGTTGTTATTAGTTGTCCTCATTCAATGTCCAAGGACTTCTAATCCTCTCAATTTGCTTAAGGAATTTCTTCACCCTTCCTAAAGAAGAGAAGTCAGTGAATAAACATTTGTTAACCATCTACTGTGTGCCAGGCATTGTACTATGAGCTGGAAATACAAAGAAAGGTAAAAGACAGTCACCACTCTCAAGGGGCTTTCAGTCTAATGAGAGAGACAGCATGTAAACAACTATATACAATCAAACTATACACAACATTAATACAAAATAATGAACAGAGAAAGAACACTCTTTTAAAGCAATCAGGAAATGTTTCCTGAAAAGTGTGGGGTTTTAATTAATACATTAAGGAAGCCAGGAGGTGGAGATGAGGAGGAAGAATATTTGAGGTATGTGGGACAGCCAGTGAAAATGCCTGGAGTTGGGAAATGAAGAATCTTGTTCAAGGAACAGCAAGGAGGACAGTGTCACTGGATTCCAGAATACATGTAGGAGTTTAAGTTGTAAAAAGACTGGAAAAGTAGGGGGTAGAATAAGTTATGAGGGGCTTTAAATGAAAAATAGAGGATTTTATATTTGATCTTTCAAGTGATATGGAGTCACTGGAGTTTATTGAATAGTGGGCATGGCCAAGGCCCTATAACTACTACCTCAATTCCTAATGATAAAGATAACTTTTTTAATTAACTAGCATTTATTTAACTAGAATTTATTTTCTCCCCACTTGCCCTTTCCAACTGGAAAACAAGAGAAGGAAAAGAAAGACAAAACCTTTGTAAGAAATACTGAAAGTTGAGTAAAAATCAGGATTAAGATGCTTCAGACTATCTTGTTGGGTTGTAGAAAAACTTACCACTTCCTTTACATAGGTAGGATCAGTTGAAGGAAATGGGAATGGTTAGACTAACCAAGAATAGACTAAAGGGGAAGTAGGGACGGTCTGTTACCTTTCTTTGTATAGCCAACACTTAGTACAATCCCTGGCACACAGTAGGTTGTTAATAAATGTTTATTAACTGACTTTTCCTCTTTAGGAAGTGTGAAGAAATTCCTTAAGAAACTTGAGAGGATTAGAAGTCCTTGGACATTGAATGAAGACAACTGACAACAACAACAGAAATCTAATTGGCTGGAAAAATCATCTTTGTCTCTTGGACCTATATAAAAAATCAAGGTAGCCTGCTCCAAAAAGAGTTAACTTTTGCAATCCAGAAATGGGAATGGTTAGCATAAGGAAAAATAGACTAAGGAGGAAGTGAGAGGTTTGAACCATGATAGCTGCTTTCAAGTATCTGAGTCTGTTGAGTGCAATAGGAATTAGGTTTGTTCTGTTTAGCCACAGAGGGAAGAATTAGGAACAGCAGATGGAAATTAGAAAGATGCAAAAGTAGGCTTAAATAAGGAAAATATCTGAATAATTATATCTGCCCATATGTGGAATGAGTTGCCTTGGGAATTTGCAGTCCTCAAGAAAAGGCTATCAGGGGTGCTGATGTGGGGATTGTTTTTCTGTTTTATATTGGACAACATGGCTCTGACTTCTCTTTTCCACCCAAATTCTTTGATTCTATTAAATCCAAGGTTCTAGAGTAATGTGTTCTAAAAGAAAGAGTACTAGAACAGAAGTCAAGACAACTGTTTTAGTCTCAGCTTGGCCTCTCAAACTTAACTGTGTGACCCCTAGAGCAAATCATTTAATTCCCTCATGTTCAGGTTTTCTCATCTGTCAAATTATGATAATAATACCTGACCTGCGTCCCTAGAAAAGCTGTTGTGGAGAACAAAATGAATAGAGTAATGTTTAGGAATGTGTTTTGAAAAGTATCCTTGTTCTTGTCATTCAACTGTTTTCAGTTATGTCTGATTCTACATGACCCCATTTGGGGTTTTCTTGGCAAAGATACTGCAGTGGTTTGCCGTTTCCTTCTCCATTTGAAAAGTATTAAAGACTCCAAATATTGCATTGAACAAGATCCTATCTACTTTACAAGTATCTGCAAATACTTTACAAATAGGTGCAGTAGATAAAGTGCTGGGTCTGGAGTCAGGGTCACTTGGGTCCAAATTCTGTTGCAGGTAATTGCTGTCTTACCCTGGGCAATTCATTTAACCTCCACCTGCCTCATTTTTTAATCTGTCCTACTTCCAAAGATTGTTAGGAAGATATACTTCACAAGCCTTTAAGTATGATATTATTATTATTCACACTGACCTGTCCTTTATTATGTTTCCCTATCTCAGGTCTCTCCCCATTCCAGTCCATTCTTCACATCTTGACTTTCCCCTACTCAGTAAACTCCAGTGTCTCCCCTATTGCCTTTAGGATCAAATATAAACTTTGCTTAGTTTTTAAAGTGCCTTCTAACCTGAGCCCAAGTTATCTTTCCAAACTCATTGTGCACTATCCCCCTTCCTACCTTCTATGGTCCAGCCAAATTGATCTTCTCTGTTTATAATGATAATAATAATATAATAACTAGCAAACTGTGTATCACCTACTATGTGCTGGGTACTGTGCTAAGTGCTTTACAAATATCTTATCTTATCCTCATAATAACCCTGGGAGGTAAATGATATTATCTTGCCCAAGGTCACTCAGCTAGTAAATGTCTGATCTCCCTAGTTATTAGTTTTCTCATCCATCCACTCTCAAATTATTTCATATTTACCTTGTTTATATTTTTCTATTCACTTATCTATTTCATATTACTGGATTCATTTATCTATTCCCTCTCCTTCAGAGCAGAGGGTTTTTTTTTTTTAAGCAATCGGGGTTAAGTAACTTGCTCAAGATTACACGGCCAGTTATTTCTGGGTGTGGTGCTGAGTATCCAAGCCCGGATTTGATCCAGGTCATCCCACCTGGCCGCCCCTAAGCAATTGGGGTTAAGTAACTTGCTCAAGGTTACATGGCCAGGTGTTTCTGGGTGGGTGCTAAGTGTCTGAGCCCGGGATTCGATCTCCAGGTCTCCTCAACACTGTAGCCGGTGCTCTTATTCTGTGCTACCTGGCCGCCCCCAGAGCAGAGGGTTTTTTTTTTTTAATTTACACTCCCCCAGTGATATCACAGTGCCTGGTACATAGTGTTGTTATTCATCCTTCTATCTCAAAGAGGACCAATGACATTAGGAAGGAGATGTCTTGACTTGCAAGTGAACTATATTTAAGTGAGGCAGAGCTGTGCAAAATCATCAGCCTCACTCTCTCCTCCAAAGCCATCTGGGTCCAGTTGCGAGACATAGGTCAGGATGACAGGTGATGGCCCCGGATGCATTGAGAGACCTTTACCTTTTTAAGTTAAGGCCTTTCCCAGGTCTCCATTTGTCGGGTATGGACTAGTCACTTAATAAATGCTTATTTAATTAATTACACCTGCTGTTCTTTTCCACTAGAGAATGACTAAAGGAGATCTATGTATTGAATAGGAAGAATTTTGGTTAGATTCAGTGGGGGAAGAATCAACTTCCTGATGATGTATTTATTTGGTAAACATGCTATTGTGAGAGGATAGAGAATCTCTTTTGATTGAGATATATAAAAGTAGGATTTTCATGGATGAAATTAAGTCCTGTCTGAAGTCAAATGTGGACTATTTTAGCTCTGTGGGTTTCTGACAGCCCTGTGATAATCATAAATATGACTCTCAGCTCTTAGGGGATTAATATTAATATAGAGTCATATCGAGGGCTACTTTTTGAATTTGTTGACTACTCCAATGTCTCCTTATAGTGACTGTAGGTTATTAACAGTTATTATCTTAACAGTTATTTCTATGGACTGGCTAAGATTAACCATCAAATGAGAAATGTTTAATGTAATTTTATTATGTTATGCATATGAGAATTATGCATATGAGAAATTTAGAGAAAGATGTTCATGAAGTGGCACAGAGTAAAATAATCAGACCCAAGAAAATCATATACATAATGATTACAAAAATGTAACTGAAGAGATCACTTAAACTCCTAATATTGGAAAAAACAGATGCAGGAATCAAAAAAAGATAATGAAACACACCCTTCCCAGAAAAATGGGGGCCTCCAAGGACAAAATAGTGTATAAATTGTCATTTATGGTCTCTGATCATGGCTTAATTGGTTTTATTTGCCACAAGGGAAAATTCAGTCTGGAAAGGGTGGGTGGAAAATGATGGAGAAGCAAAGACAAAATACATCATAAAATTCCATGGGTTTTTTCAAATATGGGAAAGAGGGGGAGAAAATAGAAAACTACTATGATTTCAGCATTACTTTAAAATAAAGTCTTATTTTACTAATCACTATAACATAATGTGTCCTTTTGAAAAACATATATAGACACATGTATATATATTTGCAAAATTTATGAAGTCTACAGAAAGTCTGATTGTGTTTTTGTTATGCTGATATAGTCACACTGCATATCTTGGGAGTAAAATGAAAATTAAATGTAACAATGCTTGTGGTTTTGTGTACCCTTATAGCAAGAGCTCATTGGTTAGGAACAACTGTGCTAATGTACCAAGCAAGGCATGGAGGGGCCACAGTCTGGGCAGATGAAAGGAATAAAGTGACAAAACTGACAAAACCAGGGTTCTTTTGGAGACTTTGTTTGGTGGACATTTTCACAGAAACTTTGGGTTCATTGATGCACATACAGAAACATGCTTTACTTCCAGTAAAGTATCCCCATAAAGGTAAAATAATAAGAAAAGGAAAACCTTAGAGAACTGTGAGCTATTAAAATACCTTATTGGCAACAAAAGTAACATATTGTGCTCTAGGCCAGACATTTTTATTTTGGGTCTCTGTAAAAAGATTGCTTTTTCCCTACTCTATGCCAAGGAAAAGGCTCTATTTATGGAGTGCCTGTAGGGCACTGGACTCAGCACAAGGCACATAGAGTCCCAACCAGGAATTATGCATTTTCAAGGTCTTTATGGAAGTAAGGAAAACATATGTACACTTTCAATTTAAAGACATTTTGTTTCTATCATTAAGTTTTTCCTGAGGAATTAAATTTTTTTAATTTACTCTTTTCTGCAATCTCTTCATCAATTAGCAAGTATTTATGGAGTGCCTATTATGCAGACAGCTTTCTGGGCCCATTTCACAGACAGTAAAACTGAGTCACTGTCTATTGGCAAGAGAAGCCAGGAACTGTCCTCTCAAATTCAGGTTTAATAAAATACAAGGTAGATCAGAAATGGATCCAATTTTATGAACAGGCTACATATTGGATTTAGGATTAGGATTTGGCCGACACTCTTCCTGCTACCATTTAAAATAACACTGTGTAGTTTTTTTTTTCATTTGCTCAAAATTCTGAAAAATTGTTTGATGTGTAAAATGCTGCCTTAAATAATTATTTCATTAAACTTAAGAGGCTGAAGCAGTTTTCATTTCACTGGTGATTATGATTGTCCCATTGGTTTACTTGCTCTTGGTAATATTAATGTAGGTATTTAAAGGATCACTATTTTCTTTCATTATTTATTTATTTTTAACTTACTTTAAAAAAAATTTGAATTATAAATCATCTCCCTCCTTCTAGCTCCCCCCCATCCATTCAGAAGGTAAACAATATGGTACCCCTTATTTTACATGTAAAGTCATGTAAATATTCCATATTAGCTATGTTTAAAAAAAAAAGCAAAATTAAGAAAGTGAAAAAAGTATACTTAAATATGCATTCAGAGTTCATCAGTTCTCTTTCTGGAGGTAGATAGCATTTTTCATCATGAGTTCTTTGAAATTATCTTAGATCAGAGTAGTGAAGTCTTTCACAGTTGATCATCATTGCAATATTGCTGTTAGTATATAAGATGTTCTCCTGGTTCTGTTCATTTCACTTTGCATCAGTTCATGTAAGTGTTCCCAGGTTTTTCTGAAATCATCCTGGATGCCATTTCTTATAGGATAATAGTGTTTTGTCACAATCATGTACCACAATTTGTTCAGTCATTCTCTAATTGATGGGCTGTAGCACCAATGCAAAATTTACAGCACCCACAGCCACTATAAATATAACTGCATGGTGATCAATTGCAAAATATAACAGACTCTCCATGTAGAAAACAGAAGCAAAACATTTATTCAGACACCAGACAACAGAATCCCCAAACCAGTAAGCTAATTCCATCACAGTAACATAGAAGTTAATGCACAGCACTGTAGCAGAGAGCCACACCATCCTTTAGCCTTCTCACCAACCAATATAAGACCAGTATTTACTCACAAGCCCATCTGTTTCCCTAGGAAGCATGTTGTCCTCCCAAACATCTGTCTAGCTCTGACTCCCAGTTCACTGTGGGCTCTGCTCCACTGTTCAGCAAACTCCTCCCACCACAGACTCCATGTGATTACATTCAGTCCATTGAGGATAGAGTTTATTTCCAAAGCAGGGAAAGTCTTCAAATTTCCTTAGACTTATTAAAGGACAGGAAAGATCTTCAAATTACCATTACCATTATATTTGGCCCCAGGATCTTTCATGTCCCTTACATAGCAAAAATACATTAACAATGCATTTCATTTTTGCATAGATTAATGAGAATTTAGGGGTAACTGGTGGGGTAACCGGTGTCAACAGAACTTAGCAACAATATAAGAGGGGTAATAGAAAATAAATACATAAAACAAGATCCTAGGGTGGGGGCTTGGGCACAAGCACGCCATCTTCCCCCCCCCCCTTGAACAAATGGGGCTCACAATATTCCTTGCCACCACAAAAAGAACTGTGACAAATATTTGTGTGTGTGTGTGTATATGTTATATATATTGTATATATATATATATATTTTTTCCTCTTTTTTTGATTCCTTTAGGATACAGACCTAAAGCATAACTGTTGATGATACAAATTACAACCCACTCAGAAGTCCTTGCATTTATAATGCCAGCGTTGTCACCATCACAGTAATCTATTGAAACTGTCTTATTTCTCAAGGACAGATTTTCCATCCAGGTCAAGTCAACAAGGTACCCACTCTATGTCAGGCACTGCGCTAATTATTGGGGATAGAAAAGCAAAAACAGCCCTTCCCATCAAGAATCTCACAACCTAATGGAGTCAACAACATTCAAACAACTATGTTAAAACAAGATATATACCAAAAATGGAGGTAATTTTAGAGAGAAGGCACTAGGATTAAGAGGTCCAGGAAAGGCTTTTTGCAGAAAATCCAGCAGTTAAAAAGCATTTATTAAGCATTACCATGTGCTAGAATGGCAAAAGACAATCCTTGCTCTTGGGAGGGATTTTAGCTGCTACTTAAAAGAAGCTAGGAAAACAAGGAGAGGGAGATGAGGAAGAAGTGAAGGGGGTTGAGGGACAGTAAGAATCCTTTTCAAAGATAGAGCCTTAATGCTTGTTCATTTGTTTGCCTGTTTTTGTAGCTAATTGTACTGGGAATATCTGTACAAGAAATAATCTATTATTCTTCAAGCCAAAGTGTTGACTGCTATTATTCTCATTCTGCCAATGGGAAATATAGGCAAAGGACTGGTTGTAATAACTGAGTGATGAACAAAACAAGGTTCACTGTCTTATCTAATCCTGTGACAGAAGTGATTCGATAGGGTCAAGTTATTATGATGTGAACAGTACCTCAGTCTGCCACTGCCTGCATTGGAGGATCAGATAAACTGTCTCTTACAAATTTGAGAATAAATAAAAGTGGCATTTATAACTGCCTTATTATTTTAGTCCCTTAGTTGTATGAAGAATAATCCATTTCCTAACCAAGCTACTCTTAACCAATCAATTTTTCAGTGATATAATACACAGAGAAATGACTGTATTAATTGAGCTTTCATAGCTAATTATCATAGAAACTATACTGAAATCATGATGGAGATGTCTACTTCTTTTTTTTTTTTTGCTTTCTTTGGAGGGCAGTTGGGGTTAAGTGACTTGCCCAAGGTCACACAGCTAGTTTTTGTGTTAAGTGTCTGAGGCCAGATCCAAACCCAGGTCTTCCTGACTCCAGGGCCGGTGCTCTATTCACTGCACCACCTAGCCACCCCCGAGATGTCTACTTCTGACTATCTCATATGAATTCTTCTCATCTAAGGCAATGTTCAGTGTTATTTTGCTTCTGTTCAGTGTGCTTAAAAGGTAAACAATATTTTTCCCTGTTTTTAAAATGAATGCTAGCCTTCTCATGTGCATATGATTTGGAGTCATTAGTTTTACATTAATAAGTGATCACAAATATGAAAGATGGAGATAGTGTCTTCTGTGGCTGAACTACGAAATATGAAATATGACCCCATTTGCCAAGTTTGTTCATTTAAAGGTATTGGTCCTACTCCCTACCATGGCATCTGATTTTACGGAATCCCTTGAGGGTGTTGGTGCTCCTTTTTTGCCTCCTTCCTTATTTGTAAAAAGAGAATAGTTGTTAAAAAAAATGGTTGACATTTATTTTCCACCAAAACTGTTAATAGAACAGTTTTCTTACTATCTTGTAAAATTATATATCTATATACTAAGAAAACAAAAGCCAAATTGTACATTACAAAAACCCAAAGTTTCTTATATGTCATTATTTCTTATTCTTTCCTGTATTTGTTGATGCTGGTTAATTTCACAATGAAAATGAAATTTAAATGAAACAAAAAAGACAATTCCTAAGTGCTCTCTCTTCTCTTCTCTTCTCTTCTCTTCTCTTCTCTTCTCTTCTCTTCTCTTCTCTTCTCTTCTCTTCTCTTCTCTTCTCTTCTCTTCTCTTCTCTTCTCTTCTCTTCTCTTCTCTTCCCTTCCCTTCCCTTCCCTTCCCTTCCCTTCCCTTCCCTTCCCTTCTCTTCTCTTCTCTTCTCTCTTCTCTTCTCTCTCTTCTCTTCTCTCTCTTCTCTCTTCTCTTCTCTTCTGTCTCTTCTCTTCTGTCTCTTGTCTTCTCTTGTCTCCTCTTCTCTTCTCCCTCCACCCCCCCTCTCCCTTTTTCCCTCCCTCCCTCTCTCTTATTTCACCTTGAAAATAGTGAGATTCTAAAGGGGCAATGTCCTCTTCTTTTCCTATTAAGATGTAAGTAGTTGAACATCATTTTGTCCCTTAAAATTGTTCAAGTGAACTTATTTTTCTAAGTGTCTCCTCCCATGCTTTCATTTCAAATATTACTCCTAGTCCTAGTTTTCTCAAAATATGTGCTTGAAATTCATCTATTAAAATGCCATTTTTTCACTCAGTTGGATGACACACAACTTTACAGGATAAGTTTGCTTGGTGGAAGCCTTTTTATTTTGCTTTTTAGTGTATTATATTCAAAGATTTCCTTTCCTTTATGGTAATTGCACTATAATCTAGTTTAATCTTAACTATTGTTTATTGGAACTTGATCTCTTTCTTCCTGATTGCTCGCAGTATTTTTTCTTTGATTTTGGAACAATATTTAAGTTATGATATTTCAAAGTGTGTTCAATGTAAGGTTTATTTCAGGCAGTGATCTATGAATTCTTTCTGGTTTCACTTTACCCTCTGGCTCTAATAGCTCTAGAAAGTCTTGAAATATGGTTAAATTATCTCTCCTGTTCCTATTTTCCAGGTCAGTTGTGTGTTTTTTATAACAGATTCCTCAATTTTTTTTCAGTTATTTTTACCTTATTCTGATTTACTTGTATCATTGAAATATTGAATTCTGGTTGCTCGATTCTGTATTTCAGGGTATTCACTACATAGGCAAAATTTTCTAACTTCTGTTCTAAGTTATTTGTTTATTTTTCAAGTGTCCTAATTTCAGTCTTTTTCTCTTATTTCAGCTCTTCATTCATTCTTTCCATCTACTCTTAGAGGCACCATGACCAAAAATTCTGTTTTCTGGATTTCTCCTTGTAATTATTATGGAGCTATTATCTTCTTAGATTTTCTCTTGATTCCCTTAAACCATAGTGTTATCTATATAAATAGGATTTTTTTCTGTCTACTCATATCTTCAGTCTCAGTTTCTGAATGGGTTTTTTGGCTGGGCTCTATTCTCTCCTATAATATTATATGAGGGTAGTTAAACTCAGATCTGGACAATCCTAGGCATTGCCCTGGTTGTAGTATACCATTGCTCTGTCACAGTTCTGAGTGAGAAAGCCATTTCCTGGTTCCATCTCCTATACTGTGGACCTTCCTAGGAAGCTGAAGAGAACCAGACTGTGCAATCTTTTCTGTCCTGCCCTGGGACTGAGAGATGGATCCAAATCTAAGCGTAAGCATCACCTCTTGATCATGCCACTACCATAGGCCATCTCCAAATGAAAGACAGACAAAAAGCTCAAGCTGATTTCAACCTTCCTTTTGGAATATCCACATGGGGAGTTCATTTCATGTTGCCCTCAGGCTGTCATCTGGCACAGCCCAATCTGGGAGTTTACACCGACCTCAGGCACCATCATCCCATAGGTGGTCTACAGGTTTCAGATCATTCATAGGTTTTGTACCATCTTCTGTTGTAGTCCTAGACTGAATGGAAAAGCTCAATGGTGTTTCTCTTTGGTCTTGCTGAATCTTCATTTCCTCTAACTCTCTTCTTCCTCATTTCTTAAAGTTTCTCAGGGGAACTGGGTTTGACTAGAGCCTTATATGTTTCCATCTTTGTAAGAAATGCCTGATTCCCTAGATTTTTACTTTTTTATGTATTATGCTCAGTTCATATCAATTGTGGTTTTTTTCCTATTTCTGTATGAATGAGCCTTAATTCTTTAGAAACCCTAGTATTTCGTGGCTTGAACCCACATAACAGTAACAACAGTAGAATATTGATATTTAAAACAGGGGCCTTCATTTTCCAGAAAAGTTTGGGCACACTAAAGCTCTTTAATTTATAAGAACCAATCCAACCTCTTCTTGTCTTGTATAATTCTCAAATGAATTGATTATCCATTCATAGTATCTGCCCAAATTTGGATGCTGAAATTCTATAGGTTGTCCATAGTCATAATCTGGGGAATAGTAATACTTCATGTACTGTTTTTCTGTGTAGATAGACCAAAGTTTTTTAGATGGTTCTGGGTTTGATTCAAGAGGTTCAACAATGTTGCAAGACTTGATACAACCAGTACAATATCATCTGCAAATAAGAACATCTGGAGTTTCAACATGATCATTTGTAAGGAAACCCTTTTCAACTTGTGTTATAAAAGTCTCTCCTCCATCACAATGATAAACATCTCTATTTTGTGCCTTACTTGATAATAATTTTGAACAGATACAGATATAGATGGTTCATTGAACAAGATCATTTGTGCTTCTATCTTTCAAGAATTCTTACATAATTTTAATATGTTCATGAGAAATTACTTTTTATAAGAGAATCTTTAAGGAGA
Source organism: Petaurus breviceps papuanus (assembly GCF_028583685.1). Taxonomy (NCBI): domain Eukaryota; kingdom Metazoa; phylum Chordata; class Mammalia; order Diprotodontia; family Petauridae; genus Petaurus; species Petaurus breviceps. Next base: position 9,514,266 of record NW_027187378.1, read on the forward strand.
TAGGTCATGCCATTAAAATGAAAGTTTTTTTATAGTCAACAAATGATAAGCACCGTGGGATTATGTATTCTCTACACCATTTAGTCACTTGTATAGTGGAAAAGATGTGGTCTACTGTGGATTGTTTATAAAAAGTCTGTCCGATATCCTTATTAAGATGCATTCAGTGTATGTCTGTAAATTATTCTCATAAAAAATGCTGTATAGCATAAACATAGGTTCAATAGTTGTTGATATCCTCTCCTCCTTTTGGGGCATTAATAAGGGTCTAGGATTATCGGAAAGACTCCTCTTCCTGAGTTCAAATCTGGCTTCATATACTTCCTAGCCGTGTGACTCTAGGCAAGTCACTTAACCATACTTGCCTTAGCTTCTTCATGTATCAAGTGAGCTGGAGAAGGAAATGGAAAACCACTCCAGTATTTTTGCCAAGAATGGGGTCACAAAGAGTTGGAAACAACTGATCAACAAGATTTTTGTTTGTTCTTTTGGTTTCTGTCCCTCCATAAGATATTTTTTGAAATTACCCTTCAATACCCAGAATAGGTATATTCTAGTCATACTTGTTCTAATCTAGCTATTCACCCTTTATTTGTTCTCTGGTATAACTGTTTTAGTATCTCCTTTATCTGCACATCTGGAATTATGGCACTGGAATCCAAGTGTGGTTATACTACTGCCCTAAATGGTGAAAATAATCCATTATAAAAAGTTTTTTAGACAATTTAAATTTTTCTGCTATCTTTTGTCTTTTCATTTTCCTTAAGTCAATAGGTATATCATCATCATCATTAATCATAACTTTCATTTACATAGCACTTTAGGGTTTACAAAGTACTTTACATAAATAATATCATATGATCCTCACAATATCCAGGGAAGATAGATGCTATCTTCATTTTACAAAGGAGAAAATTGAGACTGAGAGAGGTTAAGTGACTTGCCTAGGATAACACCTCTGGCAAATGTGTGAGTCAGGATTTGAGCTCGTCTTTCTGACTCCAAATCCAACATTCTACCTACTATGCCTCCTTGCTTAGTATATCCCATGCCTGTGCTATGTCCTAGGAATACAAAGAAAGGAGAAAGCACACAGACCTTTCCCACAAAGACCTAATGGTCTAATGGCAGACATAAGTCAAGTCAGGGCAACATGGAAACAATTAGGTAGATATTCACAATAGATGAACAGCACTCTGAGAGAGGAAGGCATAGCAGCTGAGGGGACCAGAAAAGGCCTACTGAAGTAAATGGGATTTGAGATGAATTTTGGTGGAAACCAAAGAAGCCTGAAAATAGAGGTGAGGAATTGGATAATTCCAGGCATGGGAGACCTCCAGTGCAAAGACACAGAGTTATGAGATGGATTGTTGTACGCAAGAAAAAAAACCAAGAAGGTCATCATTGCTGGAATGTATGGTTCATGGAGAGTAAAGTATATAAAGAATGGGAAGGTAGAAATTGATCATATTATGAAGAACTTTAATGACCAAAGGGATTTCTATTTGATCTCAAAGATAATAGGGAATGATTGCAGCTCACTGAACAGCATGTGCTTCAGAAGAATTGCCTTGGCAGTTGAGTTGCAGATAGATTAGAGATTTGAGACAGGGAGACCAGTTAGAAAGCTGATTAAAATAGTCCAAATAAAAGGCAGTGAGGCTTGTGATTGTTTGAGTGGAGAGGTGGCATATCCAAGGAATGTTACGAAGGCAGAAATGACAAGATTTGGCAACAGAATAAATACATTGGAAGAGGAAAGTGAAGAGGAAAAAATGACATTGAAGTTACAAGCTGTTCCTGGGAGGAGGAGGAGGATGCCTTGATAATGACAAGAAAGTTGGGAAAAGGAGAAGGTTTAAGGGTTTAAGGGAAAAGATAATGAGTTCAGTTTTGAGTATGTTGATTTGGAGATGTCTATGGAACATCTAATTTGAAATGTCTAATATGTAACCAAAATTCAGAAGAAGTCTTAGGGATAATAACTATGCAGACCCAGGTATAGTCTGCACAGAGATAATAAGTGAACCCCTGAGAGCTGATAAGATCACCAAGTGAGATGAAAAGAGGGAAGGGCATAGCACAAATCCCTGGGAGATGCCCACAATTTGCAGGTATGACCTGAACTGAGATCCAACAAAAAAAAAATTTTAATGGATATTTTGAGGTTTTTAAATTTTTCATGCCACATTCTTTTCATACTATTATTATTTCAGCTTTGTAAGAATTTTTGTCTTCTAGTAAGTCAGTAGTCGAACTGACCACAGACTAGATTCAGGAAAGACTCCCAGATCAGTCTCAAGTCATTTCCTACCTATAAAAATAAAACCAATTTCATTTTTTGTGGTGATATTTGATACAACATATGCAGTACCTTCCAATTCCTTTTCTGAAGGAAGTATTCATGGTATATTTCAGTGAGATTTCTGTGTAAGAAGGCAGGAAACAAACATTTATTAAACACCTATTATGTTCCAGGCACTGTGCTAGGTTTTCTGCAAATATTTTCTGATTTAATCCTCATACCAACCCTGAGAGATAGAAGCTATTATGATCCTCATTTTACAGTTGAGGAAATTGAGACAAACAGTAGTCAAGTGACTTGCCTAGGTCACACAACTAGTAAGAGTCTGAGACCAGATTTAAATTCTTGATTTGGGACTTAGCATTGTATCTGCCTAGCTATTTCAAGTCTGCAAGGCTGGGTTTTTTTTTTCATTTCTTATTCCTAGCCTTTATTTTCCAACCTATTTTCCAACATTCTAACTATTTCTATCTTCCCTTTAAAGTGAACAAATATATAATTTATGTGTCAAATATATATGTTTATGATTCAATTTGGAGGTTCTTATCAAGCTCTTCATATCATTTCTCTACTTTGTCCTCTTCTGCAACAGAGGTTACATAAGTTGTTATTATTTCAATGGCAGTCTATTTGCAAATACCCATGAACACAATAAATACATGAAATAATGCTTCTTGGTGACTTTGGATGTTTGCTCTGTTAACTCCTTTATTTGTATCTTAAAAGAGAACCTTTGAGCAATCCTTTCATTCAATTGGAATTTCCTTCAACGGTGATGCAGTGGATAGAGCACTGTGTGTGAAGTCAGGAAGACCTGAGTTCAACTCCAACCTCAGACATTTAATAGCTGGGTGACCTTGATTAAATCACTTAATCTGTCTGCCTCAGGCACCTCAACTGTGAATTGAGGCTAATAAAAGCAACTAACTTCCACTGTTGCTATGAGAATAAAATGAGGTAATATTTTGAAAATGCTTTGCAAATCTTAAAATGATATATAAACACTATTGTTATTGTTGTTTCATTTATGTCAAGAATGTCAACATTAATTAATATAATCTTGTCATTCCAATATAGTTTTATGTTTGTTCACTGGTCACTAGACAAAAACAAAAACCTCTCATTTTTCAATTACCAATAACAAAATGGAAATTCAAAGACTGTCTGAGAACTGTGTGATTTTTATCAACTTCTGCTTCCTTTCCCACCACTCTCTCACTGTTACTAGAGATAAGGGGGCCACAAAGGACTGGGAGACAATTTGTATTATTTTTCTTTATTTCATTGGCTCATGTGGTCAAAGAATATGTCACCTCTACTATTGCAACCTCAACCAGTTTCAGACCAACTTCTACCCACAGGGCAATCAAATCAACCTAGATAAAGTAGCAAAGCACCTTGAGAGATAAGAGATAAATATGCAAGAGGAGCCAAACCACTACCATCACCCATGCCATCATCTTCCCTCAGACCCAAATGACGACATGCAACAATGAGCAATGTGTCACCAGTCTACTGTCCCCTCTTTCCATCAAAGTCCCTGCAGCCATCATTGAGGGGGGAAATTCCTGTGGAAAATGAACCTACTATCTGTCATCATCAAAACCAAGTACTGGCCAACTGCCATTGACTGTCAGATAAATTGAAGAATAGCAATGTCTTCCAGATAACTGGCCCTGCTTCAAGCCTAGCTCCCACAGTCATCATCTAGAATAGAAACCCCTGTGGGGAAGGAGTCAGTTATCTCCACCATCTGCCACCCACAGGGTAAGCAAGTGAGCCTAATCAAAGTAGCAAGGCACTCTGAGGGAGACACATGAGGTAGAAAATTCCAGGTAGATAAAATCACTACCACCACCTCAATTACTACCTCCCTTCAGATCCTGAAGGAGACCACCTAGGTACTAAGCCCTAGAGTCTATGGAATAGCAGTATCCCTCAGACCACCAGTACTGCTTCCAGACCATCTTCCTGAATCAATACTGGAGTCATCTATGGAATCAATAACTTCTGAAAATTCAATAGCCCCCCCCCACCTCTCAGCAGTCATAGGAACTGAAGACCCAGAAAGGAAGGTTCTTGCCAGCAAAACCCAGAAATAGATGTGGTTTTATCAGTGGAAATGATTTCAAAGAAGATGTATTACCATCTGCTTTGCTACTGAACTTCAAACTATGGGATCCTTTCATCTGACTTGTGGGTAAAGCATATATGCCTTGTCTCCTTCATAAATGTTAACTCCTTGAGAATGGTGACTCTCTTCTTTTTCTGTTTGAAACACTAGCTCTTAGCACAGTGCTTTGCACAGAGTAGGTGCTTAACAAATGCTTTTTGATTCATTCTTTCATTTATTCACTCACTGTTCTGTCAACTAGTAATAAGCCTCTTTTGATTTAATTATGTTGGGACTCCAGAGCAGGAACAGTCTGTTGCTGGGACAGTGCTCAAAGTTTTTCCAGCAAGGCAAGACTTGCCAGAGCTCACTTTCTACTGGTATTACCTTTGAGGTCCCATGGTTCCTTCCATGCCACAATGAGGTGTCAAAGAAAGACTTGTGTATGCCACATAGTTGGTTCTTAATACATTTCTGTGGTTTAATTGAATACGTTATGAGAAAGTCTGGCAACCTGGGAGTATGAACTGTCAGAACCATGCGTAATCAGGAAATTGTTGTACTGCATTGTGCTACATACATTTTTTTAATAGCAAAAGAACTACCTTCTTTTGTGTAAGTGATACCTTCCCCATTGTCCTTAGTAGCTCTAATCCCTTTCCTTCCAGACAACCCAGAAGCCAACTAAACAAGTCAGTCCCCTGCCATAGATACTATTTACCTGCTGATATAAATATAGGGATGAAGAATGGCAAGTTTTCCTTACTGAGGGTGCATCTGTCACTGCCCATGCTTCTGAATATTCATGAAATGGGAGAAATCACAAAGGGTAGAAAGGTTCAGAGAAGGCATTAAAATGCAGCCAGAACAGCTGCTTTACAGAGAGGTTAGACCCTTGACATGAGGCCAATGAAAAAAATTCCCAAAGGATCAGATGACATAAAAAAAGTGCAGTAGAGTCGCAAAGGATGGTAAAGTGATTCTCATGAAAGTCATTGTGTTGTTAAGACACTCAGTATATAAACTAGAAAAATTTAATCAATTTAAATATTACTTTATAAGGATCCCATTACTATAAAAGAAGCAGCTAGGTGGTGCAGTGCATAGATTCCTGGGCCTGGAGGCAGAAAGGATCATTTTCCCATCCAGCCTCAGACATTTACAGCTGTGACCCTGGGAAAATCATTTAACCCTGTTTGCCCCAGTTTCCTCATCTGTAAAATGAGCTGGAGAAGGAAATGGCAAATGACTCCAGTATCTTTGCCAAAAAGAAAAACAAACCCAAATGGGATCACAAAGGGTTCAACATGACTGAACCAGCTGAACCATTAAACAATACATAAGGAGCAGTTGAAGGAATTAGGAATATTGAGCATGGACAAGAGAAGTCTTGGGTTGAGGGATGAGATGATAACTTTTCTTCAAGTATTTGAAGGACTGTGTGCCTCCAGGTAATTAAAAAATTCATCAATGAAGCTTACGTGAAAGAAGATACATTGGGGTGGAACCAAGATGGCAGAGAGAGTCTAGGAAGTTGCCTGAGCTTCCTCCAGTTTCTCTCAGAAACAATGTTAAATCAAGCCTCTAAATGGATTCTGGAGTAACAAAAGCCACAAAAAGACAGAGTGGTAGCTCATGGTAGCCACTGTCTTGGTCTTCCACATCTTTGTATTTTATTGCATCTGTCAGTGGTGACCATAGTACCAATAAATCATTTAGTATTTATTAAGGTCCTACTATGTTCCAAAAAATGAAACAATTCTTGATGTCAAGGAGCTAACATTCTAATGAGTGAGACTATCCAGGTGATCTTCAAATTGTCAATGCAGTTTTAAAGATTAATGACTTCAGAAATATGAATGCTACAAACTTAACAAAACACCTCATTTGAACATTTATTTAAATTTATTTTACCCTTATTTAGTTGCATTGAATAATGAATTTTAAATGTAATAATAAATTTTTTATCTTAATTTTAACAAGACAGGGTATAGTGTGTTGTGTGTGAGACAGTCCCTGCATCGCATTTTCTCAGACCAGTTGATCGTTAGAGGGGGGTCTTCTTGCTTGACTGCCTCAGGCACCTGATCTATCTCCATTAGACTTTTTCTCATAGGGTCATGTCAAAACTGTCCTGGATGTGTCAAAATCTTTTTCTTTGGATGATCTTAAGGTTAAAATCATATATATAATTCTTTCAGTCACTGTGCAGTAACTGATCAAAGTTTTTACAAAATTCAAAAATTGACTAGAGTGATAGATGACACAAGATGGTAGTTTAGTTGAATTTTAATAACAAATATATCAATATTTAAATTAAGTATAAATCTTTTAAATAGTGTTTTTGTAAGTGAGTTGCATTGATACTTCAAAAGTTATTAAAGCTTGAAACTGTATTAAGATTTTTGGCACACCCTGAGTGTTCATATAGAAGGTATGCATAAAACACATACAAAGTAGGCACCAGGGAACCTTGGATGGAAAAGCATTGTTGCCTCTCCCATTTGGCTTCAATACATGAGTTTAACTGTCAAACAATGGACTGGGAAGCATAGCAATCATATTAGTGGTCTGTAAAATGGCTTGAAAAGCTTAAATCCTATGCTAGAGCCTTTGATATAGTATAATAATATTCTCATGTCTTAAATTCACTTTTCTACTTTGGTTTCTGTTTCCCAGGAATTAGCTTTATTCAGGCCATGCAGCTTCTCTACCCACATTATCCACACATTTTTACATTTCTGCTTCTCAGAAATCAGCCTCCCCAGGTTTCTGCCTTTTCACAAAATATTCTGAAAGTCCATTTTGGAATGATATCATAATGTAATACAGTGAGAAAACCCAAATTTCATCAGTATTTTTCCAGCTAGCTTCTGAAAGATATAAAATCTCTGATGCCCCAGAGGGAGTGAGTTCATTCAGCAAAGAGATGGTACTCATTTATTCCCTCACATTTTTTGACTGTTCACATCTCTTATTAAATCATCATTTTCCCCTTTACAGCATCTGCCATACAGTTCCCTGTCCCTCCTATCACAGTGTCACAACTATGGTGCATGCCCTTATCACCTCACACCTCTAGTATTGCAGCTATGTGGTGCTATGGATAGAGCCCTGGACCTGGAGTCAGGAAGACATGATTCTAAATCTGACATCAGAAATTTTCTAGCTGCATGACCTTGGCAAGTAACTTAATCTGTCTGCCTCAGTTTCCTCAACTTTACAATGGCGACAATAATAATACCTACCTACCTATCAGAGTTATTATAAGGATCAAATCAGATATTTGTAAATCTTTTAGCACATGTGACTGGCACGTACTAGATGCATAAGAAAGGCTCATTCCCTTGCCTTCCTCCTATTTAAATAGCCTTCTAATTGCTCTCCTCATCTCAAGTCTCTCCTCATTCCAATCCATCTTCCATCCATCTGCCAAAGTAATTTTCCTAAAACACAGATCTGACCATGTCACTCCCCTACTCAATAAACTCAACAGACTCCTGATTATCCCCAGGATCCAGTATAAGCCCCTCTGCTTGTCATTTAAAGCCCTTCACAACCTGGTCCTTTCCTACTTTTCCAGTATTCTTAAAATTTGCTCCCTTCACACTAATGCACTGCTCATAGAGCTGTCAACTGATCCAACCATTCTGGAGAGCAATTTGGAACTATATCCAAAAGGCTATAAAACTGTGCAATTGGTACTCCAAAGGGATGAAAGGAAAAAGAAAAGAACCTATATGTACAAAAATATTTATAGCAGCTCTTTTTGAGGTGGCAAAGAATCAGAAATTGAGGGGATGCACATCAATTGGGGAAGAATTAAACAAGTTGTGGTATATGATGGTGATGATACACTATTGTGCGATAAGGAAAAAATGAGCAGTATGCTCACAGAATACCCTGGAAAGATTTACGTGGACTGATGCAAAGTGAAATGAACAGAACCAGGAGAACATCATACATAGTAAACAGCAATATTGTATGATGATCAGCTGTGAATGACATGCCTATTCTCAGCAATACAATGATCCAAAACAATTCCAAAGAACCAATGATGAAAAATGCTATCCATCTCCAAAGAAAGAACTAATGGTGATGAATGCAGATCAAAGCATACTTTAAAAAAATTTTTCTTTATTATTATTGATTTTTTAGTCTATGTTTTCTTTTACAACATGGCTAACATTAAAATGTTTAGCACCACTACACATGTAATCTATATCAAATTGTTTGCCATCTCTTTTTCAAAAATTTATTTTATTTTTAATTTATGAAATAAAAGAAGTATTTTATAACATAGTATAAAAAAGATGATTACACACAAAACTGTAAATCTACTGTGCATAACTTGCTATTCCTTTTAAACAAAATTATTGTGTAAATTTTTTTCTTTTTTTTCTTTCCTTTCCTCTCCACTCTAGAAATGACCACCATAGATGCAATTGGTGTATGTGTGTATCTATACATGTATGTATATGTGTATATATGTGTATGTATGTATAATTTTATATTTATTTGTGTATATAAAATTATTCTATACATGCTTCTATTTATCAATTCTTTCTCTGGATGCCAATAGTCTCTTTCTTCATATATATTTTTATAGTTAATTTGGTTATTTATAATACTCAAAATAACTTATTGGCTCAAAGTCCTTAAAACAACATTGCTGCTACTGTACTCAGTGTTCTCTTGATTCTACTCATTTCACTCTTCATTATTTCATGCAAGTCTTTCCATGTTTTTCTAAGATCATTGAGCTCATTATTTCTCATAGCACAGTAGTCTATCACAATCATATACTCCAACTTGTTCAGCCATTTCCCAACTGATGGACATTCGTGCAATTTCTGGTTCTTTACCACCACAAAGAGAGCTGCTATAAACATTTTAGAACATAGAGGTTCTTTTCCTTTTCCCCTAATGATCTTTAGAGATTGACTTAATAGTGGTATTGCTGGATCAAAGGGTATACATAGATAGTTTGATAATTCTTTGGGCAAATAATTCCAGATTGTTCTCCAAAATGGTTGTATCATTTTAGAATTCCACAAACAATGAATTAGTATACCAACTTTTCCCCACCCCCTCCAACATTTGTCACTTTCCACTTCAATCATTTTAGCCAATCTGGTAGGTGTGAAATGATATGTCAGGGTTGTTTTAATCTGCTCTTCTCTAATCAATAATGATTTAGAGTATTTTTTCATATGACTATAATTTTTTTTAATTTCCTCATTGGAAAACTGCTTGTTCATACACTTTGACCATTTATCAATTGGAGAATGACTTATGTTCTTATAGATGTAAAAAAGCTCTTTATATATTTGAGATATGAGACCTTTATCTAAGAAACTGTCTATAAAATTTTCCCCATTTTCTGCTTTTCTTCTGCTCTTGGCTATACATGTTTTATTTATACAAAACCTTTTTAAATTTAATGTAATTGAAATTATCCATTTTACACATAACTTTGCCCTCTCTCTCTCTTGCTTATTCTTAAATTGTTCACCTATCCATAAGTCTGATAAGTAACATATTCCTTGTTCTTCTAATTTTCTTATCTTTCTTTATATGTAGGTTATATATCTATTTTGACCTATCTTGCATTACTGCTTTCCAGTTTTCCCAATAATTTTTTTAAAAATAATGAATTCTTATTTCAAAATTTTAAGCCTTTACACTTCTCAAATACAAGGTTATGTTTATTTGCTGCTATAGGAGAGGAGATGGGAAAGAGGGAGGGAGGGAGAGGATTTGATACTCAAAATTTTAAAAAGTGAATATTAAAATTTTTTGTTTACATGTAATTGAGAAAAATAAAATAGAAAGCTAAATGGAAAAAAATTTACTCCACCCTCTTTACTCTACAATCCAGTGACAATGGTCTAATTTTCTCTTCTATAAACTCCATCTCCCAGTTCCTTACCTTTAAACTATCTCCCTCATTTCTGTAATAGTCTCACTCTTCACCTCCACACCCTGACTTCTTTCAAGACTCAACTCAGATCCCACATTCTGTAGGAGGCTGTTCTCAGTCCTGACCATTGCTAGTGTCTTTGCTCTGAGATTATCTTCCATTTGCATTGTATATATTACATACATGTAATGGAGATCTGGTATATAGGCAGACTCTGTCATCTTGCTCCACTGAAATAACCTCTCCATGTGGAGGATGCTAGAAGGCTTGCTTCTGGCAAAACCATAAAGAGGTATAAAGTATAAGGAAGTATAAAATATTTTTTTTAAAAAGTGCCTTGGAGGGACAGTGTATCATACTTAGCCATTCTCTAAATCATTCAAGTTGGCTAATCATTTGAAAAGCATTCAAAAAAGGCCCATCAGCATCAGCCATGACATCTTTTGCCTCCGTTTCTCCTGGAGGATCTTGGTGACTCTTTCCCCTTCATGGTGTCTGTTGAGATACCATACTAAAAAGAGAAAGATATTAGGACATCCTCCCCCCTGAGACCATGTAGCCCCAAGAAATTTACTTCAGTCCTTGGATTTTTATTCTTTTCCTTTTTAGGTAAAGGGAGTGGAATCTCTGACCTTGAGAGTTTCATAGGTCAAGAGAGCGAACCTCAGGAATATAGAAATTAGTATTCGAACTGGCTTTTGTAGCCAGTGCAACACTGATGCCGAAAGGGAGTGACCTTTGGGGTCCCAGCCACACAGAAAGACTAGCCACAAAGTCATGCTACATTTAGACAGGAACTTTGTGGAATCTGTGCTAAGTAGGAACTGAGCAAAGTTATGAACCTAATTCCCACCCTCAACTAAGAGACTGTAAAAAGCTAATCAATGTTGAATGGCTAAATGGGATTGTAGTGCTAATCTAAAGCCCCTAATAATGTATATGGTGTATATATACAATGTATATATGCATATGTATAATGTGTATATTATGTATAATAATAATATACCTGGTGGGGGGGAGCTTGAACCAGTGGTGGCAGAGAACAAAGGAACCCTAATCCCTCAAGGTTACCCCTTTGGATAACTGCTGAGAAGACAAGGTAGCATGACCGTATGCCAGAGCGTGCCAGACCAGAGCATACTCGATGGATGGCTACAATGAAAAGGTTCCAGTGCTGTCTCATCCATTAGGATGTGAGCTCCCTGAAGAGACTGACTGCTTTTGTCTCTCTTCATATCTGCAGTTTATCATAGTGCCTGACAGATAAGGAAGTGTTTGTTGACTTCCTGCCTGATGAGGCTGCCATATCCCCAAGAGTCAGGGAGCTGGAGTCCAGGATGAAATACACGGCTGATGTCTATATCAGAGCTCACAGTGACTTCACTGAGCTTTATTAAGGATGACTGATTTCCACTTGTTCCATCCCTGTACTAAACATGTCATTGTTACCATATGTTTCTTTGATAGAGTTATTTTCTTCCACCTGTGAGCCAAAATAAAATGTTGGTTGATCTGTTCTTCAGATTAGTACATGAACTTGTCACTGAACAATTTGATTCACTAGCAACCTACCTTAAAAATTGCCATATATTCTGGGAAGATGGCAGAGTAGGTCAGAAATTTCCAGGTTCTCCAGATTTCCTCCACAAAAAGGCAGAAAATCTCCACAAAATGAACACAGAGCAGCAAAAACAAAGGAATGCAAGTTAGGAGGACCTCAGAGCAGACTCTAGGGGCTAAGGTTTGATCTGAGTGAAGTGTAAACACCTCTAGGCCAACTTCACTAAGTCAACAGACAGTAGGCCTTGAGGGAAGCAGACTAGGCCTGAAGAAATTTCACCTCACAAACTTTCATCTAACGAACAGCAGATGGGGATTGCATGTTACAGCATAGGCGGAGAGGCAGAGGTTTGGGTGGGAAGGCAGAGATGGGACCCAGGGACCAGGCCAGGGCCTTGTTTTGTGTTGACTGAGAGTGTGGCCAGGATTAAGTTCAGGACCCAAATCAAGCCTGAGTCTGTGCAGGCCTGACAGACCATGAGGGATCCTGGTGGCAGTCATGGTGGCCAGTTCTGATGCCTGCAGCAACTGGGGATGAGCCCTGAGTGGTTGCTGGAGGAGGATCACAGAGAGGGGACAGTTGAGGATTTGATGTAGCATACTAGCTGCTTTCTAAAATTTGTCCATTGATGATTTCTTGAAGCCACTGCAGTGGTGGTGTTGTCATTGTAGTTGTTTGTTGTTGTTGTTGTTTGGGGGGTTTAAATAGTATTTTATTTTTTCCTACAATTACAAATCAAGAAAATTTTTAGCATTAATTTTTACAAGATTTTGAGTTCCAAATTTTTCTCCCTCCCTTCCCCTCTTCTGAAAAGGGTAGGAAGTTTGATATAGTTTATACATGAGCTATCATATAAAACATATTTCTATATTCATCATGGTTCTGGAAGAAGAGACAAATCAAAAGTAAAAAAAATAAAGTAAATGAAAAAATATACTTTGATCTGCGATCAGAGCTCATCAGTTCCTTATGTGGTTATGGATAGCATTTTCCTTCATGAGTCCTTTGTACTTGTCTTAGATCATTGTGTTGTGGAGAAGGGCTAAGTTATTTATCGTTGATCATCACACAATGTTGCTGATACTATGTACAATGTTTTCCTGGTTCTGCTCATTTTACTTTGCATCAGTTTGTACAAATCTTTCCAGGTTTTCCTGAAAAGTGCCTGTCCATCATTTCTTATTGCACAATAGGATTCCATTACTTTCTCATACCACAGCTTCTTCAGCCACTCCCCAATTGATGAGCATCCCCTTAGTTTCCAATATTTTGCTGCCGTGAAAAGGGCTGCCATAAATATTTTTGCACTTGTGGGTCTTGTTCCATTTCTTATGATCTCTTTGAGATATTGTAATGGGAATGTGAATTTTTAAGATCTTCCCTACCCCTAGGCTTAAGTGCACCTGGAGACTGTGGTGGGAGGCTTGTTTCTCAGGAAATACTTTGTGATTGGGCAGTGGGTCAAGAAGGTTGTTACATTCTCTGAGCCAGGAGAAGGCTATATAAGCCCTAATGGGAGGCTTTGCTTTGGGGCTCACTTTGAGAAGTGTGTGATTTGACCAGATGAGACTCTGGGCAGCCATTGTTGAGAGCCCCCCGGCTTTGAAAACCCAGATATTGATGCTTCCCTCTCTGGTAACTAAGATTAGATGTGAATGTATGTAATGTTTGGACAGTTTAGAAGCCTGTCTGCTGAAATATTCTTGTAACTTATGCTTGTAACCTCTGTATATTCTGATGTTCAGGGTGCTGACCTTTTTCCCCTGAACTAGGTAAGCAATATATGTTTGATTGATTAATATAAGCTTGTTAACCCATTTTGAGTTGCTTTCCTTTAGCAAAGCAGATTTAAGAACCTGTGTTGGCAGCCACCCTGGGGATATTCATAACTCCACCAACAGTGAATTAGTATTCCAATTTTCCCACATCCTCTCTAACATTTATCATTTTCCTTTTTTATCATATCAACCAATCTGATTGGGGTGAGGTGGTATTTCAGATTTATTTTAATTTGCATTTCTCTAATCTGAAGTGATTTAGAGCACTTCTTCATATGGTTATAGATAGTTTTGATTTCTTCTTCTGAAAACGGTCTGTTTATACCCTTTGAGCATTTATCAACTGGGGAATATTTGCATTCTCATAAATTTGACTCAGTTCTCTACACATATGAGAAATTAGGCTTTTATCAGAGATACTTGCTGTTAAGATTCTTTCCCAGCTTTCTGCTTTCCTTCTAATCTTGGTTACATTGGTTTTGTTTGTATAAAAGCTTTTCAATTTAATATGATCAAAATTATTTATTCTACATTTTGTAATGCTCTCTGTCACTTGTTTGGTCATGAATTCTTCCCTGCCTCATAGATCTGAGAGGTAGACTATTCCTTGCTCTTCTACTTTGATTGCTTCATTGTCTATAGTAACTTCTTGCAATATGTAGTTTCCTTCCTTGTCTCTTTTAATTAGGTCTATTTTTGCTTTTACTTTGTCCAAGATCAGGATTGCTACCCCTGCTTTTACTTCCATTGGAACATAATAGATTCTGCTCCAGTCCTTTACCCTTTTTCTGTTTGTGTCTACTTCATGTGTTTCTTGTAAGCAACATACTGTAAGATTCTGGTTTTTAATCCACTCTGCTATCCACTTCTGTTTTATGGGAGAGTTCGTCCCTTTTACATTCACTGTTATGATTACTACCTGTCTATTTTCTTCCATCCTACTCTTCCTCCTGTTTGTCCTCTCTCCTTTCACCCTTCCCATATTATCAATGTTTTGCTTCTGTCTACTCCTCCCATCTCCCTGCCCTTCTGTCAGTCCCTATCTTTACTTAATCTTCTCTTTGCTTAATCTTCTCCACTCCTTCTTCCCTATCAGCTAAGAGATTTCTACATTCATCTGACTTTGTATATCATTCCCTCTTTGAGCCAATACTGATGAAAGTAAATTCCAGCAATGCCCATTACCCTCCTCATCTTCCCCTTCACTGTAATAGGTCTTTCTCACCTCTTCATATGAGATAATTTACCCCATTCTACCTCTCCCTTCCTTCTGCATCCATTGTATTCCTCTTAATCCATTATTTTTATGTTATTCCCTCAAATTCACCTTATACCCACTCTGTCTATGTATATTCCTTCTATCTGTACTTTTAGAGATGTAATTTTTAAGAGTTATAAGTATTGGAGCGGCTAGGTAGTGCAGTAAATAGAGCACCGGCCCTGGAGTCAGGAAGACCTTGCGTTCATATCTGGCCTCAGACACTTAACACAAAAACTAGCCCTGTGACCTTGGGCAAGTCACTTAACCCCAACTGCCCTACCTTACCCCTCCAAAAAGCCAAAAAAAAAAAGAGTTATAAGTATCATTTTCCCATTCAAGGACGTAAACAATAGTTAGCTCTATTGAATCTTTTGTTTTCTTTTCACATTTTACCTGTTTGTACTTCTCTTAGGTCTTGATATTGGAGATCATATTTTGGTTTAGTTCTGGTCTTCTCCTTATGAAGGCTTGAAATCCTACAATTGAGTGATCATTTTTTTCTCTCGAAGGACCTACTGCTTACTTGTACTGACCAGAAGGGATTCCAGGCTGTGACTGTGGGTGGAAAGGAGTGAGTACAAGTCCAGTGAGTACAGGGAGGAAGAACATTTTCAGGTAAGCATGTCTGGGACTTAGGGACATTTAAGAAAGGAGTCTGTAAGATTGAACCCCTGGACAGAATTAAGAAAGCAACAATTAAAAGGAGCTGAGGCTTAGGACAACATTACCCACAATTCAGGTTTAAAACTTGATAATAAAAGACACTAAGATGCTGAAAATAAAACAACACAAATTAAAAATTAGAATGAGCAAGCAAAGGAAAAAGAAATCAGCAACTGATAACTAATTTGGTGTAAAAGAAGATCTGGGTTAATATTCGGAGGAATATAGTGAGGTTAAAAAAAAAAAAGCCTCTCCTACCCCAAAGAGTAATGTCAAGTGGCAACATTGTGGAGGGCTGGTTATGTTCAAGCTTTACTCTCATCTGGGATGAAAAGGAAAAAATGTGTACATCTGGAAGGATATTGAAGTCTTCTGCACTAGTAGAGAGGTGAAAAAACTGGAGGACAGAGGAGGGACTTTTAAAAGGGTATATAGATTAAGACTTAGGAGGATGTGGGGAGAAGATAAGAAGGTGCCTCTTAGAAGGGTAAAGAGAGAAGATAAGGTAACAGGGATTGAGTAAAAAGAGAGGCTGAGAAGGAAAATAGTAAAAATAAAATGGAGGGAAATTCACAAATAATTAGAACTTTGTCAAATCTATAAGAATACAAGACCTTTCCCAATTGACAAATGGTAAAAGGATATGAACAAGCAATTTTCCAATGAAGAAATTGAAAGAATTTATAGTCATATAAAAATGCTCTGGCTCATTATTGATTAGAGAAATGCAGATTAAAACAACCTTGAGATATCATTTTATACCTAGCAGATTGATAGGAGGGGAAAGTGACAAATGTTGGAAGGGATGTGGAAAAAATGGACACATTCATTGCTTGTAAAAGAATAAGATGATTCAGCCATTTGGGAGAGTAATGTGGAATTATTTGCCCAAAGAATTATTGAACTACCTATACCCTTTGACCCAGCAATACAACTATTAGGTCAATTTCCAAAGATCATTAGGGGAAAAGGAAAATAACCTCTATGTTCTAAAATGTTTATAGCAGCTCTCTTCGAGGTAGCAAAGAACTGGAAATTGTAGGGGTATCCATCAATTGGGGAATGACTGAACAAGTTGTAGCATGTGATTGTGATGGAATATTACTGTGCTATAAGAAATGGTGAGCTTAATGATCTCAGAAAACCATGGAAAGACTTGCATGAAATAATGAAGAGTGAAATGAGCAGAATCAAGAGAACATTGTATACTGTAATAGCAATATTGTTTTAAGAAGGACTTTAAACCAATAAGTAATTTTGACTATTGCAAATACCCAAATTAACTATAAAGGCCATATAAAAAATACTTTCTGCATTCAGAGAGAGAACTCATAAATAGAAGTATGTATAAAATAATTTTACATAAATGCTTGCACATGTGCATATGTGTGCATATGTATATATGTGTGTACATATGTATAATACATATGTTATGTATACATATATACACCTATTTATGTCTAGTGGTAGCCATCACTAGAGTGGGTAAAGAGAAGAAAAAAATTACATGACAATTTTGTTGTATATTTGAAAGGAATAGCGAATTGTATATAGTAGATTTACAATTTCATGTATGATCTTTTTTATTGCACCATGTTATGGAAATGTTTGTTTTATCCCATGAATTAAAAATAAACTTTTTTAAAAGTTGCCAAATGACTGATAGTTTTTGTTTCTTCAAAACTGTTTGGTTTAGTCCTCTTCCCTCAGTATCATGATGGTTCAGAGTAGACCTTACCTAGCCCACATTCTTTGGGAAGTTGCATGTGAAGTTAACCCTTTGCTTTCTTTTGTCCTCTGCTTAAGTTCTGAGAGGGGATAACTTAGAAAAAGTCTGGAAAGAGGCTCAGAAGAGAGGAAGCTCAAGGGAGATAAGTAAAAACAACCTTTGTATTTATGACTAGGTTGCACTACAAACCTTTTCACCAGGCATAATGGACATAAGGATTCAAAACAGGTCATAGGATCACAAATTTAGAGTAAGAAGGGACCTTAGAGGTGATCTAGTCCATCCAATTCGTTAAACAGAAGAAAAGCCTGAGGTCCAGAGATATCAAATGACTTGCCCTAAGTCAAAAAAGTAGTGTCTGCCTATACTTCAACCCCAGTACTGCAAATCCAGCCCTTTCCAATATACCACATTTCCTCCCCATGTTCCATCCTATCATAGAGATAACCTACCCTTATGTGGAATCTCTTAGATAGCTGGGCATGATGGATAGAGTGAAGGAAGGAAGAAAAATAATGTAATTCAAGAACTTGGAGTATCTTGCTCTCTGAACCATCCATACACTCAAAAAAATGAATAAACAGAATGAAAGACTCTTTTTACACCAAAAATGATTTTTTAATAATAATACTACCTCCCACTCAAGAATCCCTCTTCTATAGTTTTGTTTACTTTTGTAATTTTCCTTTGAGGTCTTTAATGGGCAGTTACCATTGCCATTTTCCAGAGATGTAAAATAAATAAGTTATACAATATGTTAAATGTAGAATAGTCACAGAGCTTGATCTTTAACCCAGTTCTTCTGTTCTTTCCTTTACTGTTATAACAAAATTGCTAAATGGACAGTGCTAGGGAGGACCCTGCATAGCGAACTTTAAAGAGACCAACTCCATAAAATCACAATGATTGTTGTTATTTTTAGATTATTTAATTACCTGACCTGAAATTTGACCATTGACATTCTGGATAAACTTCAATATTTATATTTTTATAGAGCACCAAGCAACAATTGAATGTCAAATGACAGGTGCAAACCATTTGTTGGAAATGTTTAAGTGACAGAACAAGCCAATAAGTTTGAGTAGTCATATAGATCCAGTAGTCATGTAGTCCTTGCCCTGGCAGTGTTCACACACTAGTGCAGATGTTTCATTATTTCTGTCTTGAAGGAAACAGTGGGGATGGAGAACTCCAGAAACTACATAAGTCTCAAAAACAGCATGAGCTAAACTAAGATGGAGTCATAGAGTGAAGGGAGGACATGGGATGGATGAATGAAATGGTGAGCTGCTTTGTGTCCTCCCAGAGGGCTCAGTCCAACTCTCTGTATGCTAGAGAATGCTATGTAACTCAGAAAGTCAGTAACACTTTTTGTTTTGCTTAGTTTTGTTTTTCACAGCAAGACATGGAAACCCACTGGGTAGTATTTGAAGGAACTGAATTCACATTTTGGTAATTTAGTGAATACTAGCTGGGCTGGAATATGCCTGTTATGTACTTGTGACACCCAACTTCTCTCAATACCAATCCTATCTATTAGAAGGCACTGCCAGTAACAGGCAAGAATTATAGAGGGAGGGAAGAGAGTAATGCTTATTTGTTGATGCCAAATAATTGAGCATTCTCACCCAAGTTATCAGAATATGATTCAGGAATCAAATTCTAATTACCTTCTTATTCTGAAGTTGTTTAGATCAGGTCCAAATAACGAGATTTATTTTAGTGTTTTGGATAAAGACAAAATGTTTTCACCACTGAGAGGTCTTTTGCTGTTGTTGGTATTCTATTTTGTTATCTAATCATTCAGGAACAAACATTTATTATGCATGAGCATTATAGAAGGCACTATGCTAGGTACTGGGAATACATACACCTAAAAGTGTAGACAAAATATATGCATAATTGGCACAAGTTAATGCAGAGAACACTAGCAGCTTAAGGAGATCAGGAAAGGGGTCATGTAGGAGGTAGCATTTGAGACAAGCTTTGAAGGGAAGTGGAGATTTCAACAGGCAGAAAGGAGAACAGTACATATTCCAAGTATTGGAGATATAAGACAGTTCTTATTTAACGAGAGTGTACCAGTCAGTTCTCAAATTTTTATTGCATACAATTTGTTATGCATTCATTCAGTTGTGTCCAACTGTTCATGACCCCATGGACCATAGCATGCTAGGCCCTTCTGTCCTCCACCATCTCCCAATGTCTGTCCAAGCTCATGTTCTATGACATTATCTATCCATCTCATCCTCTGCCATTCCCTTCTCCTTTTGTCTTCAATCTTTCCCAACATCAGAATTTTTTCCAATGATTCCTGTCTTCTCATTACGTGGCCAAAGTGTTTAAACTTCAGCCTTAATATTTGTCTTTCCGATGAGTAGTCTGGATTAATTTCTTTATGTATTGACTAATTTGATCTCCTTGCTATTCAAGGAACTCTCAAAAGTTTTCTCCAGCACCACAATTCAAAGGCATTTGATTACTTGTCTTGATTCAGCCCCAAGGCACACCATTCCAGACTGTTAGGGGCTAAAAGTACCACCAGCAACCCAGCAGAGACCACAGAAACTGATTGAGGTGGATCATGATGGTTTTTAAAGACCAAAAAGTAACCTAAACTTATAGAATTTTAGATCTGGAAAGAACTTTCATGATTTAATGATGATCTACTCCCAAGGACTTTAATCAATAGATATGTGAACTTCTGTATTTGTATATATGGCATATATAACTACTTAATGTGTAGTATAAAACATACAATATAATCTGTGGCATAGATGAAATATTTAACACATTTGTGTTTCTTACTGTGCATATATGTGTTCAAATGCACATTTTGTTACATATGACACCTGTTCATATACAACAATGTGTATATAGTGTCAACAGAATTTTACTGAGCCAGTCTATAAACTGGGAATGATGAAACAGAGCAGACCAGAGACAAAGTGCCAGTAATCAAGTAGCAGTTTAATTAATTATTTTCATTATGAGGAACAGATTTGCACAAATGAGGGATTTTCCTGATCAGAATTCTACCTTGCTGTAGTGAAGGCAGAAAGTATAAACATAATCACAAGTAGGAAGGGAGAGGGGAAGGTAGATTGCAAACAATTGTTTACAGGGTCTGAGTGGTCTCCCACAACAAGCCTACTAGGCCACAATGCAGGTGTTTTAGAGAGTTCTGTGGGAATAGTGTTATTTCAAGTCTTTGGGGATCATTACTTGGTAGGTCACAGGACTGGAGTTCTGTGATGGGAAAAGGTTCTACAATCTTTTATTTGCTTTACTTAAAGTACACAGGCACAAGAATGCATTGATTATGAGAGCACTGTCAAGGGTTTAATTAATCATTTCAAGCTGCATTGTAAACTTCTGATTCATAAGCTAGAGGAGGAAGTTCTGAGAAATCTAAATTTTTAATATACTCATTACATGTATCATATTGACTAATGTGGAAATCATAATTCCCTTCACAACAGTGTGTGTCCACACGTGACACACATGTATTATACTTGATGCATTGTGGTAACATATCAACTGTGTATCTATTCCCATTTACCATGTATGTTCATATGCTTCATGTGTGTTCACATGTATGAACAATTTCCTTTTATATTGAAATATAGCTAGTAAAATATGTATATAGTTAGTAAGTGTATTTCAATCAGTTTTTTTAAGTGCCTATTATGTGTCGGGTACTTTGTTCAGTACTGGCATGCAAAAAGAGTCAAAAAGCAGTCCCCGCCCTCAAGGAGCTTACAATTTAATAGAGGAGACAACAAACAACTAAATATATACAAAGCAAGCTATATACAAGATAAAAGAGGGAGGGGGGATTAACAAAGGCTTTGTGTAAAATGTGGGATTTTAGTTGGGACTTAAATGAAGCCAGGAAACTCAATAGGCAGAGTTGAGGAGAGGACATTCCAAGCATGGGGAAGAGTCAAAGAAAATGCCCAGAGCCAAGAGATGGAAGGTCTTGTTCATGGAACAGTCAGGAGACCAGTATCACTTCATCAAAGAGTATGTGTTAGGGAGTAAGAAGATTGGAAAGGTGGGAGGGGGCCAGATATGAAGCACTTTGAATATCCAACAGCACGTTTCATATTTGATCCTGGAGGCACTAAGGAGTCACTGGGGTTTCCTTGGTAAGTTTATGTGTTTTATTTATTAAATTTATAATTATTATTATTAATTAAAACATTTTTTCTGAGGATACATAGACTTCACCATACTATCAAAGTGGTCCATGACCAAAAACAAAAACATGTTAAGAACCCCTTATATAAGTCTAGTGCCCGCATTTTACAGATGAAAAAACTGAGGCTGGAACAGATTAAAGGACACCCTAGGACTCACAGCTAAGCTGGTGCAAAACTCTTGACTCTCACTCCAGTCACCTTTTTACTTGGCAAACAGCCTCTATATTTAGTAGGAGTTAATGTTTGTGATTGTTGTGTAGTAAAAGCAACTCCCCTGCTCAGTTTTTTTTTTTTAAGTTCTTCATAATCTTGGTCTAGTCTAGCTCTCCAGGCTTATTATATATTATTTTCATACAATGTGTGTTCCAAACTGGTCTGATATTCCCCATGCCTGGAATATACTCCTTCTTCATCTCTACCTCTTAGAATTCCCAGCTCTTGTCAAAGTTCAGCACAGTTTAGGGAGTCACCTCTTGCAGTCAGTCAGTCAGTCAACTAACATTTATCAAGTACTGACTGAGTGCCAGGAACTGGGCTATGCCCTGAGACCCATCCAAAGTCTCCCAGTTGCTAGTGCCCTCCCCCTTCCCACAGAAATTTCTTATGCCTGCTTTACATATTTACATTAATTTATAGATTAAATATATTATATTACAATTGTATATTTATATAACATATTATATCTGTAATATATGAAATATTATATATTAATAATATATTATTATAATATATAATAATATATTATGTAATATATGGCATTACTATATAAGATATAATATTTATAGTAATATATCACAATGATACATAATCTTTATATTTATATAATAATATATTGTAGCAATTTATTTGTGTTTATAAAATCAACATGGTAATATATTATAGTGCCACAATATAAATTTATATTAATGTAATATAGCAACATATTCTATTATTATGATATATAATATATTTACATTACTATAACTGATATAATTATATATAATAGTTTAATAATATAGCAATATATTTGTTAGTGCAATTAATATAGTAATACAGTGTTTATAGTGATGTGATTAATGCAGTAGTATAATATGATATTTGTATTAATATGATTGCTATAGTAGTATAATATTTATATTAATATAATCAATACAGGAATATATTTATATTATAAATGTATATGTGTATTTGTATATGTATACATATATGTACTTGTATTATAAGCATATGTATTATAAATGTAATCAATCTAGTGATATGTAATATTTATGTTCCTTTTTCTAGTGCATGTTGTTTTTCCCTGACAGGATGTAAGCAACTTATGAATAAAAACAATTTTCTTTCTTTCTTTGGATACCCAGTACATAGTGCCTGGCACAGAGTAATAATTATTCATTAATGAGTAACAATGATTAATTAATTAACACTTTTTGAGTTGTACTAAGTTAAATCACTTCCTTGGTATTTCCCCTTGATTCGGGGCTGGCAGAGTTTGGCTGAAGTTTCTTCATGCTTAAACTTTCAAGCTACTTCTCAAAAAAGTCTCCATTTTATTAAAAAAGTTAACATTCACATCCTTTCAATCTCATTGTGTGCAATATATTACCATGTAATCAAATCAGTTTTAAAGTTTTCTGCCAGCTGGCCCTCTCCTATCTCTCATGGCCCTTAACATATTAGTTCCCCTCATCTTAAAAAGGGAGAAACTGAAGACTGCAGAGAAGAAATGATTTGCTCAGTGTCACAAAAGGATAAAGAAGGAAAACCACAATCTGAAGTAAAGACCAGTGACTCTACTCTGCCTCTGAGGCTCCTTCTACCAGGCCCCACTAACCCTTTGGGTCTCCCTATTTGGTCCTCTCCTCTGTGTCCTACATGGCTACTTTTCACCATTTCTTTCCCCTGACCTCATACCTAACAGCCTCTGCTACTAACTTGTTCCACTCATGATTAAACCACATGAAGAAGTTGCTAATAGGAGTCCTTTAAATGACAAAGAGCTGAAGAGCTGTTAGGAAGCTTCCCAGGCAACAAACCATAAGAAAGACATGGAAGGTTCCAATGAAAAGCTGAACCAGAGACTCATTAATTTGATGACAGCTTATGTTTTTTAAATGACTTTTTATATGGCATTTAAAAATCTTCTTTGTTATTTTTGTTAGTAGTAATAGCATCATAGATTTCAGTTATAATAATAATAGCTAGTATTTTATAATGGGCAGTTAGATGGTACAGTGGATAGAACACCAAGCCTAGATTTGGAAAGACCTAAGTTCAAAGCTGACCTCAGACACTTCCTACCTGTGTGACCCTGTACAGGTCACTTAGCCCTGTTTGCTTCAGTTTCCTCATATGTTAAAATGAGTTGGAAAAGGAAACAGTAAATAACTCAAGTATCTTTGCCAAGAAATCCTCAAGTAGGGTCAAAAAGATCCAGACATGGCTGAAATGACCAAACAAAACAAATTTTGGTCAAATGACCAAACAATTTATATAACACTTTAAAGTTACATGTTATGTCATCTAATCCTCACAATAATCCTGAGGTAGGTGCTTTTATTATGGCCATTTTGTAGGTGGGGAAACTGAACTTGAAAGAGGATAAGAGATTTGTCTAATGTCACACAGCTAGAAAGTCTCTGAGGTAATATATGAAATAAGGTCTTTCAAACTCCAAGACCAATGCTCTATCCATTACATAACCTAAACTTCCTCCATTTAAAAGTGGAAGGGACCTTTCAGGTCATTTAGTTCTATCTCTCACTTTATAGATAAAAAAAACAAAGGTCAAAAGAGGTGATAGATTGTGGTTTACTTCCCACGGTCACATAGTTCATTAAATGGTAGGCTTAGTATTTGAACTCAAGGTCTTCTGACTCCAAATCCCACATTCTTTTTACTGCACTGGACTAGTAACATAGAAACATAATATTTTACATCTATATTCAGTCTTACATTCAAAGATTTCAAAACTTCCTCTGCCCCATTGGGGCAGATTCTCAGTCTTCACATTTGGCAATTAACATTGCAAGGAATAATTGTGAGTTCCCCTGAAAGGTACTAGCCTGAGCCTGGTCTTGGGTCATTGAACTCAGAGTCAGGGAGACTTGAGTTCTAGTCCCAGTTCTAACTCTAGTTAACTGTGTGACTTTATTCAAATCATTTTGACTCTCTGAGCTCTAGTGTCTCAGTGAATTGAACTAGATGACCTCTGACGTCTTATTGTGCATGCAGAAGGTGGGAGTAATTCCATTTTAAAACCTTCAGAGAGTCATTTTCACCCTTGTCCCTTATTTTGAAACTGCTTTTTCAGAGGACTTCCATTTGTATCTACCTTAGTGGTAAATTGTTTTAGCATGGTAATATGCTCAGATCAATTGCTGGCGGCAGTAATGCTAGTATCAATCACGTCCAAACTCAGAATAGCTGGGAGACAAATGAGCTCTTCTTCCCCCTCCCTCCCCTTTCCTTCTTTTAGCCTGGTACAGTTTGCTCATCTGAAGGCTGTGTTTGGTACACTGTAATTTCCAGGGAAGACTGAAAGGCCTATTTGTTAGACATTGGGAATCATTTCAACTTGGCTGGCCTGTGGAGAAGTGGAGTAGATGATTGCAATGAACCAGGGTCAACATCATTAGCAAACACCCCTCTATTGACCGCTCCAGGCTGCTCCATTTCTGTGGCAGCTCTACTGGCCCCTTTGTTGTTCAATGTGATTAAATGAAGGCTTGAGTTGCTTGGTGGCTTCCAGGTGTCTGGTCCCTCTGACTGGTTTTCTCTTAACTGGCCCCAAGCTTTTCTTCTTTTACCTTTTTCTTCTCTGTGCCTCTTGAAAGTTTTCTCCATGTTCACCACTTTTATTACTTTTGAGATATTTTGGCCATGTCATCTACATCCATCTGTCTCCTAGGAAAATTCCAAGTGTAAATTTGATTACATTACATAAAGTGTAAGGTGCCCTCTCTACCAGACAGCAAACTGCTTGAGGACAAGGACTATGTTTTATTTGTCTTTTTAATCTTTCCTAGCTCTTTATATAGTGTCCAACAAAATGTTGGTTGACTAAATGAATCAATAAATTAGCAAATTAGTGATTGAATGTTTTAAATTTACAATAAGGAAGAAATACATTGTGGGTGTTGTAGATTGATAGTGGCAGAATATAGATAGGTAGATAGATAGATAGATACATACATACATACATAGAAAGATAGATAGATAGATAGATAGATAGATAGATAGATAGATAGATAGATAGATAGATAGATAGATAGATAGATAGATATGCTTCTCTCTAAGTCAGGGCCTATGTAGAGTACAATGTTAAGGGATAATTTGATAATTATCCATCTCAAAGCACTATATAAGTGTCAATTATTATCAGTAATTATTGATAACTGGCAAATTGGAAGACTCAGACTCCCAATTTCCTTTGAGAACCTGGTTTCTTCATATTGAGTATATGGTCCTTTAACAATTAGATACCCAAACATCCTTCATCTCTTCGTCAGATATGGTCCCTTCTCAGAACCTGCTCAAGTGGAGCATACATATGCTTTATGCTCTTTTCCATTGTCCTTGATGTGCCAAGCCAGCCTTCTCTCATCATCTTGAAGATGGTAACATTTAGAGTAAAATATGAGTGTTATAACAACATAGGCCCCAAATGCTTTCAGATACAAGATATTTGCTAATTCCTAAAGAATCCATTTATTAAATCTTTTGATTCATACAATAATTCGAATTTTATTATTATCTTCCATTAAGGTCAATCTTAATCTGAAATGTCTGAAAGCAGTTACAGTGTAATGGTTATTGACAAATTGTTGTAGTCAAAGACCCAAGCTAATATTCTTTATGTATTCATCAGTTCTTGCCAAGAGAACTAACCATTTCTCCCCTTTTGTCTCTTAGGAAAGAGGAGAGGAGAAAAAAGAAGGGCACCTTGAAAAAACAATGTCATCATGTAAAATATAGCATGGACTTTACTAAAAGTTGATATAATTTTGTCATTTTGTATAAAACTAAGGACAAGGGTGGCTAGGTGGCACAGTGAGTAAGAGCACCTACTGGTTCTGGCCTCAGATACTTAACACCCACACAAAATAACTGGCCGTGTAACCTTGGGCAAATTACTTAACCCCAATTGCTTTATTAAAAAAAAAAAAACCTAAGGACAATATTCATTCTCTCTTGAGAGGGAATGAATAATTAAGATATATTTTGCTAACTTAAATTTACATCCCATTAGCCCTCAAATTCTACTTCATATACTGGTAGTCATGAAATTTTTTGATCATATATCTCTATCAGTACATTTCCCATTTAGACATACATATGTATATATAGATATATGAATATATATCTATATATAGATAGATATATCTTGTATTCTTATACCACTGTGCTAATATGGAATGTATATCTTAAAGACAAAATACAAAGTGAGAAAAATGATATGTAAATGAAATATATTTAATTGTTTATTTACTAACAGTATAAAACCCTTTTGTTTTTGCTAAAATATTATTGATAATATTTCTGGTGAATGGTTGAATAGGCTTCATTTTTTAAAATCCTTATTCTGCAGAAGTGAGGGTAGGACAGACTTACAAATAATCATTTATTCATAATTAATTATTCAATTAATCTGATCACTGTAACTAGATGAAATTAGTTTATAAGACTTTAATTGAAAGATATACAATATAGTAGTCAATCAATCAACATTTATTAAGCACCTACTATGCACCAGGCACTGTGCTAAGTACTGAGGATACAAAAAAGACAAAAGACAGTCCCTGTTTTCAAAGAGCTTACAGTCTAATAGGGGAGACAGCTTGCAAATACAAAGCAGTTACATATAAGATAAATAGGAAATAATTAACAGGGGAAAGGCACTAGAATTTAGACAGATGGGGAAGGTTTCCTGTAAAAGATGGAACATTAGTTCAGACTTAAAGGAAGCTAGGAAGGTCAGTGGTCTGAGCAGAGGAGAGAGAGCATTCCAGGCATGGGGGAAAGCCAGAGAAAATGCCTGAAGCAAAAAGATGGAGTCTTGTTCATGGAACAGCCAGGAGACCAATTGAAAAGCATTTAAACTTTGATTGAAAAATCATTGAAACTGGATTGAAAAGCTTGTCTGAGAAAGTGAGGTATAAGAAGACAGGAAAAGTAGGTGAGGAATAGGTTATGAAGGATTTTGGATGCCAGACAAAGCATTTTGTATTTGATCCTGGGGGAAATAGTGAGTTTTATTCATCTTTATATGGTTCCACTTAATGGATGGCATTATAAGTTGATTTCCTATTCATGCTTGGATATCGTAGTTTCACTTTTTGTCTGGCATCAAGAATACCAGTTGAACCTGAAAATAGATTGAAGATACAAGAAGAAGCACCTTCCTTCTACTTCTTTGCCAAAGTAGAGGATTATGGGTATGTGTAATGGCAAGCACAGAAGTAGTTCACACCTTGTTTCAGCTATTGAATTAACACCTTGTTTCAGTCTGTTAAGAAACAGAACATGTGGGGCGGCCAGGTAGCACAGCGAGTAAGAGCACTGGCTCCAGTGTCGGGATGACCTGGGATCAAATCTGGGCTCGGATACTTAGCACCACACCCAGAAATAACTGGCCTGTAACCTTGAGCAAGTTACTTAACCCCGATTGTTAAAAAAAAAAAAAGAAACAGAACATATAATCTCCACAACTTGTGAACTCCTGGGGAGGAGCTAATGACTATATAAGGAGAGTTCCAGGTCTAGAGACAGCAGGAACTGAGAAGAAAACTCTTGTGGTGGCAGAGTCAAGAAGGAGAAAACTTGCGGTTTCCTGGCACTGTGTTTGTCTTCTCTGTCTATGTTAATGTTTGTTTGTGATACTTTGTACAGAAGCCCTGGGACCTTACTGGAAGCCCTGAAAGAGGATTTTCTGGTTGTATGTTTACAGAAGTCATGGAGGAGGTTTTTGGAGGTCCTGAGACTTTACTGATGATTTTTGCTGACCTCTTGGACCTTGTTTGTGGGTCAATATTGATTTATACACTAATGATTTGTGTTGAGTTCTCAGACCTTATTGGTGGGTCTGAGTTGATTTCACAAGCAGATAGTGAATTGATGATGGTGCCGGCAATGTGAATGAATATTATTGTGGCTCCGTTAAGCTTTGTCTTCCCAGAAACAGGAACTGTAAAGGATTTGAGGTGGACTGGACACTGTGAACTCCAATATGGAACAGAAACTGGACAAAGAACTGGACAAGGAGCTGGACAAGGAACTGGGAGCTGCCTGCCTTTGAACCCAGGTAACAGTTGGAGCTGGGACCATGGAAGAGGAACCATGGAAACTGAGAGCCAGACTCAAGTCAAGTTGAAAGACTTTACTTGGATATTGTGTACTGCCTAAGAGGATTGTGATTTACTTGTGATCTAGGGGTGGATGACCTGTGTAATTTCCATTATCCCTTAAGAGGTTACTGAGTAGTGACTGATGACTGAGTAGTGACTGATGATTGAATAGTGACTGATGACTGAATAGTGATTGATTTGTAACTTAGTATGCCCCATGAGTGGAGAACTTTGACTATTGTATTTTGTGATACAAAAGGCAAGCTTCCTTAAGGATGATTGAATGATTTGCTAAATGATTATACTTTGTTGAAAACTGTTGTGAATACTTTGGTGAAAACTTTGTGGCCATTTTAGTGATAAGACATAGTGAATGCTGTACCTTGATTTTCTGTGAATGTTTTGCTGTCATTTGTTATGGAATAAATACAGTGTTCATTATACTGTGTAATCAGAACTCTAAAGGCTGTTCACAGTAGCATTCTTATGGAAAGCTTCTTGTGTGTGGCTTTACAAATTGAAACATTGAATAACATGCTAGACTTTTTGATATGTTGTTTAATTTTGTTGAGCTGTTTTTGTTGTTGTTATCATTTTTTTTCTTTATTCCAAGGGATGCTTCTCTGGGAGGGAGGAAATGAGAGGCATATTGGTAGGGAAAAGGTGATGCAAAAACAAAAGGTATCAATGTATTTTTAAAAAACCCTTAACAATCTGGCTGTAACCTGTCATTCTAGTTTAATTATACATAACTTACACTCACACTCTATACATTCTAGCCACACTGCCTTTCTTACTATTCACTGTATACAACACTCCATCTACCACCTTTGTGCCTAAGGATTGGCTGATGCTCATTTGAAGAATATATTCTCTCCTCACTACCTCTGCACCTTCAGAAGCACTATCTCACTTCAAGATTCAGTGAACTATCATCTCCTACAAGAGACATTTTTTTTTTCAATTTCTCCCCTTATTAGTGCCTGCCTCATAAATTACTTAAGCAGCTAGTAGCAATGTGAATAGATCATTGAAGCTGGAGTCAGGCAAACCTGACACAAATATGACCAGCTCAAATATGGCCTCATATGCTAACTTTGTACACCTGAGCAAGAGGCTTTGCCTCTGCCTCAGTTTCATCAACTGTAAAATAAGAATAATAATCACACCTATCTGCCAGGGTTGTTGTAGGATCAAATGACATAATATTTGTCAAGATTTAGCACAGTGCATAATACAGACTTAATAAATGCTTTATGAATAGACACATACATATATATGTGTCTATATATAAATATATGTATACACATATACATACATATGTATGTGTGTGTATTAGTGTGTGTATGTGTGTGTGTGTGATTATATTTATATGTTGTATCCCCCAGTACAGGGTAAGGTCCCCGAGGGCAAGGATGTCTCATTTTTTACTTTATATCTTTATCACCTAGCATAATGCTAGCCACCTAATAAATATTTAGTAAATGCTGCTAAACTGATTGGATTTTTTTCTCACTTAGTAGGACCATTTGCACTTAGCAGACTAAGACAATGAGGTGAATGTAAAGGTTAGGACCTGGTGAAAGTCACCCACAGGAACAGAAAGAGTCATAAGTTTCTTGCTTGAAGTACTGTGCTCACCTTCTATTTCAGTTGAATAGGTAGTTTATTTTTCAATCTCAGTGCAGGCTGAACCTTGCTTTCAGTACTTACAATCTAAATATTGTGGTTTGAGGCTGCTTCTAAACATACTGCACTTAATTGGCTATTCTTTTTTTTTAAAATTATGACCATGGGGACACCCACTCTGCTTCATAAGGCTGCTGGAAGGGTGATTCATTCTTTCTATGGGAGAAAATTAGATTATTGTAATGTTCAGTTGCCAACATTTCTGAATAACATTCTTCAGAAGCACCAAAATTAACCTTTTGAAACTATTTCCCAATAGCCCCATCACCAGTACCCCCAAAAGAAGCCTTTAATTTAAAAAAATGTATTGTCTGTTTATGTTGGGCTCTAGCTTGGCAGGCCAAATCATAGTTTTGAAAAGGGGAATATTGAACATAAAGTTTGTAAATCTTGACATAAGGACCAGGAGATTCATTATTGAAAGTTCTGTTTGATCTAAGATGTTTAATAATTATAGGATACTAAATGGAATAGTAGATAGTCTGATAGACTTGGATTCAGGAAGACTTAAGTTCAAATCCTGTTTCAGACATTTACTTAGCTATATGATCCTGGGCAAATAATTTAACCTCTGCTAGCTTCAGTTTCCTCATCTGTAAAATGGAGATATTAATAGCACCAATCTCACCAGCTTGTTTACATATGATCAAATATGTAAAGCACATTGTAAGCCTTAAAGATTTATATAAATGTTAGCCATTATTGTTATTAGCATCAGCAGTTATTATGGGATTTTAGAGTTGAAAAGCACCTTAGCCAAGATAAAGAAACTAAGTCTGAGGGGAGTGAAGTGATTTGACCAAGATCATACAGCTAGAGTGCTATGATTCAAGACTCTTCACTACTAGGTCCACAATATTTTCATTATGCTATGCTATCCTCTCAAACTAGATTTTTTTTTCATTTTCTAAGTGAATGATGGGAACTAGTTATCTAATTATAGTATTCCTAAGCCTCTTTTTAAAATTACATTCTCTTTTCATTGTTTAATAATAATCAACAATCACAAACATGTCTACATACAAAGAATAAGAAAGAGGCTTATATAAGAAACTGAGCTTTTACACACAACGTTTTTAAGTGAGCACATAGTTACATACAAATATATAAAATTTAATAAGGTAATAAAACTTCTCTTCTGTTTGTGTCCTTCTCCATCACACTTTTATCCCCCCTCATCTGCATTTTAAAATCATCTTTTTTTCTGATTTTGTTCTTTATTTTACAAATCTATCACTGCTGACTAATCTACCACTCCCTTTATACCCCAGTAGAAGCACTCCCTTAAAACAAATATGTATAGTTCAATAAAACAATTCAATACATTGGCCATGCCCAAGAATTCATCTGTAGCCCGTTTCTTCTCTTTCAAATGTAGGAGGTATGTTTCATTAGCAATGAAGTCACTAGCATTTGCTGCTTCAATCAGTTTTAAATTCTTTCAAAATTGTTTTCCTCCATTTTTTTTGTAATCTTTTATTTATTTATTTTTAGTTTTCAACATTCATTTCCACAAGATTTTGAGTTACAAATTTTCTCCATATCTTTCCCGTACCCCCACCCCAAGATAGTGAGCCTATTGAATACCCCTTCCCCCAATCTGCTCTCTCTTATATCCTCTCCCAGCCACCCATACCCCAGTGCCTGTATACCTTATTTCCCAGTTGCATGTAAAAAAACAAATTTTTTAATATTTGTTTTTAAAACTTCGATTTCCAGATTCTTTCCTTTCTTTCCTCCTCACCCACCCCCACTGGGAAGACAAGCAATTCAATATACATTTAATATACAATATAACTACATGTGTAGTTATGCAAAACATTTCCATAGTAGTTATATTGTGAGAGACTAACTGTATTTCTCTCCATCCTATCCTGCCCCCCACTTATTCTATTTTCTACTTTGACCCTGTTCCTTTTCAAAAGTGTTTGCTTCTAACTACCCTCTCCCCCAGTCTGCCCTCCCTTCTATCACCCACCCCCCCTTTATCCCCTTCCACTCTACTTTCCTGTAGGGTAAAATACCCACTTGAGTGTGTATGTTATTCCCTCCTTAAGCCAAATTCAATAAGAGTAAGGTTGACCCATTCCCTTTAACCTTCCTGCTCTTCCCATCCATTGTAACACTTTTCTCTTGCCTCTTTTATGTGAGATAATTTACCTTATTCTATCTCTCCCCTTCTCCTTCTCCCAATATATTCCTCTCTCACCTCTTAATTTTATTCTTTAGATATCATCCCTTCCTATTCAACTGATCCTGTGCCCTCTGTCTATGTATACATGTACACACATATACACACACACTCACATATGTATTTATACACACATCCACCCCCCATACGTATATTTGTATGCATACATATATATATATATACATATATTACCTTCAGCTACCCTCATATTAAGAACAGTCTCATGAGTTACAATTATCATTTTTCCATGTAGGAATGTAAATAGTTCAACTTCAATAAGTTCCTCATGTTTTCTTTTTCCTGTTTACCTTCTCATGCTTCTCTTGATTCTTGTATTTGAAAGTCAAATTTTTTGGCTTTTTCAACAAGAATACTTGAAAGTCCTCCATTTCATTGAATGACCATATTTTCCCCTGGAGCATCATACTCAGTTTTGCTGGGTAGGTGATTCTTGGTTTTAATACTACCTCCTTTGACCTCTGGAATATTGTATTCCAAACCCTTAGATCCCCTAATGTTGAAGCTGCTAGATCTTCTGTTATCCTGATTGTGTTTCCACAATACTCAAATTATTTCTTCCTAACAGATTGTAATATTTTCTCATTGACCTGGGAACTCTGGAATTTGGCTATGATATTCCTAAGAGTGTTCTTTTTGGGATCATTTTTTTCTTTTTCTTTTTTTTTTTTTTTTGCTTTTTGAAGGGGGAGGGCAGGGCAATTGGGGTTAAGTGACTTGCCCAAGGTCACGCAGCTAGTTTTTTGGGATCTTTTTCTAGAGGTTATTGGTGAATTCTTTCAATTTCTAGTTTGCCCTCTGGTTCTAGAATATCAGGGCAATTTTCCTTGAGAATTTCTTGAAGGATTATTTCTAGGTTCTTTTTATGAGCATGCCTTCCAGATAGTCCAAAAATTTTTAAATTATGTCTCTTGGATCTATTTTCCAGGTCAGTGGTTTTTCCAATGAAATATTTCACATTGCCTTCTATTTCTTCATTTGTTTGAATCTGTTTTATAGTACCTTGATTTCTCATAAAGTCATTAGCTTCCATTTGTTCTGATCGAATTTCGAAGGAATTATTCTCTTCAGTGAGTTTTTGAAATTCCTTTTCCATCTGGGCAATTCAGCTTTTAAAGGCATTCTTCTCCTCATTGGCTTTTTGGACCTCTTTTGCCATTTGAGTAAGTCTATTTTAAGGTGTTATTTTCTTCAGTATTTGGGGGGGGGTTTCTCCTTTAGCAGGCTGTTGACTTGCTTTCCATGATTCTCATTTTTCTTCCCAATTTTTCCACCACTCCTCTTACTTGATTTTCAAAATCTTTCTTGATCCTCCATGGCCTGTAACCAGTTCATATTTTTATTGGAAGCTTTTGATGCAGGAGTTTTGACTTCTTCTTGTTCCATGTTTTGATCCTTTGTGTCCCCAAAAGAGGATTCTATGGTCTGTTTGTGCTTCCTCTGCTTGCTTATCTTGCCAGCCAATTATTTGACTTTTGAGCTCTTTCCCATGGTAGAACTCTGCTTTCAGAGTAGAGAGACCTGTGTCCCAATTGTTTGGGTTTTCACAGCTGTCAGAGGTCTGAGGGTGCCCTCTCCAGAGCCACCACAAGCTCTGGCACACTGGCCACACACCCCAGGACCACCTCCCAAGACTGACCCAGATCCAAGCAGGTCAAAGCAAGAGTGATTACCCTCTGAATGGTCTCTTGGCCCCCTTACAATCTGCATGCCAGGAGTTCCAGAGGCAGCCACAAAGCAGAAGCTGGAGTCACCACACCTCTGCCACCTCTTCCCCCAGGGGCAGGAGCTGGACCATGCTCTTTCAATACCCAGTTCCAACAGAGTTCCCAACTGACCTTTTACTTTATCTTTGGCATTTATGGGTTGAGAAGTCTGGAAACTACTACAGCTGCTGGTGATTCACTCTCCTGAAGTCTGCTCTGGACAGTCTATGCCACTGGTCAGGGATGCCCCAGGGCTGGGGATGGGTGGCTCATGTGGGGACTGTGCTTGGCTCCCAGCTTGGTGTGATAGACCCTTCCTGTTGGCTTTCCAGGCTGCCTTCTGTGGGAGATTTGTTTCTCTTTGTTACTTTATGTGTTCTGTAGCTCTAAAATTTGTTTAGAGTCATATTTTACAGGTATTGGAGCTGGTTGGAGCAGGAGCTCTGCCAAGTTCCTTCTTTCACTCTGCCTCTTGACTACACACCCTCCATGTTTCATCATATAATTTATTCACCTCTTTTCACTTTGTATCTGTTCATACAGCTTTTCTTATGCTTCTCAGTATCTTCTATGTTCATTACTTCTTACTGAGCAATAATATTCCATTACATTCATGTATCATTCTAGAAACTTTGACAAAGGCAATAAGAGGTTAATCTGATATGAGTTATTCTTGGTATGATGATTTCTAGTGATCATTGCTTCTCTCCCCAGGTCCTCATATACTATCTATTTAACTAGTGTTTCTATAACATAGATAACTGCATTCCTTTCCTTGGTTATCACAAATTCCATGAATTGATCACTGTCATTTAGGTTCCCCATCTGTTACTAAACAGATCGTCTTTTCAGAATTAAAGCCAGAGAAGTGGTTGTCCTCATAATTTCTCCTACTTTCTGAGAGATGAAAGTGACAGTGAAATAAGTCAAGAATTTATCAGATTCGCTATTATTAGAGCAATAAGTCTTACTGCAGACATTTGTATAATGGAACTCTTCCAACATTACTTTGTCCTGCATCTTTCTGCATCACACAGAATAAATAACCCCTGAGAGATCAAATAAGCTTTGATCCTTTGGACAGAGTGGGGCTTTGGGACAGGTGCTTTCTGACCCCCAATGATGAGTCCTTGGTCCATTCCACTATTTATTTCATGAAGTGCCCTCTTAGCTCCACTTCTTATTCCCTGGACTCTTCCAGCTTTTTGCCAGTAGTTTTGGCCCTTTCAGATACTCTCCCCATTTATCTTTTAAATGTTATCTTTCTCTATTAGAGTGTAAACTCTTTAAAACTAAAGACTATCTTTTTACTTATATTTATATCCTAGCATTTAATGCAGTGCCTGGCATATAGAAAGAGCTGAGTAAATGCTCTGTCTTTGAAAATCTGTGTTTTAAAAATCAGAATCAGTGAGGTTTTTAGCGTATTTTAATAACCATCAAGAGATGACCTTCGAATTCCAAAGCTAATCCAAAATCAATTTTATTTCCATAATTTTGAATATTTCATTGAAGTTCTACTTAGAGGCTTCATCATGCTGGGGAAATGGTCTCAGAATGCCAAAGGCTATATCAATAAAGCTCAGTCTCTAGAAGGTCCTATTAAGCTAGGTGGACTTCAAGAATGTGTTCCATGATTGATTGTGTGTCTTTCTGAAGCTTTGTTAGCAAAAAAGAGTAATATAGTCTAAT
This sequence comes from Petaurus breviceps papuanus, assembly GCF_028583685.1. Classification (NCBI taxonomy): domain Eukaryota; kingdom Metazoa; phylum Chordata; class Mammalia; order Diprotodontia; family Petauridae; genus Petaurus; species Petaurus breviceps. Next base: position 9,550,425 of record NW_027187378.1, read on the forward strand.
GACTTAGAATTACATTATTATCATTTTTTTAAGTTGGAGAGGAACAAGAAATATACTTAGATGACTTGGAACTCAGAATGACTAGAATTACTCTGTTGAGAAGCTATTTCCAGAACAACTATCAGTAAGGACACAGGCATGTGTATGTGGGCTCACTTACTCCAGCATCTTAAGGAGACGAAGTAACAATTTTCTAGGTGAACTGAAACCTAAAAATAGCCAATAACACTTTCCTTCCTGTTGTTAGGCCAAGTATGCCAAAGCAGTGTAGAAGGGAATGTAATTACCTGGGTCATTCAGACTGAAGCAAGCATTTTCCTTTAATATTCTGTGCAATTACATTTGGGCAGACAACCTTATAGGTACAACTATGTAGATACAGACTTTCATTTTACATTTAAATGTTTTTCTCTTAAATTCTAGTTTGTATTCTGCTAACAAGACATGAACTTATATCTCTCTGAAATAGAATTCTGTTGTGGATATTTTGAGAAGTAACCAAAAAAAGTCTTCCACTAAAAAGGGACAAAGCATAAAGGTGAAAACACTGGACTGAAAGTCTGTAGACCTGAGTTCTAGTACTGTTTCTGCTTATAGCTGTTTATGTGTTTTTGAGTAAGGCACTCTGCATTTCTAGTGTTTACTTTCCTCATCTGTAAAATTAAGGAGATGTATTAGATGAACTTTAAATTCACTTTTAGGTCTAAAACATGATTCTATGAAACAAAAAACAGGCAATTATTATAATCCTTCTATAAGGTAAATTAAGGATTTATTATATTAAGGTAAATTTAGCACTTTCACAGTACCATGGGAGTATAGGACAGAGTTATTTTAACATTCCTATTCATCCCTCCCTAAACTTACTACTAACTAGATGATTTTTCCAGCATAATTACCCTTCCCTCCTCTAGAATATACTTCAGGGGTGGCCAGGTAGCACAGCAAGTAAGAGCACCAGCTCCAGTGTCGGGATGACCTGGGGATTGAATCCAGGCTCAGACACTTAGCACCCACCCAGAAACACCTGGCTGTGTAACCTTGAGCAAGTTACTTAACCCCAATTGCTTTAAAAAATAGAATACACATCAAAAGGTCTTTAATTTTCTTGATATTGTTTAACTCTGAGCCCCCAGCTAGAGATACCACTTCTGACAAGACACAAAACATCTCATCTGGCTATGTCTGTGTGTGTGTCTGTCTGTCTCTCTCTCTCTGTGTCTCTGTCTCTGTGTCTCTCCATGTGTGTCTCTCTCTTCCCCCACAACACCCCCCCCAAAAAAATACATCCAAATGAAAAAATTGCTGGTGGCAAACATTTTTTCTTTTTTTGTTTGTTTGGTTTTTTTGTTGTTGTTTTTTAAGCAATTGGGCTTAAGTAACTTGCTCAAGGTTACACGGCCAGGTGTTTTTGGGTGGGTGCTCCAACATTTTTTTCTAAAGACAAAATTAACATTTTTTTAAAAGGTAAATAGATAGTCAATGTGTTTAGAGAAAAAAGCTTCAAGCTCTCATAAAAAGTCCAAGGAGAGAAATAAGATACAGCATGACCAGCTTAGGGTTTGTAGGCCCAAAGAGATTTCAGTAACACAGCATTTTTCCTGATATTCATCATTCCTGATTAGCCTAAACAGCCTTGCTTGTAGAGTCCTGGCTCAGGAACCTCTGGCAGCTGTCTCAGCCAGAAATTACTCCTTTCCAGCCTCACATGGTTTCTTGCAACTTCCCCTTCATGAATCTTCTATACATCTCATGAGGAGCTGGTTCTTCTTCAAGTCTGATGGGACTCATTTTTCAAAGTTCACTTGGAGTATGGTCTAGTATATTATTAACCTTATCATGCTATATCCTTTTTAATTCACTCAAGGGTGCTGTTTTAACCCTCACTGAGAGGATGTTTCCAACTTTACAGTCAGTTTTTCTGTGATTAAGATTTGAGCTTTCAAGGACAAACATCATTACACTTTCTTAAGGCTGTGAAGCAAAAAAAGAAACAGAATTAAAATATATGTAATCAGTTTCTTTCAACAATAATACTCAAACTTGCTAGGAGAAATCACTAATTTAGTATGTAAGCACTCTTTTTTTATATTCTAAAGAAGCAAAGAAATACCTAAAGTTGGAGGATTTCAATGAATGATTGATTTTCAAAGGAATTTTAAAGTGACCTTGGTACTTACTATCTGATGAATAACTTCCAACTATAACAAAACATACAAACTGTTAGATGAGGAGGGGGAGATGTAGCCTCAATAGGAATGAGAGAATGAGTACCAGGCAGCCTTGACTTATGAAAGATTGATTTACCTGTTGATGTATTTATAAAAATAATGTAACATATAGCATTCTGGGTACACTATCTCAATATAAGTAAACAACACTTGATGGAATCCCATGAAATCTTTCCCACTTTATTATTTTGAAATAATTTGGATAACTAAAGTCAGTAGAAAAGAAGGATAATAATGAAAACCCACACTGTCAATTAAGGGAAAGATTCTTAGTAAATGCTGTAGGGATGGGTGGTAGGCTAGGTATTAATTAATATCTTCATAATGACTTAGAAGTGGGGGGGGGTAGGGAAACTGAACAGTTAATTGAAATTTCTAAGGAGATAGACTATAAGTTATTATAGACACTAGAATGCATAAATAGTACAACAAAGGGGAGAAAAATTTGGGAATATAAGAAAGAAAAAATGAGATGCATTGGGAAAAAGTGGACTTAAAGCCACAGGAAACCTGGGTATTTAACACTTACAAAGGTACAGAGAAATTGGGGACATAATGATGGCATTCCAGGAGTGGGCATTAGTGGAAAATTACTCAAATTAGTTTATGACATAATGTGGGCTTCCTAATAAAGTCTCATTTCTCTGTATAAAAAAGTAGAAATGAATGTGACAGAAAGGTGATGGCCCAACCTGACTTTTGGGTAAAACTACCTGAAATGTGACAGTAATTTATGTATGTTTTTGTCACCCTCCAGATTGAAACCAACTGATAGATCAGTGGGACAAGTTTTCTCTTGATGGTGATGGATGCAATGGGTAGGCAAAAAGCTGATAGCTTCTCTCACAGATGTTTCTGGTCTTTCCTACTCTTGCTTAGTAGTAAATGTATTTAAGGCTGATTTTTTCCCAGTACTATAATAATAGCAACAATAATAGAAGCAGTAACAACAGCAATAATAATAACTAGCATTTATATAGCTTTAGAGTTTGCATAGGACTTTTACATGTATTGTCTCATTTTATCTTTCCAACAACCCTGTAAGGCAAGTGCTAATACTATCCCCACTTAACCTAATATGGAATTGAGTCTGAGAGAGATTGTGACTTGCCCATAGTGACATAACTATTAAATGTTTAAGGGAAAAATTGAACTCAGATCTTCTTATTTCCAAGACCAGCAAATACAATATACTAATACTTTCAATTCGTCAGTTCACTATTTCACCAAGTCTACTTATACTTCTTTGCAATTATAAGTCTAAAAATTCTTTCATTTGTAGAAAACAGTCATCAAAGAGTTGAGGGAGCAGGATATTTACATGGACTTTTTGAACCTGAACTGAGTATAAGTATTTAATAGTTCATTTAGCTTCAAGAAAATGGAAATATCAGAAATAAATTTAAAATCCTCAATTAAACATCAAAATGGAAATCTTGAAAATCAAAGGAGAAATTAATAACATTAAAAGTAAAAAACATTGAACTAATGAATAAAACAAGGAGTTAGTTTTATGAAAACAATAAAATGATAATTCATTAATTTCATTGTTTAAAAGAAGGAAAACCAAAATTATCAGTATTAAAAATGAAAAGAGTGAATATGCCACTAATAAAGATGAAAATAAAGCAATTATCAGGAATTATTTTGCCCAATTATTTGAGAGTAAAACTGACAATCTAGATAAAATGTATGAATATTTACAAAAAATAAAAACTGCCCATGTTAATAGAGGAGGAAATAGAATAATTTCCCATATCTTGTAAAAGAAATTGAACGGGGCAGCCAGGTGGCTCAGCGAGTAGGAGCACCGGCTCCAGTGTTGGGACGACCTGGAGATCGAATCCCGGGCTCGGACACTCAGCACCACACCCAGAAATAACTGGCCTTGTAACCTTGAGCAAGTTACTTAACCCTGATTGCTTAATAAAAAAAAAAAAGAAATTGAACAAACCATAAATGAGCTCCCTAAGAAAAAGTCCACAGGACCAGTTGAATTTGCAAGTGAATTTTACTGAAAATTTAAGAAACAAATAATTCCAGTGCTACATAATCTGTTTGGGAAAAAAAGTCCAAAGAAGTTCTAACAAATTCCTTTTATGACACAAATAAGATTTTATATCTAAACCAGAGAGAGGAAAAGCAGAGATAGACAATGATAGACCAGTTTTTTTTAATGAATATTGATACAAAGAGGTTAAATAAAATATAAGCAATGAGATTTACAGCAATAAATCAAAAAGATCATGCACCATAACCACATGGGATTTGTACCAGGAGTTCAGGACTAGTTTGATATTAGGAAAACTATAAGCATAATAAACGATATTAATAATAAAAACAAATTTAGGGGAGTATAGAATAGTTTATTTGTCAGATCTATGGATAAGGAAAGCTTTAGGACCAAAGATAGGAAGAACACAACAAAATGTGAAATACATAATTTTGATTATATAAAATTAAAATTTTTTTGCACAAACAAAACCAATGCAACCAAAATTAAAAGGAAAACAAAACTGGGGAAAATTTTTGCAACAAGTATTTATGATAAAGGCCTCATTTTTCAAATATATAGAAAACTGAATCAAATTCATAAAAATACAATTCATTCCCTAATTGATAAATGGTCAAAGGATATGAAGAAGCAGTTTTCAAGTTGAGAAATAAAAGCTATCTATAGTCATATAAAAATGCTCTAAATCACTATTGATTAGAGAAATGAAAATATAAATGACTCTGAGGCACCACTTCACACTTATCATATTGTCTAATATGACAAAAGAGGAAAATGTTGGGTATTGGAGGGGATATGGGGAAACTGCAGCACTAATGTCCTATTGATGGAGTTGTGAACTGATTCAACCATTCTGGAGAGCAATTTGGAATTATGACCAAAGGGCTATAAAACTATGCATACCCTTTTATTCAGTAATACCACTGCTAGGTCTATATCCAAAAGACACAAAAAAAGAGCAAAAAGATCTATTTTTTGCAAAAATATTTATAGAAGCTCTTTTTGTGATGGCTAAGAATAGGAAATTGAGAGGCTGCCCATCAATTGAGGAATGGTTAAACTAGTTGTGGTATATTATTGCAATGTAATATTATTGTGCTTTAAGAAATGATGAGGGGCAACTAGGTAGCACAGTGAATAGAGTACAGGCCCTGGAATCAGGAGGACCTGAGTTCAAATCCAGCCTCAGACACTTGACACAGACAATTGCCTTGCCTTTCCCCCTCAAAAAGAAAAAACAAAGAAATGACAAGCAGGATGATTTCAGAAAAACCTGGAAAGATGCACATGAACTGATATAAAGTTAAGTGAGCAGAACCAGGAGAACATTGTACATAGTAGCAACAATATTGTACAATGAAGAACTGTGAATGCCTTAGCTCCTCTCAGCAATACAATAACCCAGACAACCCCAAAGGACTCATGATGAAGCATGCTATCTACTTCCAGAGATAGAACTGATACTGTCTAGATACAGACTGAGGCATGGTATTTTTCATTTTCTTTCTTTCTTTCTTTCTTTCTTTCTTTCTTTCTTTCTTTCTTTCTTTCTTTCTTTCTTTCTTTCTTTCTTTCTTTCTTTCTTTCTTTCTTTTTAATTCAAGTCTTCTTGTACAAAATGACTAATATGAGGGGTGGCCAGGTAGCACAGCGAGTAAGAGCACCAGCCCCAGAGTTTGGATGACCTGGGATTGAATCCAAGCTCAGACACTTAGCACCCACCCAGAAACACCTGGCCGTGTAACCTTGAGCAAGTTACTTAACCCCAATTGCTTAAAAAAAATGATGAATATGGAAATGTTTTTACATGATTGCATGTGTATAAACTACATCAGATTGCTTACTATCTTAGGGAGGGGGAAGTGGAGGGTGGGAAGGATAGAATTTGGAAAACAACTTTTTTAAAAGTTAAAATGTTATTTTAACATATGACTGGGGGAAAATAAAACAAAAAAATAATAAAAACAACAAAATCATACTTACATCAATAGATGCAGAAAAAAGCTTTTGACAAAATATAATACCCATTCCTCTTTAAAAATAAAACACTTAAAAGCATAGGAATCAGTGGAGCCTTTCTTAAATTGATAAGTTGTACCTATACAACAACCAAGAGTAAGAATTATCTGTAATGGGGACAATCTTGAAGTCTTACCACTAAGATCAGGAATGAAGCAAGGACATCCATTATCACCACTATTATTCAATATTGTAACAGAAATGCTAGCTAAGACAAGAAAAAGAAATTGAAGGAATAGAAAACAGGCAATGAGGAAACAAAATTATCACTCATTGCAGATGTGCTATATTTAGAAAACCCTAGAGAATCAACTAATTATAGAGAAAAATTAATTATAACAATAATTAGCAAATTTCAAAAAGTTGAAGGTTTTAAAATAAACCCACATAAACTATCAGCATTTCTATATACTACCAACAAAACATAGCAGGAAGAGATAGAAAGAGAAATTCCATTTAAAATAATGTCAAACTATAGAACACTTGGGAACTTACCTACTGAGACAAATCCAAGAATGTTACAAACAAAATTATAAAACTTTTTTGTACAAATAAAGACATATTCAAACAATTGGAAAAATATTAATTGCTCGTGGGCAGGTTGAACCAATATTTTAAAAATGACAATTCTACCTAAGTTAATTCACTTATTAAGTGTCATATCAGTTAAACTACCAAATAATTATATTATAGAGCTAGAGAAAATAATAACAAAATTCATCTGGAAGAACTTCTAGAAAGGTCAAGAATATCAAAAGAATCTCTGAAAAAAAAATGTGAAGGCAGGAGGCCCAGCAGTGTCAGATTTTAAACTATATTACAAACCTGCAATCATGAAAACACTCTGGTCTGACTAAGAAACAGAGTCATGGATCAATGGACTAGATTGACTACACAATGCAGAGTAGTAAATTATCCTTATAATCTATTGTTTGACAAACCCAAAGATCCAATATTTTGAAGTAAAAATTCACCATTTAACAAAAATATATGGGAAAATTGGAAAAGAGTTTGGAGAAAACTAAGCATAGACCCACATCTCAAAACAAGATAAGATCAAAACTGATAAATGATTTAGACATAAAAGATGAGAGAATAAATAAATTAAGGGAGCTTAGAAAAAAATTTACCTGTCAGAGTTATGGATAAAAGAAGAGTTTATGACCAAACAAGAGATTGAGAAGATCACAGGAAGTAAAATGGATAATTTTGATTACATGAAATTAAACATGTTTTGCATCAACAAAACCAATGCAGCCAAAATTTGAAGGAAAACAGAAAACTGGGTGGGGGTGAGGATTTAAAAGTTTCTCTGAAAAAGGTCTCATTTTTCAAATACACGAAGAATGGAACCCAAATTTATAAAAATACAAGCCTTTTCCTAGTTGAAAAGTGGTTATAAGATATGAACAGGCAGTTTTCAGAAGAAATCAAAGCTATCAATATTCATATGAAAAGAATGTTCTAAATCCCTATTGAATAGAGAAATACAAATTAAAACAATTCAAATACCATTTCACACCTATCAGATCTAACCTAACATGTCAGAAAGGGAAAATGATCAATGTTGGAGGAAATGTGGAAAAATTGGGACACTAATGCATTGTTGGTGGAATTATGAATGAATCCAACCAGTCTGAACAACAATTTAAAACCATGCCCAAAGGACTATAAATCTACATATACCCTATGACACAACAAAACCACCACTGGATCCCAAAGAGATCAAAGAAAGGAAAAGGGACCTATCTGTACAAAAATGCTTATAGCAGTTCTTTTTGTTCTGGCTAAGAATTGGAAAGTGAGGGGATGCCTGTCAATTGGTGAATGGCTGAAGAAGTTGTAGTATGTGATTGTGATGGCATAGTATTGGACTATAAGAAATTATGAGAAGAATGGTTTCAGAAAAATCTGGGGAAACATATGAACTCATGCAAAGAAAAGTAAGCAGAACCAGGAAAATATTATATGCATTAATAGCAATATTATAAGGCTGATCAACTGTAAAAGAATTAGCTACTCTGATCAAGACAATGATCCAAGAGAATTCCAATGGACCCATGATGAAAAATGCTATCCACTTCCAGAGAGCAAGAAATCAATGAACTCTGAATGTAACTTGAAGCATACTTTTTTTACACTTCCTCCATTTTTTCTTGGGGGTTTGTGTGTGTGTTTTCATGCAATATGGCTAATGTGGAAATATGCTTTGCATACCTTCACATGCATATTTGATATCATGTTGTTGGCCTTCTCAAGGGGTGGGGGAGGGGTGGGAAGGAGGAAGAGAAATTAGAAATTAAAATTTTTAAATGAATGTTTAAAATTTTATATATAATTGGGAGATATTTAACACATATATAATAAAGTGGAAATGTGATTCAAAGAGACTTTTTCAATCTCTGATTTCCACCTCTATGCTATGATGATCTGATCTTGTTTTCAAGTATATCAAAGACAGCATGATAGAGTAGGGGAGAAAGTGCACTGAGTATCAGAAGACCTAGATTCAAGTCCCAATTCTTTCATTCATTAGTGGTATGACATTGGGCAAGAAAAGAGATCTTACATCTTTTCTTTTCTATTTATAAGCAAGGAAATTGTACTAGATGGTTACTAAGGCCATTTTATAACTCTGACCTTCTATAGTTTTAAGTTAGAAAATACATTTTTATAGATGTTTCTAGATGTTATTTTTATAACAGTTTATAGATGTTACAGTTTATAGATGTTATAGGAGATTATGGAAACTTTATCATAGATTATTATGGAAATAATTACTTCACTAAATACATGAAGTTTTGTATCAGAAAATTGTGATGTAGGTTGGCACAAGTCTGGCTATGATATTCCCCTGTTCTAAGAAGATTAATTACTCTGAATTGCCTTAAAGATGAAAAATAAATTCTTCAATCTTGTGGTTAAGGGTCTCTGTATCTGGTTTTGACTTTGCTGACATGTATCTCTCCCAGTGGAATATAAGCTCCTAGATGGCAGTGGCTGTTTCATTTTCATCTTTATATATCCACAGAACCCAGGACATTGACATGTTCATAGTGGACATATAATGTATTGTTATTTGGTTAAATTTATATTAATTTTGTACATTTTTCAGGTAATAGAGTTGTTGCTTTTACATGTGACAATACATTTACTAATGGACCACTGGATTAGAGCTGAAAGGCAGCTTAGAAATCATCTAGTCCAATGTCATTTACAAACAAAGATACTGAGTCTCCAGAAGATAAAGTGATTTGCTTTAAGTTCACATTGACAGTGAGCATCAGAAATAGGGAATGATCTCAGGTCCTCTAACTCTACTGTACCACAATACTCTTGGTCATTTTTTCTTAAATCATAAAATTCTTAAATTTCAAAAGTGGGAAGTTTCTTCAAAATCATCTATACCACACATTTTACAAATCAAGAAACCAAAGGTAATAGAGATTAAACTATTTCATGATGTGACATACATTTTTAGTGGTACAGTCTGGGACCCAAATCTTCTGATCTCCTCTCCAAGAGACACTTCACTACACCAAACTACTGCTCTCCATTAAAATGGATATTTTTCCTGGTAAACAGTAACAAAAATAAGAAATGAATAAACTACATTATTTCCATATGTTAGTTGAATAAGGTAATTTTAAAAAAATAATAATAATCCAACAGTCTCTTCTCAGTTTGCCTGCAAAGCTGTTCTGTTTTAGAACTTCAGTGTTGGGATCTGAAACTTATCTCTAGTTATTTGAAATGTTATTGTGATATAAGGTTAATTCTGAGTTCTGTTAAATAGTGCAATATCAGTTATTCTCAATTTAAGTTTTTGCCTAGTTTTTCAGGGTCTTAAACTCTGAAAATCTTACTAAAATCTTACTTTGATATTTTGTTGTTACATGGAGGCTAGCCTGGGTGCTCGAAGAATTAAAAATCAATGCCTGTGGAATATAAACTCTAGTAAGCTAGAAAAATTTGGAGCATATGTTCTTTAAAAGAATATGTGGGGGCAGCTAGGTGGTGCAATAACTAGAGCACTGGCCCTGGAGTCAGAAGGACTCGAGTTCAAATTCCACCTCAGACACTTGACACACTATACTAGCTGTGTGACCTTGGGCAAGTCATTTAACCCTGATTGCCTTGCCTTCCACCTCCAAAAAAAATTTAAAAAAAAGAAAGAATATGTGTCAGTTATCATTGCATCAGCCTAGCTAAATTCAGAAAGGCTGATATCAGAAGGTTGAAGACATGGTAATTAATTTGGGGAGAGGCACAGAGATTCAAAAAGACCTTAAGGATCACAGATCCTTAAAATGTTATCATTAAAGTAAGTAAATTATTTTAAATGTGACTACCTAGCATGTAACATTCAAAGAATAACCAAATTTCAGAGCTGGCAGATAATTCAATGACCATCTATTCTATATTGAAAAAGTCCATTCTATATTGAAAAAGCATCCCCTCTATAACATACCTGACAAGTTGTCATCCAGTGTTTGATTAAAGACTTCAAGTGAGGAGGGAACTCACTACCTTCCAAGGAAAACCTTTCCAATTTGGGATAGCTAGAATTGTTACTAAATTACTTTTTCCTTATAGTAAGCCTAAATTCACTCCTGTGCCACTTCCACCTATTGCTCTAGTTTCAGCCTTTGGGGCCAAATAGAAGTCTCAACTCTCTTCTCCATGACAGCTTGAAATGCATGATGTCATTTGTCTGTTAAGTATCCCTGTGTGGACCTTTCAATCCACAAGTATGCCTATGTCATCAATTCACTTAACTTTTGTCTTTTGAATTTATTTTGAAAATAAGATATTACAATGTGATTCAGGAAAAGTTAACAATAATTTTAATAGAAAATACTGTAATATTTCTTTTCAAAGAGATGTATTCACATTAGCGACACCCATAATTTTTAAGACCCATAATCTTCTAAATTGGCTAATTTGATGTCCTTCAAGTTGTTTTTTCTAAAGATTTAGATTTTTACATACTTTTCTTTATTCTCCATGATATTTGAGTCACTGTAATACAATTGACACATTTGTAATAATCTTTCCCAATATAAGTATAAGGCTGTATCTGTACAAAGCATCTCTACATTCCCACACTACATTTGCCATGCCAAGTGGTTCCCTCATTTGGAAGTATCATCTGAAATGGAGAAGAAAAAGAATAAACCTGTGATATTGGTGTTGAAAGGTGATTTGCTGACTCAAAAGAAGATACTAAATCCTTCAAAAGGAATACCCTAATTTAACGTTGTTCAGAAGAGGTTTAGGGGATAAGGAGTGAAGAGAGTGATCGATCATACAATCATGGTTCTCAAATTGGAACAGAAATCAAAAGAATTTCTATATTTCTCACAGAGATTCGACTTTGAAACAATCGGAGAACGCAGAGAAATCTTGCAAATCAAGGTAGTGGGGCTTTCCACGGTGACCTTGTCCTTGTTCTTTTCACCTTCAGTCACTGAAAAACTCATTTTTACTTTTGCAGATCTCTTACCTCTTTAAAAAGATGTTAATTAGCAGGAATAGGCATGCCCAGTAACTAAGGGGAAGGTCTCTCTGGCGAGTCAGAAACTCTGGGAATTATAATCAAAGTTTTTTGACCTAGAGGGAACCTTAAAGATAATCTACTCATCGAATCATAAGATGGTAGTGGGTGAAGCGTCAGAGACCAGCTAGTCCAACCCCCTTGCTTTATAGATGAGGAAATAAAGGCTCTAAAAAGAGAAATGACTTGCCAAGGGTCAAACAGAGATTCACTGACAGAAGCTGCACTGGAGCCTAGATCTCTGGTGCTTTTCTTTATGCTCTTTTCATTCTTCCTCACTGTCATTTGTGGATAGGACATTGTCTAAGAATATTTTCAGGAAAAGAATCATGTGAAAATCACCTAAAAGCCGTACCAGCAGATAGATAGACTTGTTTTAAGGAAGCATCAAAAGTGCAAACAAGCATAAATGTGTTTCTCCTGGTACCAGAGTGTTTCCTTTGCATACAGGCATAATGCAAAAAGAAAAAAAATCTCCTTAGTTTGTTGTTGTTTTACAGAAATCAAAAACAACCACATTCCCTTTTCAATGTGCCAAAGCCAAGGGGAAAAAAAAAAATCCTGTGCTTGTTGCATAACTGCTTGATACACAATCCTTCCTGGCTGAGTTACAAACACCTTAGCTTCTAAGAAAAGATCTCTTGCCTCTTATCTAGTTAGAACTGGATCTGAACTTTGCAAATCAAATGGACTAGTAAAGGCAACCCAGTAACGTACAGAGTAATTACCCTACATTCTCTGTAGCAATGAAAATTTGGATTGTTTAAAAGAACCCTGATCGTATAGTCACTAATACTGTGCATCTACTTCCTCCCACACTCGGTGAAAGAAGTCATGAAAGCAATTAGAACATTTAATGTGAGTGTACTCTCCCGTAACTGGAGTGACTTAGTTTATTTTTGCCACTTTGGTCGAATTAGCATAAAGCCATAGGAAAAGGTTTTGCAGTTGCTTCTGCCACAAACCTCCAGTGTGCCTCCCTTCTTCCATCCCCAAGGTAGATTGTGGCGTTGTCTGGCCGATCGTTGCCATTGAGCTGGGCATCGTTGTCAATCCTGTCAATCTGAGGTCTGAGTAGACAGCCTAGGAGGCTCGTTGTCAGTCCCGCTCCAGAATCCAGGTCTTTGTGTAAACATGTGGCATGAGGTTTCACTAACCAATGCTGTCTCGACCAAGTAGCTGCTCAGAAGAGCAGTATTCCTCGGAAAGTCTAGTCTAGTAACCTAAATTGTTGAACAGTGGAAGGAATCCGACTCTGACAACCTCCTCGTCGCCCCTGCTGTCCTTCTCTGCTGCTTCTCCCAAGGCATTCCCCGTTTCTGCTAGAAAGCATCGCTCTGTGTAGACAGGGAGAAAGCCGCCAGCGAGCCCCTCACCCAAGTAGGAGTGTCTTAATCCATGCCAAGTATGGGGTTTTGCCAAACCCCCTATCTATCAATCATAGGAAAGACAGGAACCTTCTTCTCAAGGTATTTGCCGAAAGTATCAGGATCAGGTTCAGGAACAACTACAGGGCAAGAAGGAGTCGGTTTACAGTAGGTCTCGTTATAAAGAAAGAAAGGGGGTAGGGTTTTTTTTTAATTATTATTTGTTTTGTTTTGTTTTGCTTTGCTGGGGTAAAGGAGGGAAGGTGGCGGGGGAGAAAGAGGCTAGTCCCTCAGTCTTCCAGGTTCTTATGAGAGCTACACGCACCGTAATTCCCTCTCCCAGTGCTTCTGATTTACACCAACAATGACATCATGCCGATAGCTGATTACAGTTAGGGGGATTTTCCTTGCCTTGCCCTACTCCTGGGGTTGAGAAATGGAGGAATTCTCCAGGGTGCTGAAACAGAGGGGGAGGGCCAGCTCTGAATCCAACTCTTCCTCCGCCCCCCACCCCCTGGGAGGCGGACCAAATCCTAGCCAGAGGGAGGAGTGGGGCGGGGCTTTCATCTTTCTGCTCTGAGATTGGTCTTTGGCAGGTGTCACGTCACGGGGCTGGTGTTCTCCTCTGGTCACTGTTGAATTCTAGATGAGGAGGAGCTGAAAATGCAGATTTAGCATCAAGTACAGCCACACTCGCTCTCCTTCCCCCCTCTCATATACACACATATACACACTCACATACCCTCTAAGAAGCTGGACCATCTGACTTACACGGCTTCCCATTCCCCAACATCCAAAATCCTGGAAGAAAACACACTCTGATTTTGTTGCCTTCCAAGCTCCCTAGGATCAACCTCTCCCACCCCACCCCCAAGTCTTTTCTTTTAAACTATTTTTTTATTTCCACCCTCTTAGATCTGCTCCACCCTAGCCATCATCCACTCCGCCTTATCTATCCGCCACCTCTTTGCACTTTTCACACCCCCAAGAAAGATGCAGGGTGGACGTGTTTCACCCCAGTGGAAGGTTGCTGTGGTCTTGCTCTGTATTATGATTTTTGCATCTGCTGAGAGACCTGTCTTTACTAATCAGTTTTTGGTTGAGTTGCACACGGGGGGAGAGGAAGAAGCCCGTCAAGTTGCTGCAGAACACGGCTTTAGTGGTGTCAGAAAGGTAAGCTCTTCGGTTGCATTTCGCTTACATATATATATTTTTTAAACGGGGGCATACCCTACGCATCTTCATTGCAGATTTACAAGTTCTCTCTCTCTCTCTCTCTCTCTCTCTCTCTCTCTCTCTCCTCTCTCTTGCAGATATTGTGTTGTCAGCTTTTTAATACGACAGTCTCTTCCTTAATCTTATTCACTGGTTATGTAATTAATACGCCCTTCAGATACTACTAAGGTCATGGATTTTTTATTTTTAACGTTGCTTGACTTGATGAAGAAACGGGGCAGGAGTGGGGGATACACCTTTTAAAAACACACCACGCACCTTGACTGATGTCCTAGGTAGCAAGTTACTAAAACTGACTGGGGGAAAGGGATTAGCTTTGACCGCCGTTACGGTTTGCTGCTCTTTAACAGATGTTTACAGCTGCCTCCACTCCCCCCCCCCCCCCCCCCCCCC
>NW_027187378.1:9565341-9581864 GCF_028583685.1 Petaurus breviceps papuanus
AAAAAAAAAAGGCAAGAAAAAAATTCCCCGCCCCCACAGAAATAGAAGGCTTTAGCAGTTTAGGCGCTCTGTCCCTCTTGGACTCTGCGAAGGGCTTCCCCGCCGGGTGTCAGTACTTACCTACTCATTACCAAGTATGCTTCTGCTGAACTCCCACCTCTAAAACCCGAGACTGACAGACGAGACCTTAAACTGAACAGGGAACCCCACTACAAAGTCAGGGACTGACCTCAAGGGCATTAATTGCCAGCCTCACACTAATTGTTATGGTTGAATTGCTCTCCAGCTTACCTCGCTGGAGTTTTCATCCCACCGGGGAAACCGGTGGAACTGCGACTAGGCGATGCCGGTGTGCCCATTTATCTGGGGGTGCTGAAACAGGTAGGGTAAGGAACACACCTCTTCACATATGCACCTTCAAAAAGTTAGTTTAGTTTGTCTTCTTGCATGTGGATTTTGTCCACCTCTGGACAGCCCCGCGCCTCTCTAGGTTACTTCTCTCCAACCTGGTGACTAGCTCCCTTGAAGTTACACGAATTCCAAGCTGTTGTTGAGAGAACCCCAGGTGAAAGATACCAACTCGTTGGGTAGGGAAAGGGCGAGGGGAAGGGGACGCAGTGCAGGCCTGCTGACCTGCACCAGCTCCCAGCAGGAACTGCCTTGTCAGGAACCCAACTTGTCCTCAAAAGACCTGAAACGGAGAGGAGACGGAGGAGGGAGGGAAAGAGCAGCCCAGGCATGAGAGGGAGGGCCCCGGAAGGGGACCTGGTCCTGACGCCATGGGGGCCTCCAGATACTTCACAGTTTTCTTCAAGATAGCAATTTAACCAACTGCTCCTTATTTAACCACCTCCTCAAAGTTGGATAGTGACTCCAGTCCCCTAGCTCCACTGAGGCTGAATTAGAAAGAGAGTGAAGGACTCCTGACTCAAATTGGAGTTGGAAAAAAGGGGTGTCTGTTTATGGTCTTTCTTCTTCAGGCTTAGGGGTGTGTTAGAAACCAAAAAAGCAGGAGCCCAGGTGCTCCAGGATCTTGGACTTTGGGGAGAGAATGGCTACATCCCTCCCTTCTCAACTTCTCTTGACCCCACCTGGGAAGCCTCAGTGACTGGTCTTTGACTCTCCTGCCCTCCACCTTTCCTTTCCTCCTCCTCTTTCTCCTCCTCCTCCTCCCCTACCTCCTTCTCTATCTCCTCTTTCTCTGCCTCCTCCTCTTCCTCATCCTCTTCCTCTTCTTTCTCATACTCTCACTTTCTCTCTGTCTCTCTCTCTCTCTTCCCCTCCTTGCCCCCTCTCTCCTCTCTTTCTCTTTCTCTTCTATGGACTCTTTTATTTAAAAAGCTAGTAGTTCTCTTTCCCAAGAGAGAGTGGGGGGAAAGGAGAGCTACTGTGGGTTTGAGCTACAAAAACCTGTTGCTCTGGCAAAGGTGTAGGTTGGAATATAGGAGAGGGAATGGAAGCCCCCTTCCCAAGGGATGTTAATGTACTCAGAATATCTTTCTCAACTAGGACTTTTGTTCAGTTCAAACAGCAACTATTTCACCAGCAGATATGTGTAGTCATTTCCCCCCTTCTTATCATCGGTGGCTTCCTTCTGAAATTATCTTCCATCTATTCTGTGTACATCTTGTATCTACATGTTTGTTTTCATATTGTTTCTCCCTCCCAATTAGAATGTGATCTCTTTGAGGGCAGGGGTTGTGTTTTTGTTGACTGATGGACTAGTAGCTGTATAGAGGGACTTCCCAGCCTTATAGAGCATAGTTGCCCATTCAACCACTCCTTCAGCAAATATTTATTACATGTGCCTACTCTGTTCAAGGCACCATCCCAGGCAATGGCTATTCAAAGATGAAATATGACTCAGACTGTTTTCAAGGGATGTTCCAGTCTTATTATGGATAGGAAGGATGTGGGTGTGTAGGGGAAAGACAGAGACAAAGACAGAGACATAAACAAAGATAGAAACAGAGAGGAAAGGAGAGAAAAAGAAAGAGAGAGACAGATACAAAGAGACAGGCATACAGATAGAGGAGAGAGACAGACAGACAGAGAGACAGGCACACAGACAGAGAAAGCAGAGACCCAAAGTGGAGAAATAATACAAAACAAGGTAGAGCAAAGGAGAGACCCATAAATGGTGATTTAGAGAAATTTGAAGAGGGAGAGATCACTTTCAACTTGAAGAATCATAGAAGGCTTCACAGAAGCAATGTCATCCAAACTGGGTCTTGAAAGCAAAGAAAAATTTCATCCAGCAAAGATTTAGAGGACTTCCAGGCATGGAGGAAAGCCTTCAATAATGCCCCCAAACAACTAGTAGTCCAGTTTGTCTGCATGATGCAGAAAGGGGAAGTCATGCAAAAAAAGCCAAGAAAGTGCAAAACACAGCTCAGGACTTTTCTCTTTCATTTGAATCCTGGAGGTTATGTTGCAAATGAACCTGATCCTCTTAGAGTGAGCTCTCCTCCTTGGTCCTTCCATCCTTCAGAAGATCCTTCCTTAGAGCTTGAAAACAGCTCACCCCTTCTCATCCTGCCTGATGTATGTGCAATCCTTCCATAAATCCTTGGCAGAGGATCTAACCAAGGTGCTGAAGGCCTTCCTTTCCTTCTCAAAATATTCTGTGGGTACTAGTGCAACCTTGCTCTGGCACATACTGACTGACCTAACTATTTTTACCCATCATATATTTTCTAAATAACATCAGAGGAGTAATTTATGTTAAATGCAGAAGCTCTATATCTCCAACTTTATAATCCACTAGGAATTCCTTGAGAAAGCTAAAAACATCTCTCCCGAGCCAGTGTCTTGCAACCCCCTGCTGCTGGAGTCATTGAGATCTTCGAGCTTTGTTTATTAACCACTTGAAGAGGAAAAGTGGAATGAATGCTATAAGAGACGAGTCTTTTTCCCATTTCTGCCACCAAATAGCCACATGACTCTGAGCAGTCCTTTCTTGGGCCTATTTCCACATATCAGAAACAAAATGGCTTGACCAGAGAACCTATCTCCATGCTCCCTTTCAGATCTAGAATTTTATTCTACACTAGGCAAAATTCTGGGATAAGAAAAAGCTTCTCCTTGTGAGGAAGTGTGAGGCAATGAAGAGGACACTGGTTTAGGGGCATAGGATGGAGGGTCAACTATTGGTTCTGCCACTTACTACCTTGAATAAGTTCCTTTGTGTGAGTGATTTACCTTCTCTGGATCTCAGTTTTATCATGTGCAAAATTGGGGAATTGGGCTTAGCTTGCCCTGTAAGGTCCCTTTCAGCTTTAAAATGGTCTTTTCATTGGAAGAGATCATATAGGTTTCACCCCACCCAATTTCCTCTGCAAATCTGGCTAAAGCAACAACTTGACACCATATTAAGATACAGTGTCAGGGCGGTCAAGTGGTACAGTGAATAGAGCACCAGCCATGGAGTCAGGAGGACCTAAGTTCAAACCTGGCCTCAGACATGTAACACTTACCAGACGTGTGACCTTGGCCAAGTCACTTAACCCTAATTGCCCTGCCCTTCCCCCTCCAAAAAAAAAAACAAGAAAAAAGACACAGTGTCTGGCATAGAGTAAATGGTAAATGTGCTATATATCTATTATCAATTCTTCTCACCTCACCTACCATTATAGGCTCTCCTCCTCTGCTTTCAAAACTAAATTACTAGTAGAGAACCCATAAACTCATACACACTGAGGTATAAATGACTAAGATCAATCAAATTATTAATATTAATTATATTATGATTATATAATAACATCAATATGAATTATAATCAAACTCTCTTGAGGTATTTAACATTTTCATAAGGGACAGAGCTTCAACTCAAAGGAACTGCCTCCTCTAATAATAGAATTTCAGGTTTCTGGAATTGGCTGAGGGGATTTCTTGGTGCCCACTCAATAACCTCAGGAAAGTAGAGGTGGATCCCCCAAGGTATTAGAGGAGAACTGGCCTGGTGTTACTAGCTGAAGTAGAGATGGCACTAAATCCCCCTCTGCAAACAGGTGAAAAATTGAAAATAAATCCAACCAAGGAAACTGATGGTTTTGATTCCTGTATGTTATCTGGAGAAAAACCCTCAAGCTTAGTGACACAGTACATAAGACTGCTAGACCTGGAATCAGGAATAACTGAATTCAAATCCAGCCTGACCCACTTACTAGCTTCATGGGCCTGCCTCAAATTTCACAACTGTAAATCAGTATTATAATAAAACCTACCTCTCAGGGTTGTTGTGAGGATGGAATGAGATAGTATTTGTAAAGCAATTAGCACAGTGCCTAGCACAAAGTAGGTACTGAAAAAGTGCTTGCTCCTTTCCCCTTTTTCAGCTCACCTGGGACTCCAACCACCAATAATCACCGTCTAATTTTTCAGACCCTTTCTTGGTCAAATCCATTTACCACCTACATGTACTTGAGCTTTCCCCAATCTTAGTGACATATTAATTACCCTTGCAATTTTTGACACTATGCCTTTGCCTCTGCTATTCCTGCTTCCTAAAATACTCTCACTCTTTTCCTCCACCAGTTAATATTCTACTCATCCTTGAAGGCCCAAGAAGTTTCATTTAAAAATTCAACAATAATAATAATAGTTGACATATACCACTTTGAAGTTGCATAGTTTGGTTTTATTTGTTTAAGGTTTTTCTTTGTTGGTGATGGTGGTGGTGGTTTTTTGTGACTTAGGTCTCCCTATCTCTCCCAGGCTAATAGTAGACCCCTCTGTGGATTAGAATGGAAGCTTTGACCTGGGCCACTTCCAACCTGAGCTATTTTACAACTCTTTGGACAGCCCCCTCCAAGACCCATCATGTTGGTACTGGACTAGTTCAGGTACCCAGTTGGTGTAATCCACTGCAACCCAGAACTCCCAAACTCAAGAGATCCAACAGCTTCAGTCTCTCCAGCAGAAGGGATTAAAGGCATACCACCATGCAATCTTAGGCAAGTCAAATAGGGATAGGGCAGCTAGGTAGTATACTGGATAGAGCACCAGGCCTAGAGTCAGGAAGACCTGACTACAAATCTGGTCTTAGACATTAGCTTTGTGACCCTGGGCAAGTCACCTAACCCTGCTTGTCTCATTTTCCTTATTTGTAAAATGAACTGAAGAAGGATATGGCAAACCACTCCATTATCTTTGCCAAGAAAATCCCAAATGGAGTCAAAAAGAGTAGGGCACTAGTGACCTGACAACAACAGGAATAAGATTATTGTGATAAGACAATGAAATAACACAGGTAAAGCACTTTGCATACCTCAAATACATTGCAAATGCATATAATGATAATAAACGTTGCTGTTGTTATTATCTTTGCAATATTGTGTGTATCTTCCCAGGTTCCTCAAAAATTGGTCCTTTAGGGGGTGGCTAGGTGGCGCAGTGAATAGAACACCGGCCCTGGAGTCAGGAGGACCTGAGTTCAAATCTGGCCTCAGACACTTAACACTTACTAGCCGTGTGACCTTGGGCAAGTCACTTAACCCCAATTGCCATGCCCTCTCCCCTCAAAAAAAAGACAAAAAAAATTTCGCTCTTAGAGCACATGGCTCCAGGCACAGAAGACACTCAGTAAATATTTGTTTATCATGATGATGAATGTATGTAACAATTGTATGGTATTAACCTAGCAAAGAATGGCTCTCTTTTCTCCACTCTTGAAATCATATATTTATTCCAGGTTCATGACTTTCTTAGGTGAGACCCTAAATTTAAGATTCTGGTAAAGAATTTGGAGCAAGGTTAAAGGGTTAAATTTCCAGTATAAATATTTACAACTTGAAAGTCAGCAAATGATGCAGATCAGGGCTTGATCTATTGTTTTGTTAGTTAACTAGACAAGAAAGTGATGGAGAAAATGTTAATAATACAGATTAAATGAAAAAAATATCCTGTGCATTTTCAGAGGCATTGTTATTAAACATTTACCAGCACATTGCTGGTTTGGGATTTTCTGGCATATTGTACTGGGAAGTTTAATGGCCCCTTCCTGAATGAGAATTTCTTAAAATTAGACTTCCTACTTTAGTCGCTTTCTATCTCTGGAAGAATCCTATGATCTCTTTAAACTTAAATCATGCTCCCCCGCCAACCTTTTACCACATCATCTGAACAGAAAATGTTTAGGATTCAACACTGTCATGCTTTCCTCAAGCTTAGGACCCACTCTTCTCACCCCAACTCTGTATAACATCATGAATTAACTTTCTTGTAATCATGACAAATCTGATCCAAACCTATTCAATTCAACTCAACAAGTGTTTTTTTTTTAAAAAAAACATATACTAAATTCTAATCAGCTAGGATTTTATAAGAACCTACAACATGCTGAGCACTATGCTAAGTGCTAGGAATGCAAAGAAAGGTAAAACAACAATACAATTCCTGTTCTCAAGCAGCTTATAGTCTAATGGTAGCAACATAGGCAACGATTGATATGTGTGTGTATGCATATATATATATATACATATATGTACACACACATACACACACATATATATACATACATATATATAAATAGAGAGAGAGAGAGAGATGTGCTCTAAGAGTGAAAGGACCAATTTTTGAGGGGCTTCGGAGGATACATGTAATATTGCAAAGATAATAACAACAGCAACATTTATTATTATTATAGCTAGAATTTTTATAGTATTTGAAGTGTGCAAAGTGCTTTACATATGTTATCCCATTTGATCTGAATCTCAATGAGTATATAGATACACATACATATTTGTTTCTAATGATAGCCATGGGGGAATGGGGTGGGGAGAAGAAAAGGGGGGGAAAAAGAAAGTTACATGATAACTTTATTATATATTTAAAAGGAATAGCAAGTTGTACATAATAGTTTTGCAGTGTCATGTGCAATCATCTTTTTTCTATTCTACTATGTTATGGAAATGATTGTTTTATTTCTTAAATTCAGAATAAAATAAATAAATAAACTATAAATTTAAAAAAAAGAGTAGTATACAGAGGAGCAGAATATGGGCATTCCTGAGCTTATTCCAGTATTTAAACTTTGGTTATGTCAGTGTCACAGTAAATAAGGTGGCAAAGACAACTCTCTGGCTGCCCAACCCAAGGGAATATTGGAAATAGTAATGAGCTAGTGAATCACTTCTCAGGGAAAAAAAAAAACTAAGAAAGAAAGATCCCTGTAAAAATTCAAGGCAGCTGAAAAGGCTGAATATTTCAAAGTACATATCAATTAATTTATTTTTAAAATTTCTTGGCATATCTTTAGAAAGATTTTTACCTAAACTGATGTAATAGGTTATAAAATCGTATTGAATTTATTAACTTTTGTGAATGCTGTGCACCAGGATAGTGTAGTGGGAAGAAGACTAGCTTGGGAAGCAGGAAATGTGGGTACTAGTCCAGGCTCTGCCACTACCTACTTGTGTGACCTTGAGCAGGTCAAACAAACCATCCCAAACTTAGGTTTCCTCATCTGTAAAGGGATGGGTGTGGACTACATTATCTCTAAGGTTCTTCTAGCTCTATAAATCTTAGATTCTATAAAGACATAGCACTTTCATTTTTTAAAGGGTGTTATGAAAGCTTTCTGTTTAATTCTATAAGTTGAATATATCAATAGTAAAATATCAGACAGAGTTAAAAAAAAATAGAATTCTAATCTGGATCAATCACTGTCCCCAATAACCACTCCGTCCTTTCCATACGTTCCATTCCCACAAGACTGTCATATTCCAAGAGCTCATCTCATGCCTGGGATATTGCAATAGTCCCCTAACAGATGTCACTTAACCCCTAGTTCTCCCTACTCCAGGGTATTCCACACACACCTTTCAGAGTCACCTTCCTAAAATATGTTTTCTTATGTCACATGAAGCTCAAAAACTGTCACTTTCTACTAATAATCAAATAAACACCTTGACCTGAAATAACACATGCTCACCTTAATAGTCTGTCAGACTGAGGTCAAAAGCTTCCCAAAGGAGAGAAAACAAAGAGTTTCTCCCTTCTTTGATACAAACCAGTAACTTGTCTATAAGTTGTCATTTAGAGAATTCCCTAGAGCATTGAGAGGTCAAGAGACTTACCCATAGTCCCTCAACTAGTGTGTGTTAGAAGAGAAACTTGAATCCAGGCATTCCTAATTCTAAGATAGGCCCTCTACACTGGCCCTGCATTTCTATCATGGGAGGGCATTCATTTACCTAAAGGATTCCTGTTTTATTGTTACACAGTACAGTGAAATAAACACATCATTGATGGTCTGAGAACCTGGGTTCTAGTTTCAATTATACTACTTGTTATTCATGGGACCACAAGAAAGTTACTTAGTTTCTCTGTGTCTCAGTTACTTCATCTATAGGAGAGTGTGGGACTAATAAAGACTTAGATCCCTTCTGTCCAGTAGTGTGCTGGCTTCAGTTTGTAGAAGCTGATTGTTAAATTGTCAATGTAAACATTGAAACACCTAAAATCAGCCAAAACTACATATCAGGGCTTATTTTATTGTTTTGTTGATTTCTAGATTTAGTAAAGAAAATGAAGATTAATAATGCAGATTAAACATAAAGGTATGTAATATATACATTTCCCCCCCAGAAAGCCAGTTGTTAAACATGTACCACCACACCAGCGCTTCCATCTATAATCCAGGATCTTAAGAGTTTATGACTTGTATCTTTTGCTCTCATCAATTTATAATCTATAGGACCACAGTCTTGATTTTGTGACACTTCAGGATACATACATACATACATACATACATACGTGTGTGTGTTTACCTCAAAGGTGCATCTTAAAAACCAAATTAATTTTAGTTCACTTCAATGTAAAAATAAGTGTGTAATGCAGTGCTTAAGAGGATTGGATACAAAATCAAATAAGTTATAGTTAGTGGTTTAACCATGGTTAAGAATCACTTTACATAATTATAATAACTGATATTTCTATAGCCCTTTAAGGTTTACAAAGCATTTTACAGTATTATTTCATTTGATCTTACAATAACCCTGTGATATAGGTGCTATACTTATCTCCATTTTACACAGGAGGAAACTGAGGCTGAAAGAAATTAAGTTATTTGCCCAGGGTCTCATAGCCCGTATGTGTCCAAAGGAGGATTCTGATGTGGGCCTGACTCCAGGTCAAACTCTTCCACTTAATTGTCTCAATGTGCAGGTAATGAAAATAGATTCAAGGCTGGAAAAATTGCATTTGCAGAACTATCAGGACATTTTTTTTTGGTCTCTCAATTTAAATAGAATACCCATGATAGTAATTGTGTCACTAGTTAATGAAAGAACAAATTCCCAGTAATGCATTTTTGTTAGCCTAGCAGTTACATATTCAGAACATACAATTTTATTCTTATTTGGGTCAAAAGCTCAAGTGGCCATGGGTTCCCAAGGCACTCGTCAAAGATCTCCCAGATGTAGAATCACCTTGTCCAAATCCAGACTTTTGTACCTGAGAGACAACAGCGAATAGACTGTCTTCTATGTCTCCAGGAAGATCACTAGCTAAGAAGTCCATGGGGAGCTTTAGCTATGGAGTCTGGGGGAGGGAAGTTTACTGCCATAGCAGCCAACAGAAAACAAGAAGAGCTTTACTTACCACACATCTAAATGCTGAGCCCTGCTATTGATATGTTGTTCATCTTTTCAGGCCTAGGTCAAGTCCCATCTCCTCCCTAAAGGCTTCTTTGGCCATTTCACGGTCTATGCTCCACAACATAAAACCTCCTTTATGAGTTGTATCATTCATTTATTTGACTTCAGAGAGACTGTGTAGTATAGAAAATACCATGTTGAACTTGAAATCAGGAAGAATTGGTTTAGAATTCTCCCTCAGAAATTTATTAGGAGCTACTGCTTACTGATTTGACTTGGTTAGATCTTTTGATTCTGGCTTTGTGACCCTGGGCAAAACGCTAACTCCTTTGGACCTTGGTTTTCTTATCCCTAAAGTGGGGGTAATAATTAGAATTTCCTTCATTGTGTTTATGTGGGGCTCACCTGAAATAATGAATGTAAAGCAGTTTGCAAACCTTAGGGAATGTGCCTGTATTTACATTGATATAAGAACTCCCAGAGGAGAATACTCCCTTTACTGAAGCAGGGCATCCATCACCTTTGCAATTTATAGTCTTAGAGAGTTGCCTAGGGCACTGAGAGTTAAGTGACTTGCCCAAGGTCACAAAGCCAGGATCAGATAAATATAGTGAATGGAACAAACCAAGGCAACAAACATTTATGAAGTGTCTACTAGGTACCAGGCCCTGTGTTGAGTACTAGGGTTTTTTTTTCACATGATAACCTTATTATAAATTTTAAAGGAATAGCAAGTTGCATATAATAGATTTGCAGCTTCATGCATAATCATCTTTTTTATTGTACATCTTTTTTATTATATTATGTTATGGAAATGCATGTTACATTCCATAAATTAAAAATAAAATAAATTTTTAAAACTCAAAAAGGTGAAAAACTAGTCCCTGACTTAAGAAGTTTATAATCTAATAGAGGAAACATCTAAACAACTATCTAAAACCAATATATACTGTATAAGAATCCTTAAAAGTTCCAGATATTGTACTAAGCGTTGAAACCATTGGGGACAGCCAATGAAAATACCAGGAGTCAGGAGAAACACTGTCAAGTCTGAAGAAGAGCAAGAAAGTCTTTGTCACTGGATTGTTCAGTGGGCAACACAGGTGAATTGGGCTTAAAAAGACTAGAAAAGCGGGGAGGGCTTATATTATGAAAGACTTTAAAAGTCAAGCAGAGGATTTTGTATTTCATGCTGGAGATAAGATAGGATCTCACAGGGAGATCCTAGAGTTCATTGAATAGAGGAATGACTGACAGTCAGATTTGTGCTTTAGAAAGATCACTCTGTGGAAGATGGACTGGAGTAATGTCAAGAGTGGAAACTTAACAAAAGGCTAAACTAAGACAATTCCCCAAGCAAGATGTCATTTATTAGCAGGGGCATGTGCCTTGATAATAAAGGATTGGTGTCTCAAAAGAATTTCTGAGAGACAAAGTTCCAAGTATGATCTATCTATTAGGTTAGCAATAACCAATAGATTGGGTCATTGTCAACTCCTGATGACCAAAGACAGTGAACAAGGGCTGATAGGGTCTTTCATAACAATTAGCAAGATGACAGAGAAAAATTCTGAACAAAATAGTTGTGTCTTCTTCTTATTGGCTATGAATGACATAGTCAGGATTGAGATTATATACATGATCCTCACCTGGCAAAGACAAGACAATCCCAATTGGGAGACATTTTAATGAGGAAGTTGAAAAAGAGTTCTTAGCTCCTCCCAATCACTTCATCATGAGGGAAGAGGCAGACAGGACTAATCCTTAGATGAAAGGATCAGTCTGTAGTTAAATAAGTGGGCTGGCCTTCTGAAGTGGATAATTATGCCCCTCTCTGATACCTGAGAAATGCTGGTTGCTTTTTGAGGGCTAGCTGCCTCTAGCAATCTTGACTGGAAAAAACATTCCACTCAGGATCTCTCCAGCTTAGTCTCTCTCTTGTAGACTAGGTAAAACTCAACTTTGATGAAAGTAAAAACAAAGACAAGAAACATGTCTCTTGGAGAAAGCCTAGCTCAAGCTGGCTTCTCTGCTTACAGGGTAAACAAAAGCAAAGGTCCCATTTGGAAGGGATCCAACCCAAGCAGGGTAATGACAGATGTCTTGGGGGCTGGGAGTGATCACATGGCTAAATCATGCCCTCCAGAAACTGCCTGTCTTTCAGGAAGTGGGGTCTGTCAAAATAAGGGAAAGGATGGATCACAGAGAAATATTGGTTATTAAATAATGCAGCACAGTATTAGTTTTTCTCAGTGGAAAGAGAGGAAACAGAGAGGCCAGACAGCAAGTTATTGCAATAGCCAAGGGATAAGGTGATAAGGGTCTGTACCAAGTTGGTAGCAGCATTAGAGAAGAGAAGAGGACATACAAGGAGCCTGGGAAACTGATCAGATGTAGGAAATGGGGTTAGAGTGAAGAATTAAGGATGATGCCTAGGTTAAGAGACTGGGTAATTGGGAGGATGGTGACACCCTTGACAGTAATAGGGAAATTCGGAAGACAAGAGGTTTTTTGGAGAAAGATAACGAGTTTGATTTTGGACATATGAAGCTTAAGACATGGTTTCAGATATTCAATTAACAGTTAAGAGTTGTGAGTCTCCTGGTCAGGAGAGAGAGGTTATGGCTAGACCGACAGATCTGAGAATCATCTAGGTAGAAATGACAGCAGAATCTCTAGGAGACAATGAGATCATCAAGCAAAATTGAAGTGAGAGAAAAGAAAAGAGGACCCAGGACAGAGCACTGGGGTCAGGATTATCAGGTGAAAATCCAGCAAAGGAGCCTGAGTAGTGGTCAGAGAGGTGGGGAAAGAACCAAGAGAGATCACGACAACTTAGAGAGAAGAAAGTAAATATGTATATGTGAATGTAAGTATGTGTGTATACATATATACACACATATAATGTATAAGTGTATATACATATACATCATACAAGTTTACATATAACATATGTAAAGCTCTTTGCCAACCTAGAATAGCTATATATAAGTGCTAGCTATGGTGATGATGATGATGATGAGATGATGATGATGATGATGATGTATCAGAGGCAAACCTTGAATTCCACTCTTCTGGGCTCAAAGCCACCTCTCTATCTACTACCTGACACTGCCTTAGTGCAAGCTTTCCTAAAAGCTATATATAAATTCACTCATTGTTATTATTAATAATAATATATCACATTGAGATAGGCATTTGTGCTATTGTTGAATCGTTTCAATCGTGTCTGACTCTTCATGACCGCACTAGGGGTTTTCTTTACAAAGATACTGTAGTGGTTTGCCATTTCCTCCTTCAGCTCATTTTAAAGATAAGGAAACTGAGGCAAACAGGATTAAGTGATTTATCCAGGATCACACAGCTAGTAAGTGTCTAAGGTCAGATTTGAGCTCATGTCCTACATATATACTACATAAAAGTCTGTAGATAACTATTTCTTGTCTTCAATTTAGAAAGAGACTGGATAAATGGTCTTTGAGGAAATCTTCCCTCAAAGTGAAGGGAATCCACTTCAACTGGCCCCATCTCTTTGTGTCCCCGGAATTAGGTTCTTTAAGGTTTCTTCCAGCTCTAAATCCCATGATCCTATGATCCTGCTAACTGGGCAGAGGGAAGTAGGTGGAAACCAGGAATTAAATGCTTGGCAGACCTTGGTTTTTCCCCAGTTTGCCACCTTAGAACTCAGTAGGACTTGTGTTGGAAGGCTACCAGAGGAGAGAAAAGAAGGCCTCCAGTTGAAACCCTATCAGAATAAAATAGAAGCAAAAAAATTACACTTTTTCCCCTCAACAGAGTGAATATCTATAAATCAATTTCTATTTCAAAGGGGCTTTATTAGCTGTAGATCATAATGTTATAGCACATGTGGGAGTGAATGCTATAGTTAAGTTTGAAATAATTATATATTCAGTGTTAGCTTTTCAAGGCATGGGAACTGAAAGAATAAAACATGAAACAAGAGGTTCAGACTCACTTTTTTTGGTTCCTCAATAAAAAATGGCTTTTATTGTTTAAAAACATAGAACTTCTTATTTCTTTTGTATTTGAGCTCGACTAGTCAACAAGTCATTTATTATGTGTTTGCTATGTGCCAGCCACTATACAACATAAGATACAAATAGAAGCAGAAAGACAGTCCATCCCTACCCTCAAGGAGTTTACATTTATATGGGGGGAGGGGAGAGACAATACATGAAAGGAAGCTGGAAAGCAAGTTGGGGGTGAGTGAGAGAAAGATGAAAGTGTCAATCAAAGGTGCATGGTAGACAAACTTGGACAGTTGGAGTAGAATCAAGAATATAACATGGAAAGGAATGAAGACGTGGGTGTCCCAACTGTCCTTAAAATAGAGATTCTAGGAAGAACCAGCCAACTAGAATGAGGGACCTCAGCCACAGAGGGTACTTCAAACTGGAGCCAACTTCCTAGGTGAAACCTAGAAAGGGCATACCTATATGTTGTTTTGTTTTGTTTTTTCCCTTTCGGGGAACCTACAATGATTTTGAGGTTATTGCTTATAGATTAAAGTAACTTTTGGAAAGCCCTAAGTCTCTTTGGTATCATGGGAAGAACACTGGGGTTGAGTCCCAATGCCACTACTTACTAGTTATACAACCTTTGCCATATTTCTTAACCACTCTGAGCCTTAATTTTCCTATCTGTTAAGTGGGAACTAAAAGTGTTTTTAAATATCTCACAGGGTTGTTGTCCTGATCAAATGAGATCATATATGTATAGCAATGGGAGATTTCCTCATTTGTTATATTTGTATTCCTAGAAGTACCTGGCATGTAGTAGACGCTTAATACATTGATTGGTTAAATAAATATTTGATTTTGATCATAAAATTTTGTGTAAATATGTTAGCTTTATTATGGATTCCTTGCACCTAACTGGCTGATGTTGAGGAGTTAATAGGTTAGAACTATAGGTTAGAGGTATGAAAGACTTCATAGAACTCACCCAGTCTTCTAATGCTTAAAATGAGACCCAAATGAGTCAGACAGGTAAAGTTCTAGATAGGACTAGAACTCAGGAGTCAGACAGGTAAGGTCCTAGATAGAACTAGGACTCAAGTAACCAAGTGTTCTAATTCCCAGTCACCCAACTCTGCATTGTGCCATGCTACCTATGCCTATGTTGATACTGCTATTCTAAAACAAACGAGTTCTTTATTAAACTGATGAATGTTGCCTTTATTAAGGACCACTTATGTTTACTGTTTTGCTCTCAGGTTAATTGATGGTTACTTTTGAGCTGAGCTTTTGGTGTGCTGGGGGAGGGGACAATCCTAATGAGTATAATTAAATATCTAAACCATTATTAAGAGCAAAACAAAGGCACAATTTACTGAAACTTTTCCAATAATACCTATTATATTCCTTCTTGTGAATCTAGATGGTCTAAAAAGTTGTAATCTTTTGCATACTAAGTCCCCCATTTTCTTCCACCATTACTACAAAAACAGAAGGAGACCTTTAGAACTGAAGGCCATTTTGCATCTTTCTTTGTTTCATGAATTTCCATGGCTAAAGTATTTATCATCTATTGGTCTTCCTACCCATAGGCCTCTCCACTCCTAGCTAGGAGCATCCTTGGAAAGCAGATACAGTCTGTTGCTAGGACTACTGCAGTGTGGTAGGGATTTTCATAGTCTTTAAGAACCCATGATCACCTTTATATCACAATGGAAAATCAAAGTAAAACTTTTGTAGAAAAATTCAAGATTACTGTAAAAATAGACATCCAATTCAGCATTTGTCTCCCTTTCTTTTCCAAATGAAGTCACCCAAAAAGACACATCAGTTCTCCAGAGTTGGATTGGAGATGGGGTCAATGTTCTCCCAAAGGTTTTGAAGTTGTAAACAGCTGGGCCAGATAGATCAGTAATGTATCATGAAGGTTGAGCATCAGAGGCAGGACACAGCATTACTATAACCTGCCTGTGCTGAATATGACAATTGTTACTTTGGTATGTGTAATGGGAATAGAAATTTTAAGACCTTCCCTGCTTTGAAGATATACCCTGCCCCCTAATCGATTGAATGTAATCCCATGGAACCTGTGGTGGGAGGAGTTTGCTGAAGGGTAGAGCAGAACCCACAAGAAGCTTTGTGTCAGAGTAGTTAGCAACAGAGGGAGACAGGCTTGTGAGTAAATGTTGGTTTGTGGGAAGGCTAAAGGGTGGTGTGGCTGCCTGTGCTGTTATGGTTTATTAACTTCTATATTTCTATAATGGATTCAGTTTCCTGGTGTTGGGATTTGGTTTTCTAGTGTCTGAATAAATGCTTTGCTTCTATCTTATATATGGAGAGTCTGTTATATTTTGCAATTGAGCATTATGCTGGCATATTAACAGTTTCCATCAGCAGTGTGAATATTGCATTGGTGCTGCAGTATGTCATGGCCCACAAGCAGTTTTGAACCTTCACTATAACATATGCAGTGTGTACTAGAACTATTACCAAATTAATACCACAAGACCTTGGAGCATAATTTTTGAGCATGGAAAAAAATATTACTTTGTAAACTCTAGCATCTTAAACTGTCTCTCATTGGAGTTGTAGATGGGTAGGTGCAGTAATTCCAGTGTGTTGAGCTGTGAATTGGTCCAGCCATTGTGTGGAATATCTTGAATAACTAGACCAATCAGAAAAAGGTGACTAGTTAGGTTCAGGATTATCCAAACTAATTACAAAGCAGGCACCCTGGCCACTTCCTCCCAATTTGTACTCTACTCTCTACTTTAGCTACACTTGCTTAAGAGCCTTCTATAGAGGCACAGGACTAGAAAATAATGAGCTAAGCCACATGCCACCACACAAATAGTCACATACTCCCTCTCCATCCCTCCATCTTCTCTCCTGTCTCACTCTGTGCTTTCCTCTCTCTCTCTCTCTCTCTCTCTCTCTCTCTCTCTCT
>NW_027187378.1:9581874-9648069 GCF_028583685.1 Petaurus breviceps papuanus
TCTCTCTCTCTCTCTCTCTCTCTCTCTCTCTCTCTCTCTCTCTCTCTTTCTCTCTCTCTCTTTCTCTCTCTCCCCATCCCCACACACTGACACTGAGGGTCATGTATAAAGTGTGCTAAGAAGAATTATGTAAAAATGACTACTTGAAATGGAGATTGGGGAACTTTGAATCCAATTTAAATTTACCCTTTGTTCAGTCAGCAACCACTGAAGGTTTTGGGGTAGAAAACTTTAATCAGAGGATTATTTGGGAAAATAGTTAAAAAGAAATTTGAAGAATGGATTGGAGAGGGTAAAAACCATAGACAGGGAGACTAATAAGAAGGCCATTACAATAATTCAAGCAAGGAGTAATGAGGGTCTAAACTAAGGTGGTTGAAGTGGATAGGAATAGAAGTGAAAGATGTTAACAGAATTTGGAAAATGAGTGGATGTGGGGGAGTAGAAAGAAAAGAATCAACACTGAGTCATAGAATTCTTTTTCAGGTATGCTTAGACTATATGACCTTTGAGGTCCTGTATGAAGTTCTTTGAATCCAATGTTATAAACCCTAGTGACTAGGAGGATGGTGGTGCTATCAAAAAAAATAGAAAAGTTAGAATGATATGAGCCAAGGCAAAGAAATAAAAAAAAACCAGAAAGAATTCTAGTTTGGATGGAGTACAGGAGTACAGATGAGGTCAAGCTAGAAAGGGCATTTGGGGGCAAGGAGGAGTTTGGGTTTTATGTGATAGGCAGTGTGGGGGAGGTTCCAATCAAAGTTTTTTATCAGGAGCATGTCAATTTATGAATTAAGAAGATGGTTCAGGAAGTGGGATGAAGGATAGGTTGGAGAAAGGAGGGAGTAGAAAGAGAAAATTCAGTTAAGAAATTAGCATTACATGCTGAGTAAGAAAAAATTAAGGGGCAGCTAGGTAGTGCAGTGAATAGAGTACCTGCCCTGGAGTCAGCAGGACCTGAGTTCAAATCTGGCCTCAGAAACTTAACACTTACTAGCTGTGTGACCTTGGGCAGGTCACTTAACCCCAATTGCCTTGCCCTTCCCCCCTCCAAAAAAAAGAAAAGAAAAGAACAAATGAGGTTCTGAACTAAAGTGGTGATAGTAGGGATAGAAAGGAGAGATGTGAGAATTATCAAAGACTCAGGGTTGCTAGGAGTAATCAACTGATCAAATGTGAGCAGTGAGAAGAAAGAAAGACAGTGATAGAGTTACATAAACTCAGAACTGACATAAGGGTCAAACTCCAAGAGTAGAAATGGATGGTCAAATGTGCATATCAGGCTCTGGCTAATGAAGGTCTCCAGCAATCTATGCATGGCCCTGTGCTGTTTAACATTTTTATCAATGACTTCAGTAAAGACATAGATGTTTATCAAATTTAAAGACAGCACAGAATCAGAAAAAGATAGCTAATACATTGGATGAAATTGTCAGGAGCCAAAAAGATTATTCAACAGGCTAAACTTCTGGGCTAAAACTAATTAGATGATATTTAGGAGAGATGAATATAAAATCTTGGAAGAGATTAATATAAGATCTTATACTTGGGTTAAAAAAATGACTTCCCAATTACAGTATGAAGGATGCATAGTTACTCAGTAGTTTGCATTTAAAAAGATCTATCTTTTAGTGGACTTCAATCTCAATATAAATCAAGAGAAGGGGTGGCTATGTGGTGCAGTGAATAGAGCACCAGCACCATGGAGTCAGGAGGACCTGAGTTCAAATTCAGTCTCAGACACTTAACACAATAACTAGCCATGTGACCTTGGGCAAGTCACTTAACCCCAATTGCCCTACCCACCCCCCTTCAAAAAGCAAAAAAATAAAAATATAAATCAAGAGAGTGACATATCAGTTTAAAAAGAGTACAACTAGGTGACACAGTGATGAGCCCAAAGTCAGAAAGACTCATTTCCTGAGTTCAAATCTGGACTCAGATATTTACTAGCTGTGTGACCATGGGCAAGTCACTTCATCCTGTTTGCCTCAGTTTCCTCATCTATAGAATAAGCTACAGAAGGAAATGGCAAATCACTCCAATGTTTTTGTCAAGAAAACCCCAAATGGGGTCACAAAGAGTCAGACATAACTGAAAACAACTAAAACAACACCGTTTTACTGAACTGCATTGAGAGAAACAACATCCAAGGATTAGGTGGTGATAGTCCTGCTGTACTCTTCCTTGGTCAGACCAAACATGGAATTTTATCTTCTATTCTGAGTATCACCATTTTCTTTTTTTTTTTTTTTTTGCTTTTTTTTTGGAGAGGTATTGCAGGTCAAATGGGGTTAAGTGACTTGCCCAAGGTCACACAGCCAGTAAGTGTGTCAAGTGTCTGAGGCCGGATTGAAATTCAGCTCCTCCTGACTTCAGGGTCAGTGCTGTACTCACTGTACCACCTAGCCACCCCATGAGCATCACCATTTTCAAATAACTTTGAGAGCATTCAGAGAACAGCCAAAGGCAAGAAAGGCCTTGATGCTACTCCATATGGGGGTCAACTGAAGGAAGGAGGGATGATTAGCTTGAAAAAGAGAAGACTAAAGGTGGACATGATGTCTGTCTCCAAGTATTTCATGGACTATCATATAAATGAAGGATTAAACTGTGTTTTTTTGTCCCTTAAGGTAGAACGAGCAGCATTAGGTAGGAGTTTTAAAGAAGTAAGATTAGGCTAGATATCAGGGGAAAAAAATTCCAACAATTAAAGCTATCCAAGAAGTGAAATGGTTTGCTTTTGGGGGTTATTCTTGAATGGGAAACTTCTGGTAAAGATTAGATGACCCTTAGTAGGACATGGTGTAGTGGGGATTCTTTTTCAGGTATACTTTGAACTAGATGGCTGCTGAGGTCCTTTCCAACTCTAAAAATTCTATAATTCTGTAAATCTAAATCAAAAATTACTCCAAGTTTTCTTTTAAGTTCTGAAAATACAAAGACAATCTATAAAATAGAATTTCAATATAATCAAATGTATGTATATATGTATGTGTATATATATATGTGTGTATCTACATATATAGACATACACACACACACACACACACACACACACACATATATATATATATATATATATATATATATATATATATATATGTAACATGTGGGTTAGACGGAGAAGGGGAAAAGTCAATATTGGTTTGAGGATGAAGGAATTAATCTGGGCCTTAAGATATGGGTAGCATTTGGATAGTCAAGGGAAAGAGAGGAGGGTATTATAGGCAGAACAACATAAGAAACATGGGACAAATTTGTAGTATTCACTAGATGGTTGGCATAGAAAGAATATTCTCATTGTAACAGAAAGGGGGAAAAGGTAATGCATGGTTACTCAGCAGTTTGTATTTTTAAAATTCCATCTTTTAGTGGACTTAAATTCTGTGATAAGAAATCTAGACTTTGCTAGAAAACGAAATACTCATAGATTCTTGATAAAGAAGTATTAAAGGAATATTTTAGGAAGATCAGTTTGATGACTGTGTGCTGAGTGGATTGGAGTAAGAAGAGACTACTTTGGTATAATCACCATTAATAGCTAGCATTTATATAGCTCTTTAAGGTTTGCAAAGCACTCTCTTTGTGTTACTCATTTGATTCTCTGCTAAGGCAG
The DNA here is from genome assembly GCF_028583685.1 of Petaurus breviceps papuanus. NCBI lineage: Eukaryota > Metazoa > Chordata > Mammalia > Diprotodontia > Petauridae > Petaurus > Petaurus breviceps. The sequence goes on from NW_027187378.1 coordinate 9,585,494, forward strand.
CTTAAGAGCACACACTTTTATCTGCCATGTTGTGGTTTTGATTCATGTTGAATTCACAATACACAACTTCTAGATGCATACTTCCCCCAACCTCTGCTTGTGAACTAGATTATTTTTTGTATGGTGATAAGGCTTTAACATTTTTTGCCATTATATCCCATTTTATTAGATTCTTTCCATTGTTCTAGAGGATCCTGACATCCAACATGTTAGCCATTCCTCCAAGATCGACATCATCTTCATATTTGATAAATGTGTCATTTATATCTTTATCCAAGATTCTGACTTTAAAAACAATAGCACAGATCCAATGACATATCCCTGAGACTCTTTATAGTCAATAAACATTTATTAATCGCCTACTATGTGGCAGGCAATGTGCTAAGCACTGGGGATACAAAGAAGGCAAAAGACAACCTCTGTCCTAGGTTCGTAATCTAATGGGGGAGACAAAATGGAAACAGCGATATACAAACAAGCCATAGAAAAGATAAACAGGAAATAATTAAATGAGAGATGGCACCAGAATTAAGAGAGATTGGCAAAGGCTTCCTGAACAAGGTTGAATTTAAGCTGGGACTAAAAAGGAGCCAAAGAAGCTAGGAGATCACATGGGTGAGGGAAAGCATTCTAGGAATGGGTGACAGCCAGTGAAAGTGTCCAGAGTCAGGAGATGGAGTGTCTTGTTAGTGGTACCGCAAGGAGGCCAGTAGCACTGGCTCTTAAAAGTATGTGGGGATGGAGGTGGGGTGGGCTGGGGTGTAATGTGTAATAAGACTGGGAAGGTTGGAGAGGGGCCAAGTTATGAGGGGTTTGAATGTCAAACAGAGGATTATTGCATTTGATCATGGAGGTGATAGGGATTCACTAGAGTTTAGTGAAGGGGAAAAAGGGGAGGGTCACATGGTCATAACTGTACTATAGGAAAATTTAGTGTCAGAGTGGAGGAAGCACTGCAATAGGGAGAGACTTATGGCAGGCAGACCAACTAACAGGCTATTGTGGTGGTCACGGCATTCATGAAGGGATAATTCCTTCATTAGGGAAAGGCTCAAATTTGTTCCTATCTCGATTGTCCTCTCTCAACCTCTTCCTGCTCTGTCACACTATGCTTACCTCTGACTTAGACATCTAGCTATCATTACCATCCTCCAATGCCTCCTTCACTGCTCTCCCCAGTACCTTGAGTTATTGAGATCCCATTAGAATCAACTACTAAAGTGTCTGGCACATCATGTGGGTACTAGGGCAGGCAAGCTTCATCAACCTAACAAAGATACTTAAAGGTAACAAGACAGAGAGCATCTGATTTCCCCTTCCATGGTATGTTTCTCCCAGGTACATTGCTGAACAAGCTTGTCCAAAACTTTATAGGAAATGTATATTCCTCTTCATAAAGAGCTGATACATTTACCAAATGTGAATTGAAAGGGACTTCAGAAAATCACTGCGTACAACAATTGTCTTAGCTATGTCAAAACTATCACAGCTTTGTGTCTGCAAATTTGATAAGTGCTTTATCCAAATTGACAAATACTCAATTATTTAAGGGTCTATTCGCTCGACCATTTTCAAATCCACCACCTCTCCTGTTATCTAGCCCATATCCATCCATCTTATCTCCAAGAATAGCATGAGAGACTTTTTCAAGTGATTCACTGAAATTTAGTTATAATCTATTGACAATATTCCACTGATATACCAGCCTAGCTACTCTATCAAAAGGGCAAATGATTTTAGGCTGACATCACCCATTTTTTATTAAGCTATCCTGGCTTTCTGTGATCACTATTTATCTTTTAAAGTACTCATGAACTATTGTGAACAAATCCAACCTTTCTGGAGAGCAATCTGGAATTATGCCCAAAGAACTATAAATAATTTCATACCCTTTGACCCAGCAATACCACTTCTAGGGTTGTATCCCAAAGAGATCATAGAAATGGAAAGAAGATCGATTTGAACAAAAATATTTATAGCAGCTCTTTTAGTGGTGGCAAAGAATTGGAAATTGAGGGGATGCCCATCAATTGGGGAATGGCTGAACAAGTTGTGGTATATAAATGTAATGGAATACTATTGTGCCATAAGAAACAAAGAGCAGATGGACTTCATATTTACCTGGAGAGGCTTATATAGACTGATGCTTAGTGAGAAGAGCAGAACCAGGAGAAATTTGTACACAATTACAAACACAGGGTATGTGTGATGACCAACTTTGATAGACTGGACTCTTCTCAGCAATGCAGGGTTATAAGTCAACCCCAAAAGACTCGTGATGGAGAAAGATGTCTACATTTAGAGAAAGAACTAGAAAGAATAGAGTTTGAATCCAGATTGAAACAAACTACCTGATCTTCTTTTTCTTGTTTGGTTTTGTTTCCTCTTTCCCATTGTCCATTCCATCTGATACAATCCTTCTTTATAACCTGACTAATGTCTAATGTGAAAGTATTTGCAGATCCTATACTTTATTGTATGCCACCATGGGGGGGAGGAGGGGATGGAGGGAGAGAAAATTTGAAACTCAAGGAATTGTGGAATTGAATCTAGTAAACTAAAAGTAAACAAATTAATAAAGACCAAAAAAATAAAAATAAAATAAAATATTCATGAACTAATAATAGATTTTAGAATTATGCTAACCCCTTATCTCAAAATGGGGAAAATATTTGCTCTACTCTACTAAAACACCTTTCCCATTCTCCCCAATCTTTTAAAGAATGTTGACAGTAAGCATCTAAGGCCAATTGATAGGAACATACATAACATCCTAATTATTCGACTACAGGTTCTTTCCATCCCTGAGGATTCATTTTGTCTGAGTCTGATGATTTGAACTCAAGAACAGCTAGGAGCTCTCTAGTATTTTTCTATTTGGGGGCTTAACTCCCTCTTAGCTAGTTTTGTTCTTTGTTTCCCAACTAAAAGAAAATTGTCTTTGGAAGAGTAGAAAGTGGAGCTGATCAGTTCTTTATTTACTTCTGTCTTTTGTTGTTGTTATTCCCGTTCAGCCCCCAAAATACATTTCTTTCCCTTCTTCATTCTCCCTCCTTTCCCCCCAAATGCCCAATAAAGCTGTTTTTATTTTCCTTGGCATTCATTGCTGGCTTCAACTCCTTCTGACATTTATAATTTCTAATACTAATCTTAGAGGATGATGACAGTAATAGTAGTAGTAGTAGTAGTAGTAGTAGTAGTAGTAGTAGTAGTAGTAGTAGTAGTGGTTGGTGATGGTGGCGGTGGTGGTGGTGGTTAGTAGTAGTAGTGATAGTAATATTAGCATTTAAATAACACTTTATAGTTTTCAAAGCATTTTCTAAATATCATCTCATTTTATCCTCATAACAGTCCTTGAAGGTAGGTGCTATAATTATCCCCATTTTATAGGTTATGAAATTGAGGCTGAGAAAGGTGAATAGCTAAAACCATATAGCATTTGTATAGCACTCAGTATGTGCCATGTACCATTCTAAGTGCTTTACAATTGCTATCTCATTTAGTCTTCACAACTACCCTGACAGGCAAATGCTATTATTATCCCAATTTTACAAATGAAGAAACTGAAGCAAGCAGAGGTTAAGTGACTTTCCCAGGGTCACACAGCTAGTAAGTGTCTGAACCCCAATTTAAATTCAAGTCTTCATGACTCCAAGGTCCAGAGCTCTAACCTTTGTGCTACCAAACTGCTACTCTGTTTTCATCTTCATTTATCCTCCCTTGCTTGCATTTTCCATACATACCTTTTCAAAAATCTTGGTTGGTCAATGCGTTCCCTAAGTAGTTATATCTGGACCTTTTTAGAAAGATTCCCCCCTTTTCTTCCTTGTTGGAGTCATTTCTGTTTATGTCTTCAGAATTTCGTCTTAATAGCTTTCCATTTCTTTTAAGACCAATTCCCCTTTGAAATTTTAAGTTATGGGATCTTCTGGAGCAGGGCTGTCCAATATGGAAGTGGGGGCCACTGAACCATATACAAGGACCCCTGAAGGCTGCATATTGACTTAGAAAATGACATATTGGGGTGGATAGGTGGTTCAGTGGATGGAGCACCAGCCCTGGAGTCAGGAGGACCTGAGTTAAAATCTGGCCTTAGACACTTAAGACAAAACTAGCCATTTGACCTTGGGCAAGTTACTTAACCCCAACTGCCCTACCTTCCCCTCCAAAAAGCAAAAAAAAAAATACATTTATATATTTCTTTTTGTTCATTTATTTTATTAAACATTTCCTAATTACATTTTAATATAGTTCAGGCCACATTCAGGAGTATTGTAGGACACATGCAGCCCACCAGCCATGGGTTTGATTGCTCTACTCTGGAGAAAGATGAATAGTATAAAATTTTATGATATTTGTACTTTCTCAGGCTTCTATTTTTACCCAATCAGAAGAATGAGATTCCAATCCTGCCTCTGAGAGTTGGTGTAACTTTGGGCAAGTCACTTTATCTCAGTGGGCCTGTTATGGGAATGGGAATCTAAAGATCTTCCCTGCCCCTAGGTTCTTTGATAGGCTTAGGTGACTCTGAGAACCTTTCCTGATTTGAGAATATGCTCTGCCCCCTAATGGGCTGAATGTGCTCACCTGGAGCCTGTGGTGGGAGGCTTGTTCTTCAGAAACACCCACACCTTCTCCATTCATGATTGGGCAGTAGGTCATGAGGGTTGTGATGGTCTCTAAGCCAGGAGAAGTCTATATATATCCTGATGTGAGGTTTTGCTTTGGGGCTTACTTTGGGAAGAGTTGTGTGATGTGGCCATATGAGACTGTGGGCAGCCATTGAGACCCCCCAGCTTTGAAAACGCAGATGTTGGTGCTTCCCTCTCTGGTAACTAAGTAGGTATGGATGTAAAGGTCAGACAGTGGGAAGCCCTGTCTGCTGGTCTGTTTCTCTGTCTGATTGTAACTCCTGTTTGTATTCTCTGATGTTTGGTTGATTAAAGTAAGATTGTTAACCCATTTTGAGTTGCTTTCCTATAGTAAAGCACATCTAAGAACCTGTGCTAGCAGCCACCCTGGGTATGCTAGGGTGCTTGCTGCTACAGGGCCTCAATTTCTTCATCCATAAAATGAAAGAATTGAACAAGACTCTGAAGTCTCTCCCAACTCTCCCTCTATAATACTATGATCCTATGGTCAAAAGAGCTTCCTCAGACCTCAGCAACCTCATTAGAAAAGCCCTTGTGTAGTAGGAGTGAGCTAAGACCAATCCTGTGCTGAAGTTGTCATCAAAAGGTTTCATATTCGCTGCATCTCCCTTCAGATGTCAGATAACTGCACACAACACAACTATTTGAAAGAAATACCTAGATGTGAGTTTTCTAGTGGAGTTATATTTACTTTGTTAATCTAAATAATGTAGCCTGTTTACCTTCTGCATAAAACTGTTATGTCGTTCCTCTCCCCTGATTGATTTTTATGGGACAGTGCATCATTTTCTCAGTGTTCATATATTGCTTTACTAAAAATGGAATAGATTCCTCCTGAATAGTTCCAGTTGCCATTTCCCTTTGTGGAGTTCAGTTCTTTTTAGGTTTGGAGCTTTCTATCCTTATCTCCTTATGCCCCTCCCTTCACTTACACAACATACTTTCCCTAACCCCCCACACACAAAATAAATCTGGTACTGTATAAATTGTGGAATATCAGTGACCCCTAATAAACAGGCAGCTTACTTTTACTTTTATGTAACATAGAATCCTTAGCAGATTTTTCTTGGGACATTTGAAATGATTACCATAATCAGGTGAGCTAGGAATGCATCAGATTTGATCAACTATATCATCCCTCCTATTCAAGTTGAAAACCCACCATTAGGCATCCTAGGGGATAAGGACTGCACCTGTAATTTCATTGATGTAAGGAACTCCTCAGTGAAGAAATTTCTCTACTAATGCATGTTGGTGTCTTCTCTGACATTTGAAAAGTCTCCTAAGGCACTTAGCAGTTAAATGACTTATCCAAGGTCATATATACAGCATATGGCAGAGGCAGGATTTGCTAGCTCTCCATTTACTATGATATGTCTGCTTTTAATTAGCCATATAGGTTCCAATAAATTGTGATATTTGACCCTATTAATGCTGCAAATATGAATATTCGTCAATGTTGGAGTTCCTGCCATGGAATCTCCTTTTACCAGTGAATATTACAACATATATAAAACTCAAGGTCTTAAAGATTTCCCTGAAGGTCAGAAGACATAAATGACTTCCCATGGTCATACAGCAAGTGTCAGATATGGAACTCTAATTGTGATCTTCCTGATGCCAAGTTCATCACTTTATCCACTGTACAACTCTGTCTTTCAACAGAAATAAAATCATGTTTTAAAAATCTCCATGTCAAATGCAAATACTCAGATTAAGATAATAATTAATGACCACAACCTCCATTTCTACATCCTACAAGAGATCATACTTTTTGAAAAGCATCATAGTCTAACAAAAATACTGAACATGGAATAAAGAAAACTGGGTTCTAATCATCATGTTACCTGGAACAAGCCATATGACCTTTGAGTGAGTCATTTAACCTTTCCCAGAAGGAGTTTACTCATTCATAAAAGAATTTCCACTCTCTGTTTGATCTTGGGCAAGGCTTTTCACCTCTGTGGACATCCCCTTTCTTATCTGGAAAATGAAGGGTTTGGATTAGCTGTTATATGGGGTTGTTTCCCACTGTAAAGTTCTGATTTTTGTCAAATCATCTGTAACCTCATTAGTCAAATACCACATATATAGATTTTAAAATCAAACAATAGAGCCAATCAGCAAGTAATTATTAAATGTTTGCTATGTGAAAGGCATTGTGCTAGGCATTAGGGATATAAATATAAAAATGAAGCAATCTGTACCCTTGACAAGCCTACATTCTACTAGGAGTGAGGGGTGGGAAAGAGGGATACAATAGTTCATAGATAAAAATAAATGCAAAATATATACAAAATAAACATGGTAATTTCAGGAGTAAGGGGAGAACTAGGAACCAGGAGAATCAGAAAAGGCCTTTTATTTTATTTATTATTTATTTATTGTCAGCATTCATTTTTTAAAATCTTGAGTTACAATTCTCTCCCTCCCTCTTGCCCTTCCCTTACCCACTGAGAAGATAAGCAATATGAAACCCATTATACATGTGAAGTCATGCAAAACATATTTATTCATTAGCCATGTTTCAGAAGAAAGCAAGAAAAATAAAGGTAAATAAGTATGCTTCAATTTGTACTCTGCTAAATGGATAGCATTTTTCATCATCAGTCCTTTGGAATTGTCTTGGATCATTCCATTGATTAGAGTAGCTAAGTCTTTCACTGTTGATCATTACAATATTGTTGTTCTCCTGGTTCTGCTCTCTTCACTTTGCATCAGTTTACATAAGTCTTCCCAGGTTTTTCTGAAACCATCCAGTTCATCATTTTTTATAGCACAGTAATATTCCATTACATTCATATGCTGCAACTTGTTTAGCCATTCCCCAGTTGATGGGCATCGCCTCAATTTCCAATTCTTTGCCACCACTAAAGGAGCTGCTATAAATATTAAATAAAAATTTTACAAAGTTTCATGAAAAGACTGGATGCACTCCCTGGAGTGCCCATGGAAGGAAGCTAGAGACTAAAGGAAATATTTATTCTGTATTACTGAAAAACAGCATGCTAGGGAAATATTATAGCTGGGGTGGGATGGGAATAAAGACTGGGAATCTTCTTTTCACTCTTTCTTCTTCCTTGTTGTCCAGAAACATCCTCATCCCTATGCTTTTGGTGGAATAAATGTTCCCTGACCCAAATCACCTGCTCCCATAGAACTGGAGTCCCTCTAACTGAAGAATTCACTGGCTGATCCAGCCAAGCCTGGAAGGCAATGGAAAACCACAGTCTGTACAAAGAGCCTAGTCATAAGATTTCCTGTGCCTTCAATTTTTCTTCAGACAGTTCTTCAAGCAAGGATTTTGGAGAATCCCTGACTACTCTGTTGAAAATTTAAAAACTTCACAACTCAACAAGCATTTATTAAGCACCTACTATGTGTCAGGCAGCATGCTAAGTGCTGAATGTGGTCTTTGTTCTAGCCTTCCTTTCCAAGTTTATCTCCCAGTATTCCTACTCATGCATTCTACTGTATTACAGGCACTGGTCTGCTTGCTTCTTCTTGAACTCAGAATTCCATTTCCCACTTCAGTACCTTTGTCATGCCTAGAGTATATTCCTTTCTCCCCTCCAACTCTTAAAAATCCTTGGAATCCTTTAAGATTCAGTTTCTGTGCCACCTCTTGTGGGAGGTCTTTTTTTCTAGTTGTAAGAAAACAATCATTAGTGTTCTCTGACTCTCCAAGCAATAATGTATGTGTTCGGTCATTTTTCAGTTGTGTCCAACTCTTTGTGATCCTATTTTGGGGTTTTCTTGACAAAGATAATGGAGTGGTTTGCCATTTCCTTCACCAGCTCATTTTACAGATAAGGAAACTGAGGCAAATAGCACTAAGTTACTTGCCTGGGGTCACACAGCCAGTAAGTGTCTAAGGTCAGATTTGAACTCGGGAAGATAAGTCTTCCTGATTCTAGGCACAACACTCTCTCCACTGAGCCACCTAGCTGCCCAATAACATATAAACTTACCTGTTTATATGCTGTATTCTTCCAAGTAGAATATATGCTCCTTCAAGACAATGATTGATTTTCTTTTGTTAAAGCCTAGAATAGTTACTTGCACATAGTTGGCATTTAATAAATGCTAATTGAATGGATTAGATTGTTTTAAAGGTTGGAAGAATTACCTTTAAATACAATAAAATTTCATTTTAATAATGTAAATAAAATCTTAAATTCCTTACAGAAATTTGCATATTTGCTGACATGTTCAGAGAGAGAGAGAGAGAGAGAGAGAGAGAGAGAGAGAGAGAGAGAATGTCATCATTTTACAGTATAGGAAACTGAGGATGCCCACAGAAGTTGAGTATGTTGGTGGCAGAGCTCGGATGTATGCTGGAGCCATTTCTGCCATTGTTAAATTTTCAGTGTGAATATTTACACCTTGAAAATTGGCAAGCAGGTTTGATTTATTGTTTTGCTGATTATCCAGATGTAAGAAAGTGATGGAGAAAATGTTAATGATACAAATGAAATTTAAAATCTATCCTGCATGCATTTTCTTTGAGAGAGTTGTTTTTTTAACTTTTACCAATACACCCCTGGATTAAACCCAGGTCTCTTGATTCTGATTCTTTCTCTACTACACCATGAGGCTATGTAGCAATAGTGGGATTAGTATTGATTTATCTTTAGAATTCCTCTAATGTCCAGTTGTCTGGTATTTCCTGGTCCTGCAGAGTCAGGGCTTAGATTACCCAGGGGAGAGATGTACTGCTCTGAGTGGATTTGCCTCTGGAAGATAAAATGTTTTCTCCCTGTGCAGGGTCCATTCAGATAATGGGATTAAGTGTGACTCTGTGGGTGTAAGACAAAAGAATATCCAGTATGGTGGTTGTAGGTGAGATCCAGACAGCCCAGACTAATTGCACCAATTAGAGTACATAATTACTTATTACCAAAGCTTGATAGGAAATTACAAACTTTGATTTTTTTTTCATTTTAAAGGTCAACTTATTTTTCTCTAATTTAGGAGGGATGAACAAAGGGGAGCTGAAGTCATAGTCTAGACGGGTAACACAGCATATTATGGAAAGACAGTGGACTTAGAGTGAGGAGAACCTGCATCCTGCTGCTGACACTTACTAGCTGTGTGACCTTGGACAAGTTGCTTAATCTTTCTGTGCCTCATTTCCCTCATCTATAAAAATTAAGAGATAACCCCTGTAGTGTTTACTTTATAGACTTGTTGTGGGACTCAAATTAGATAATTACATATAGGTCCCCAAAGTCATTATGCAGTTTTAAGCTTTAGTAACTTAAAATGCATAATACTTTTCAAAGTTTATAGCAACTTCATGACAGCTAGGTGACTCAATGGATGTACCTGGAGTTAGGAAGACCTGAGTTCAAATTCAGTCTCTGACATTTATTAGCTATGTGGCTCTGGGTAAATCACTTAGCCACTCTTTGCCTTAGTTTCCCCTTCTGTAAAATAGGGATCATAATAGCACCTGCCTCCCAGGATTGTTGTGAAGATAAAATGAGATAATAATTATAAAGCACTTGGAATAATGTATATGGTAAGTGCTATATAAGTGTCAGCTATTATTATTACTAATTAAAATGGGGGTAATGGGGGTGGCTATGTGGCAAGGTAAATAGAGCACTGGCCCTGGAGTCAGGAGGACCTTAGTTCAAATCCAGCCTCAGACATTTAATGCAATAACTAGCTATGTGATGTTGGGCAAGTCACTTAACCCCAATTGCCCTGCCTTCCCCCCTCCAAAAAAGCAATCAATCAATAAAATGGGGCTAATAATAGTACCTACCTCCCAGGTTGTTATGAGGAACAACTGAGATTATAAAGCATTTGTAATAGTATTTAGCACATCTAAATGCTGTCTAAAAGTTAGTTATTATAATATTACTATTATTATAGTCAAGTTTCCTGGTTTAAGCAAAACCCACCTAAATCCCAAATGCACCCAGGAAAAATACTTAAGGTGTTCTCAAGCCCCCAGGTCCTGTCCTGTGCCAGGTATAAAGGATTCAGTACATAAAGGTACCAGGTTAAAACTGGAAGTTCTACTTTGGTCTACTTTATAACTCTAAGTCATTTTTATTCAAACATTTGTCTCTATTTTTTTTTCTGGATCTGATGCTAGGGTCAGATTACCCGTAGGATTGCCCACAGTAATATACCCAGATTAACTTCAGCACTGACATTTACAGAAGGTCACTCTTGACTCCCTGAACTTCTACTATAACTCCTACCAGAATGCCTCCCCAACCCCTTTTCATTAGAATGTAAACTTCTTGAGTGTAGGAACTGTCTTTTTGCTTGTATTTCTATTCCAAGTGCCAACACAATGCCTGACTTATAGCAAGTCCTTAATTAATGGTCGCTGACCTGATTTACAGACTGTGTGACCACAGGCAAATCATTTGTCTCTGAGCTTTAATTTCCTCATCTGTGCAATAAAGTAAATCAGTCAATAAATATTCGTTAAGGGCTTGTTATATATCAGGCACTGTGCTAAGACTTTGGGATACAAAAAGAGGCAAAAGACAGTCCCTGCTCTCCAGGAGTTTGCAACCTAATGAGGAAGATCACATGCAAAAAACTATGTACAGACAAGATAGAGACAGAATAAATTAAAAATAATCAATAAAGAGAAAACATTAGAATTAAGTGGGATCAAGAAACCTTCCTGAAGTAGGCAGGATTTTAGCAGGGAATTGAAGGAAGGCCAAGGAAAGCCAGGAGGCAAGGATAAGGAGGAAAGCATATGAGTCCGACCTCAAAGGGTTGTTTTGAAGCTAACATGAGATTATGTTCTGTGTGCTTTGTAGGCCCTCTACCTGCTATAGAAATACTAGCTTTTCTTATTAATGTCATTATGACCAAGCCAAGGTATCTGTAATTGAGGGTCTGATCGACCTTCTTTGGAAAAGGGAAAACAACCCTAACCACCTTGCATTTCTTTTTTCAGCTTTCTTTTTGCCCTGTGATTTTGGTTAAATGTGTTTTGTCTAGTCCCTAATTCTCTTCAGCTTCTCTAACTGAATCTGATTCAGTTGCTGATTCATTGCTGGAACTGATAATCAATTGTTGTTCAGTTGATTCAGTTGTGTCTGACTCTTTGCAACCCCATGGACCCTTGTCCCTGGGATTTTCTTGGCAAAGATACTACAGTGGTTTGCTATTTTCTTCTCCAGTTCATTTCACAGATGAGGAAACTGAGGCAAACAGGGTTAAATGACTTTCCCAGGGTCATATAGCTAGTAAGCATCTGAGATCAGATTTGAACTCAGATCTTCATGACTCCAGGCCCAGCACTCTATTCACTGAGCTACATAGCTATCTCCTTGATAATTGGTCTTAATGCTCTTTTAAGAGAAAAACCCTTTGGAGACATTTTAAAAAATCATAGATAGGGCCTTGAGCTACTTAAGTGACCAAAGATCCTAGGTATAAAAATAGCAATGAAAGAAACCTACTTTAAGAAAGATGAAAGTTGGGTGGCTTTTAGGGGGAAGAAAGGAAGGGAAGGGAAGAAGGTCAGTTAAAGGGAAGGGAAGAAGATCAATTAAAACTAACATTATGCCAGTTTTGAGTCATCTATCTACTATTGGTCATGGACTCAACTATAAAAACATCAAAGTTTTTAGCCTTTAGTGAGGCCCTCCTCTTCACTGGAATGTTCATCCCACATTCTCCAATCTTGTGTTTCATTCTTTCAGGGCCTTGCACTCATTAACTTTTAACTAATCTCAGTTCAAGTGTTAACTGATAATGGCTCGAATAGCAGATCAGCCCCACAACTGCTCGTTTCTTTTCCCTTTTAACTCCTTTTACCCATAACCCAGGTCTCTATTTCTAAAAGTCTCTATATTGTTACAATAAATAAAACACTTTCTTCTGTCATATTGGTGACATTTTCTTAATTCTTGTCATTTATCCTCCATGTAATAGTAAATTCCTTAAAAGCAGAAACTGGTATCTGTTACTGCCTTCCTCTCTAAACCCTAGGGCTAGGAGAGCCATCATGTAGTCTGTTTATTTTTTACATGTTTTTAAAGTTTTTAATTCCAAATTCTGTCCTTCCCTTCCTCCTTCCTTCTCTCCCCTCCCATCCTGACATGGTAAGTAATCAGATACAGGTTATACATGTGCAATTATATAAAACATTTCCATAATAATCATATTGTACAAGACTCGAATAAAAGAAAAATTGAAAGAAAGTGAAAAATAGCATGCTTCCGTCTGAATTCAGTCAATATCAGTTCTTTCTCTGGAGGTGGATAGTATGCTTCATCATTAGTCCTTTGGGATTATCTTGGATCATTTGTATTACTGAGAACAGCTAGGTCATTCACAGTTCTACATTGAACAATATTGCTGTTATTGTGTACAATGTTCTCCTGGTTCTGTTCACTTCACTTTGCATCAGTTCAGGTAAATCTTTCCAGGTTTTTCTGAAATCATCCTGCTTGTCATTTCTTATAGCACAGTAATATTCCATTACAATCATATGCCACAGCTTATTTACCCATTCTGCAACTGACATTCATCACTTTAATTTCTAATTCTTAACCGCTATAAATGTTTTTAACAAATAGGTCCTTTTCCCTTTATTTTTTGGAAATCTTTAGGATATAGACCTAGTAGTGATATTGCTGGATAAAAGGGTATATACAGTTTTATAGCCTTTTGGGCACAGTTCCAAATTGTTCTCCAGAATGGTTGGATCAATTCACAACTCCACTAAGTGCATTAGTGCCCAGTTTTCCTAAATCCCCTCCAACACCTAACATTTTCCTTTTTTTGGCATATTAATCAATGTTATAAGTGTGAGGTGGTACCAGAGTCGTTTTAATTTGTATTTCTCTAATCAATAGTGATTTAGAACATTATTTTCATATGATGATAGATAGCTTGGATTTCATTGTCTCAAAATTTCCTGTCCATATCCTTTGACCATTTATCAATTGGGGAATGATTTGTATTTTTATAAATTTCACTCAATTCAAAATATATTTGAGAAATGAAGGCTTCATCAGAGATATTTGTTGCAAAAATTTCCCCCAGTTTTCTACTTTCCTTATACTTTTGGTTGCATTGGTTTTGTTTGTGCAAAAACTTTTTTAGTTGTACATAATCAAAATTATGTATTTTATATTTTGTAATGTTCTCTCTATTGTCTTAGGTTTTAAATTCTTCCCTTATCTGTAAGTCTGACAGATAAACTATTCTATGCCCTCTTGATTTGCTTATGGTATCACCCTTTATGTATAAATCGCATACCCATTTTGACCTCATTTTGGTATACAGTATGAGATATTAGTCTAAACCTAGTTTCTGATATACCATTTTCCAGTTTTCCCAGCAGTTTTTGTCAAAAAAATGAGTTTTTGTTTTAAAAGCTTGGATCTTTGGGTTTATCATAGGCTGGATTACTATGCTCATTTACAATAATGTAATTTGAGTCTAATCTATTCTACCACTCTATTTCTTAGTTAGTGCCAGATTGTTTTAATAATTACTGCTTTATAATATAGTTTGAGATCTGGATGTGCTCTTTATAAGGAGATACTCAACAAATGAGGTTGGCAGTCTCCCTGGGCAGAGCTAGTAATAAGACTCCAATGTTATGTTTTGTTTCTTAGCTCTCTTCCCTAACCACCTGACAGTAGTTCCTCTTGAAAATAAAATTAGACATCTTCTGATGTGGAATTATATCCAGTCCCTGACCAGACTGGATTCCAAGCTGCAACTGAAGAAGCAGAGAATTGCATAACAGAATAATGAGGAGACAGGAAGCTCAGCTAGAAATTTAACAGGCACAGGCTCCTTGTCCTCTAGATCAGTTTTGTGGAATTGGGGAGGGGGGGATTGACAGCAAATCTGGACTACATGTGACATCTTTACTATGAATTCTGTGGCCTGGTGAAATTCAGGTAAGCAAGCATGAGAAAGTACATTGGACAGTTCACCCTGGTCATCCTCCCCTCCTTCAAGTGAATTTTCCAACAACCCTCCCTGTTTCTCCCATCCCAGAAAGGAAGGAGGCAGTAGCCATGGGCAGCAACCCTGGAAGAGGGATGGCATGCTCAGGGTTGGTACAATGAAATGGTCAGAGGACTGTCCCTGAAGAGGAGTTGCTCTCTCAGTTACCAACACCCTAGAAAAAAAAACCCTGATTACACTGCCCTAATTACAGCTTGGGCATCAAGAAGACACTTTTTAGACTCCATATGTAATAAGGAGTAGAAGGTGGCAGAACTGCCTGGGGGGGAAGGGAATAGCAGCAGGAAATTCACCAGAGCTCATACATATTTTGTGATACTAAGAATTTCTGCACATTCTCTAGGAAATGAAGATTATAGATCGATTGTCACTGTGTGACCTGGGCCTTCAAGCTAACATTCTTCTGTGAATTCTTCCATTTTTTCTTTTCATTAAAAAAAAGGCCACATTTTAAGGCCTAAAAAAATCCCATGGTTCCTAAATATATATATGAATTTCGGACCCATGGGACTTTTTAGATCTTAAAATGCTTTGGGTTATATGTGTGTGTGTCTGTATATATGTATTTATGCATGTATGTATATGTGTATGTGTGGGTGTGTATATATTGTACATGTGTATACAGGTATGTATGTATTTCATGAGTATCCTAATACATAAATAAGTATGTATATATATATATATTACAGCTTGAAAAGGAAATATCATTGGGGAGATCATGGTTTACTTAATAAAGGAAGCACAATTTCTCAAGATGAAGTTTCCTGTATCATCTAAGAGGTTTCCTCTGGAGCACTGGGGCTGTGGGTTTGGAGATATGAGGCTGATTTCAGTGCTTCTTGATTGTTTGTAAGATTAGCATTCCATTTAGGAGACTGGGGGAAAGATCAGCCGAATGGGATTTGAAGGCTGAGTGGGAGGAAAAAATGAGTTCTATAGCACCTGCCTTTGTGTCCTCTTCTTCCCACACTCTTACTCTCAAAAACTGATCTGTTCATACAGTCTTCTCTTCGATCCTTAGGGTGCTTTGAATTCAAGCCAGGGCTCTACATTCTAAAAACCAGAGCAGAGGTGTCTGGAAGCTAGGCCAGAATTACATCCTCTAGTTTAGAGTTTCAGCTGAGTTCATTCTGTTGAACTGATAGGAGCTTGGGGCTTAAGAAGGCCAAGGAAGCAAGTTCTGCACCCTTCCCCCCTGCGCAAAGGGAACCATTAGCATCATTTCTCCCTCTACCTCCACAAACTGCAACCTGATTCCACCTAGCAATTTCAGCTTCTGGATCTTCTTCAGTCTAGGACTGAGACAGAGACTGCCTGGTACAGGTCAACTGAAACCACTAGATTCCAAATCAGAAGCTGAGGTTATCATCCTGGCTCTAAAACAAGTTAAGTATGTAACTCTGGGGAAGTCACCTCCACTCTCTGGACCTTACTTTCCTCCTTTAAAAAAAGGAAGGAAGGGGCGGCCAGGTGGCTCAGTGAGTAAGAGCACCAGCTCCAGTGTTGGGGTGACCTGGAGATCGAATCCCAGGCTCAGACACTCAGCACCACACCCAGAAATAACTGGCCATATAACCTTGAGCAAGTTACTTAACCCCAATTGCTTAAAAAAAAAAAAGTAAAGAAACAAGCCTGGATGATATCTATAATCCCTTCAAAATTCTCTTATGTTCATCTCAGATAACTGATGGAAAGCGCTTTCTAATGATCACACATTACTTGAACCAAACCATTATTGTTCATCCCTACAATGAAAAAAATGCTTAATTAATTTTTTTAAAATGTATTAAATCCCTATAATGTGCAGGCACTAAAGAAAGACACAAAGAGAAAGAAATACATTCCCTTCCCACAAGGAGCTTACAATCTAGTCCAGGCTTCCTAACGTTCTTAATAGGTTTTTTAAAAAACACGTTCTAAGGGGCAATTGACAAACCGTTAACCAACAAGCATTTATCAAGTACTAGTTACATATTAGGGTGCTGAATGCTAGAAAATGTGGCCTTTGTATTTTTAGTTATTGTTAATGTACAACTTGTATATTTCTGCCTCTGTGCTCTGGCATGTGTCCTCCCTTCCATGGAGAGCATAAGATGATAGCTTTAAAGTTTGAAAGACCTTTATACATCATATCATCTCACTCCTTTTATTTTACAGTTGAGGAAATGAAGACCATGGACAATATCTGCCTTGTCCATAGTCAGAGAGGCAGTAAAAGGATTCAGTTTTCCATCATAGCATTACACTGCCTGTCTAGCCAACAATATAGGCAGGGAGGTATCATGGAAATGATGTTACTCTGGGCAATACACTAAGTGACATAACAGCAAGGTCTCATGACTTTGTAGTGAAATTTGAACCAAATTATAGATTCAAAGTATTATGAAATGACATTGGTCAGTCAGCCCAAACTCATGCTGGACATATTTATGGTAGCAAAATCAAACAACCCATAGACCCAAATAAGCAATGGTCAATGACTTATTCTTTGTAGATGAAGATCAGCATTTTTATATATCTTCATCTTTCTGTAAGGCCAGGCTGCTGTAAAAGTTCCACATTCATCCCTCATCATGGCAAGGTACTGACCATGAGCTCTCAAAGGCCATGGCAACCAAGCATAAACTTTGGTAGTGCCTACCAACATGGGAAGGTTTTGAGTACAGTCCCAGGGGCAGACTAGGTGACTCAAGGGGTCCTCAGACACCAGCACAGCCAAGACAAGATATAAAGACTTAGGAAGTCACTGAGCTCTTGCTGCAGAGTACTTATTGCCCAGTTTTGGGATGTGCTCTATACCATACCTGAGATTTCAATTTGCTTCTAGCACAGACCAATATGTGTGTATGTATTTTTATGTGTGTGTGTTTATGTGCATATGTATATATGTATATGCATATGTGTGTGACTACCTCTGGGACACACATACAACAAAGGGGACTGCAAAAATCTCCCAAGAAACCAAGGCTCTGTAACCACACTTGTTTGCCACAAAGCTGTCTCTCATATCTCCCTTGCTTTCTCTCCCTTTGATCCTTCCCCCTAACCAGAAGAGACATACTACTATGTCACTAAACTGAAATGGGTCACCATAAGCCCCAGCATGCTCTCTCTCTCTCTCTCTCTTTTTACATGCTGCCTATAGATAGCTATAGAATGTGTGAGAAGCTGCTCACTTTCTACCCCCATAGACCAACTGCCCCAGCTCAAATTATCCTCACAATATGTCTCTTCTCTGAGAATCAATCTAGACTGCCATGGAGAGTCTTATAATCAAAAGGTTGAGCAACAATCTGGTTGATTCTTTTAGCCATGAAACAGACAAAAATACAAAATGACTTCAAATCTAAGGCATCTGATTTCACAGTGATGCTGGCCAAGTGGCTGATAGTGGGGACATAAGTACGCAGTTATAAGTCTGCTTACAAGCATTCAACAATGGTCCAGGTTGAGAAAGTATGGCAGGCTGACAATACCCACATTGATCAAATTACAGATCCCTCAAAGTATCAGGTTGTCAGAAACTCAGAAATTCCCCCTCGGTAAGTCAGCAGGGTTAGTGTAAAAATATATTCACAAAACATTTAGCCTGAAAGATACATTTGGATAATTCATGGTAAATTTTCCTCAGAGCCTATGGATTTTTAATGAACAAGAACCAAATCACAGAGTCACAGTACCAAAGAAAACTGTTTATTCATACACCAGACCTCTTGGCAAGCTGGCTAAGTCATTGAGTTTAATCCAATTCCCATTGGCCCAGCTACTCCTCCTGAAGTCTCCCAAGGGCCCTGTGTTGGGCTGCTGTAGTACTTTTACCACTGCTTAACAGACATAATTATATTACTGGAGCCATCCAAATTAGGATAGGCTACCAGGCCCCGGACATGAAAATTTAAACAATTCAGCCTTAAAAGAATGACAGTTGGGGAAAGTAAAAATTTTAATAAAAATGGAAATTGTTACCAGTGGCTTTCATATTTCACTTCTTTAGGCTAGTTGTCTATGTAAATCATTGGTCAGATTAGAAAAGAAGGACCTAAAATTGAGGGCATAACAAAAGGTTTACTGGATTGGTTCATTGCTGTTAATTTGCAATGTGACCTTAAGTAAATCCTTTCATCTCTAAAATGGTTAAAAGTCCTCTATGGGCCCCTTCTGACTTTGAAATCTCATGATTACTGCAGTGACATGACTTTTTCCTGATTATTTAGGGGAAGGGGAAAAAGTCAGGGAAGCAGAAGAGTTATGGAGATTTTTTAATGTTTTGTATTAAATGTCAAAAATATGCTTTTTTTCTAATTGTAGGAAAGAGTCTAGAAATGAGAGAGACCTGAGAAATCACTCAAGGCCCTGAGGATAAGAAGGAGGTCTAAGGAAAGGAGTTTATTATTGATTGGGCCCAGAATTTGCCTGCCTGTCATCAGAGCCTTCTGAATTAATTGAACTAAGCAAGGACAGCAAATGAAAACCTAGTGGGAGGGTCAACAGGAGGCAGATGCCATTTTGAATAGTGAGATAAGCCAGTATGGAAAGGGATATCATTCTGGGAAGCACCATCTGAGAACCTGACTCAGAGAAAAGGATCATGGTATCTTAAACCAGACCACAGGATCTATAGAGTATGGAGAATGACTAGATTGCAAAGGCTTCCTGATAGAAGACCATTATGTATATTTGTAATTTATATTTATAATGTATGTATACACACATATGTCAAATATATACAGACTTCTTTATATCCATACATATACTGAGGCCTGAAATCTGACACATTCCATTTTTTTCTTTTGCTGCTGCCCATATAACTTAATGACCACATCTAACATTCATTCCCTCCTTCCTTTCTTTCACAAACTGCCTCTCAATCCACACAAACTGTCTAGGTTTGAATCACAAGGGGGAAAAGCATGTATATTCAGAAAGAAAAATCAGGATAAAATAATTAGAAGTGAATTTTTAAATAAAAGTTCCAAACTGCATGGGACCTAAGTGTTGGTACTTCGTTTTTAAATAAAGTTCCCACCCATACTTCTTATTGCATGATTCTCTACCACAAACACACTTTAGAGCATCTGACCCTGTCATAAGCCCCAAAGGGAATTGCCATTTCCTCTTTAGTTCCAGAATGCTCCAGTGTTAATCTGAAATTTGCTTCATAGGCTCTCTATCTACTACACCACCTAGCTGAATTATATTAGGAAAAATACCTGTAGCTTTGCCAAACCAGATCTGCTGCCTAGAGACTGAGAACTGCTACACACAGTATTCTGGCTGGATTCAGAATCAGAAGCATTGACTTCTGATTCTGGCTCTTCCATTTACTACCTATATCACCTGTTTCCTCACCTGTAAAAGGGATGGGATATAAAAGAGAGGGATGGACTAGACAACCTGTGAGGCCCCTTCTAGTTCTAAGTCTGTGGTCCTATGAATAAAGATAACCTATAATCTAAGGGCAGCTAGGTGGCACCAATGGATAGAGTGATAGGCCTGGAGTCAGGAAGACTCATCTTCCTGAGTTCAAATCTGGCCTTAGATACTTACTAGCTGCGTGACCCTGGGTGAGTCACTTAACCCTGTTCGCCTCCATTGCCTCATTTGTAAAGTGGGCTGGAGAAGGAAATGGCAAGCTTCTCCATTACCTTTGTGAAGAAAACCCCAAATGAGGCCATGAATCAGACTCCACTGAGTCTGATATATAACCTAGGCAGCAGAAACAAGGTAGAAAGCAGAGTTTCGATAAAAAAAGAAAGGAGGAGGCACTGAAAAAGGTCTATACCTACCCCCTATAAGCCTATGTAGATGATCTGGACTGAGAGAAAATCCAACATATGAAACTCAACAAACATCTCTTAAGGACCTTCTTAATACTATTCGTTAAGCACTAACCTAGTCTTTGTCCTCAAAGTATATATAATCCAGTAGCACACTAATAAAGTAGGTTCTGAGGCATACTGTTTTCAGTAAATGGGGGAAGGGAATAGATATTTATATTTTCTATAATGCCTACTATGTGCCAGGCACTGTGCTAAGGGTTTTTATAAATATTATCTTAATTGAACCTCACAACAACCTTGCCATTAGGTGCCATCATTCTATCCCACCCTGTACCCTCTCCAGAGTGAGGGAGGGGCCTGAAGAGTAAGAGGGACTGAAGACTTAAATCCGGGTCTTCCTGCCTATGAGGCCAGTTCTCTATCCACTTTCTGCATGCTACTTCTCATGGGAAAGGAGTCAGAAATGCATAATTCGGTCTCATTTGTATTATATTTTTGATACTGAAAAGTACATGAGTATTAAAAGAGAAAATTAGTGCATGTGAAAACACTTAGAGAAATGTAAAGGGAAATAAACAAATACAAGATATTATTATCTATCATTGCAGAAATCAGTTTCCCAGACAGTTAAGTATGCTATGCGTTCTGGGGGAACAGGAGCATTGTGCACCTTTAAGTCAGCCTCCCTTTACAAATATGCTTCCCCTGGAGTCTTTCTTACTTACCTGCTAAAGAATCAGCAAATTATATTTGATGCACATAGAGCAATCCTAACATCTATTATTCCATCCTTATTAGTAACGTCTCTATATGCACCCTGAATCTTCTGTGCAGTCACCTAACTGCTCTCTGTCTCTGTGCAGACATCAAATCATAGGTCTCTATCTATCTAGTTGTGAGCTAGTAATAGACTTATTCTTCTTGAAGCCTTCTGCTATATTGTAAGGTTCTGCTATATTGTAAGGATGGGAATCACATTATCAAAACTATGGGTGTTCCCTCAGTATCTAGCATAGCACTTTGTGTGCAGAAAATTTAATGCAAATATAAATGTTTGTTGAATGATTGGAATTACATATGCCTTATAAATAGTAGGTATTTCATAAATGTTTGTTGAATTTTATTGTGCTGAGAGAGTTAAAATTTTTGAAAAAAGACAGAGATAATAATAGAAACTTATAAAGTTTGGTGTTATAGGTATAAATCTGAATATGGATATGCAACTATATTAGGTTAGTATTGTTGAAATAAGATAAACTGCAGGTTTTTGTGGAAACAAATTGATATAATCATTCAATAAGCCTATTTTGTTTACAATGGGTCAGTTACTGATTACACCCTGGGAATACAAAGAAAGTCTCTATCCTTGAAGGAGCTCATTTTTTAATGGGAGAGATAACATGAATAATAAGCAATTTTTAGAGAGAAAGTGGCACTGGGAATGACTGGGGCCAGGAAAAACTTGCAGGGAAAAGTAGAATTTGAGGAGAGTCTTATAGGAAGGAATTGAAACTAAGATATATGAGTAGAGAGGGAGAGCATTCCAGGCACAGAGGACAGAACATGGGGATATGGGAGATTGAGTTTCATGTGCAAACAGTAGTGAGAAAGGGAAATGTCTATGGATTATAAAGTTCATGGAAGGGAATAAAGTACAAGAAGGCTGGAGAGGTGGGAAGGGCCAAGTTGTAAAGAATTTTAAATGCCAAAGAAAGAACATTATATTTGATCCTGGAGATAATAGGAAGCTACTGGTATTTATTGAGTAGACTCCAAGAGTGAAGAATGGATTGAAGTAGAAAGGGACCTGAGGAAGGAAGAATAATTAAAAGTCTATTGCAATAGTCCAAGTGAGAAACATCTGACCTAGGCTGATGGCTGTGTGAGTGAGAAGTAGAAGACATGTATTAGAGACTTGAGAAAATAGAAATGACAAGATTTGGCAAAGCATTCAGTCTGTGGAATGAGAAGTGGAGGACAGCAATGAGATTCTAAACTTCAAAGACTGGGAGGTTGGTGTTACTATCAGTGGTAAAAAAAAAAAAATTGGAAGAGGAGAGAGTTTAGGGGAAAATAAGTTCTATTTTGGACATGTCACCTATGCAACATAAATTTTAGATATACTAAAGATAATTGTTTATGCAGGACTATAACTCAGGAATAAGACTGGGACCAAATGTATTGATCTGAAAATCATCTACATAGTAATAGTCATTGAAACCATGGGAGCTGATGAACTTAGCATGATAGATAAAATGTTAGATTTAACAGTTATAACTTCTGAAACTATTTAGACTGAATTCCCACATAAAAAGAAATGGAAATTTCAAGAATATAAAAACATATTCTATTGATATGTTGACTAAAGAAACTACACCTAAAACAGAAAGATGCATACAGATTCAAAATGATAGTGGAATTAAATCTGCTGTTTTTATAGACTACAGAAAATTAGGATTTGTAGTCAGAATATAGCCATCTAATGACATAGCAACCACCTTTTAAAAGGAAAAGTTTATTGAATATTTTAAAATTTAAGAATAAAATTATGCTGGTGAATGATTTTAACAATAATAATAAAATATATATTAACAAAGAATTTAAAACATACAATTAAAATATTTTTAAATTATCTTAACAGATAAATGGAGAGAACTAAATAGAAGTAGTTTGGAAATCACTCTTTATTAAAGTACACATGAAACTTTTATAAATATTGACCATGCCCTATGAAATAAATAATTTATAAATAAATTCAGAAATATAAACGTTTCAAACACTACTTATACATGTCATAATGCAATAAAAATAACACTATGAGAAATGTGAGTGATACAGGTCTAGAAAGAGACCATAAAAATGAACTGCCAAATAATTGATTGGGTTCCCCCAAAAAAGAAAATCAGAGATAATATTGATATTGAGACAATATATCAAAGCAGTTAAAACATTTCTTAGAGACAATTTTATATGCCTGAATCCTTACACAAATGAGAAAAAAGAAGGCTGATATTTGCAATTTTCAAACTAGAAGAAATGCAACAAAATCTATTCAAAACAGTCATGAAATAAGAAAATATCAACAGTAGAGGAAAATTTAATAACACTGAAAGAAAAATGAATTTGTGGGTAAAACAAAGCTTTAAAGACCTTTAAAGTTAATAGATTGTTCATTAATTTAATCAAAATGAAGAAAAAGGAAACACATTTTAAAAACAAACAAAATGGAAGATTCTAACAAGTGGAAAAGAGATAAACATAATTATAAAGAGCTACTAATTATATTCAGTTTTATGACAAAAAAAATAACATTTTTTGAATATTGAATTGAATATTTCATTAAACAGGATCATATAGATTTACAAATGAATTTTGTGAAACAGTTAAAGGATAGTACATTGTTTTGTTATATAAAGTATTTTATTTTATTATATGTTTATATATTATGTAAAGTATTTTCAATGAAAAGGAAGACTACTAGTCTTCCCATGATACCAATTAGTTCTTTGATCCTCAAATAAGAAACAGAGAAGACAGAGAAACTTTTAGATCAATGTGATTAATAAATATTTACTTAAAGAAATAGTTAAAATATCAAGTAAAGTATATACTATGTTAGAAAATTGTATATTAGTATTTATTAGTAGCAAATATTAAACAGTATTTACTATTTGCTATATTAGTAAATATTATTTTACCAAGTAAAATACTAAGTACTAAAATGCTAAGTAAAATATTAAAATATGAATAGGACACAATAATATATACACATATATTTAAATTTTTAAGTAACCATCTTGTATTCATGCCAATAATGCAAGGAAGAATGACAAAATGTTAGGAAAAAATTAGAGTGATAAACCAAAAATTCTGTGATTGCATGATCATGTTAATAAGTAAATCCTCTCAAAAGATGTAGGAAAAACTATGGATAAAACATAGCATCCAGGCATGTTAAAAACCACTAACAGCAATGGAATAGAAGTTTAGCTAAATCAGAAATAGAATTTTATTCAGTGTTTAAATATTACATGTTTTCCTACTGAGAACAGTGTTTATATAAGGCTATCCACTCTCACCATTATTTCTGACATTTTTACAAAATAATAGCTTTAGAAATATTATTGCTATTATTTTAGAAAGGATAGCTAATAGTAATATTTCAAGAAAAATAAAGAATAAACACAGGGGGAAAAGAAGCTAAGTTACCTCTATTTGGAAATGATGCAATGGTTTGTTTAGAAAATTCAGTAGACAACCAAAAATAATAAAGATAGTAAAGTGTTAACAAAATAAGATATAGTATCAACGCACAAAAAATCATCAGTATTTCAAGGTACTCAAGGAAATCTGTGATTTCATATATGTGGATATTCCCTACAATGATGCAAATTACCACCATGTAGCAAAATATGTTGGTAGCACAGATGGTAATTTCTTTACTTTGGGGACTGAAGGCAAGGACTTCAGAAGAGACAGGCAGATTTGGAAAATGAAGGGTTGGTAAAGAAAATGGTTTCCAAATTAGCTCTCAGTGCTCAACTTGACTTCTTTAAATAGTTGTAGTTCATAGATTTTTATTCAAATTCAATTTGAAAAGTGATCCTTTACCACCCAAATGCTATTGTTGTTTAAGTTTGGACAGAGTGACCACAAAGGGTCCTTCCTTCTTTAAGATTCTGTTATTCTATAATTATTCTACCAAGATATACACAGAACCTTTATAAAAACAACTGTAAAATAATTTTCATTAAAACAGAGGAATAGCTTTATAATCTGTGAACTATTTAATGTATATAGTAGAATTAAATTTATAGTAAAGATGAAAAAATTACAAAAATAATCTATAGATTTAATGATATGCCATATAAGTAGAGAAATTCATTTGGAAGAATAAAATGTCAAGAATATCCAAGAAAGGGCAGCCAGGTGGCTCAGCAAGTAAGAGCACTGGCCCCAGTGTCGGGATGACCTGGGGATCGAATCTGGGCTCAGATACTTAGCACCACACCCAGAAATAACTGGCTGTGTAACCTTGAGCAAGTTACTTAACCCCAAATGCTTAAAAAAATATCCAAGAAACCACCAGTCATCAAAATATAGTATAAAGCAACAATTTACAAACTATCTGATGCTACATACTAGAGTGAAAGATATTTGATAATCATAATCTAAAACAAAATGTGTCAATTTTCAGATTAGTAAAAAAATAAACTTAAGATTACAAAATTCCATAGGTGAAGGGAGAATCACTATTCAATCTTTTAAAAACTATTGGGCTAATTGGAGAATAGTTTCATGACAATATTTCACACTATTCACTATAATAAATTCTTAATGACTTGACAATTCAAATATTCATAAAATGCATTGTGAAAAAATGGAATATGAAATTCTTAAACATCCATGACTGAGAAAGATTATATTATATAAAAATTAAAATATTTTGCATAAGAGAATATCTGCATGTATAGTAAGAAGGAATGATACATCTTTATAATAAATATTTCTGATAAAATTCATGCCCCAAAATATTTAAGGACTTGGATATAAATTTATAGAAGTGGGATCTGTTTCTCCAGGAGACAAATGGACAAAGGACATGAAAAGATAATTCTCAAAAGAAGAAACATAAATGATAAATAACCAAATATAAAAGTTTTCAAACTTCTGAATAAACAGAGAAATAAAAATGAACACTCTAAGATAGCAAGTTACATCCATAAAACAGGCAAAGATGATAAATGCTGACAAAATCCAATCCTGGCTTAGATGTAGAAAAAGAGACATTAATACACTGTTGGTAGTACTATGTTCAATGTTTTTTGGAGAGTAAAATTTGTATTATAAAAAATATTCAGGAAGGGGGGTGCAGCTAGGTGGCACAGTGAGTAAAGTACCGGCCCTGGAGTCAGGAGGATCTGAGTTCGGATCTGGCTTCAGACACTTAACACAAAAAAACTAGCCATGTAACCTTGGGCAAGTTACTTAACCCCAATTGCCTTCCAAAATGCAAATAATAATAATAATAAATAATAATAATATTCAGGGGACAGCTAGGTAGCACAATGAATAGAGCAATGGCCCTGGAGTAAGGAGAACCTGAGTTCAAATTTTACCTCAGATACTTACAAGCTATGTGACTTGGGCAAGTCACTTAACCCTGATTGCCTACAAATATATATATAAACCTTTCAACCCAATGGTCCCATAACAAAGGAACTGAGGCAAACAGAAGTTAAGTGACTTGACAGGGATCACAAAGTTAAAAGCATCTAAGACTAGATTTGAACTCAGGTCTTCCTGAGTCCAGGCCCATTTGTGTCACCTTGTTGCCAATAATATTCCTTGTAACACTTTTTTAAATATTTTATTTTTTCCTGATTACAGGTAAAGACAATTTTTAATATTCTTTTTTTTTAATTTGGAGTTCCAAACTGGAAAATAGTATGGCAGAAACTAGGCATAGACCAATGCCTTATACCATATACCAAGATAAAGTCAAAATGGGTACATGATTTAGACATAAAGGGTGAGACTATAAGCAAATTATGAAAGCAAGGAATAGTTTACCTGTCAGTTCTATGGAGAAGTGAAGAATTTATGACCAAACAAGAGATAGAGAATATTATGAAATGAGAAATGGATTGTTTTGATTACATTAAACTTCAAAGGTTTTACACAAAGCCAATGCAACTAAGATTAGAAGAAGAGCAGAAAGTTCAAAACAATTTTTATAGTCAGTGTCTCTGATAAAAGCTCATTTATAAAATATATAGAGAACTGAGTCAAGTTTATAAGAATACAAGCCATTCCCCAATTGAGAAATGGTCAAAGAAAATGAACAGGCAGTTTTCAGAGGAAGAAATTAAAGTTATCTATAGTCATATGAAAAAAATGCTCTAAATCACTATTGATTAGAGAAATGCAAATTAAAACAACTCTGAGGTACCACATCATACCCATCAGATAGGCTAATATAACAAAATGGGAAAGTGATAAATGTTGGAGATGTGGGAAAATCAGAATACTGATGCATTCTTGGTGGAGTTGTGAACTGATCCAACTGTTCTGGAGAGCAATTTGGAACTATGCTCCAAGGGCTATAAAACTGTGAATACCCTTTAACCCAGCAATATCACTTCTAGGGCTGTATCCCAAAGAGATCATAAAAATGGGAAAAGCCTCCATATATACAAAAATATTTATACCAGCCTTTTTGTAGTGACAAAGAATTGGAAATTGAGGGGATGCCCATCATCTGGGGAATGGCTGAACAAGTTGTGGCATATGAATGTAATGGGATAATATTGTCCATAAGAAATTATTAGCAGGTAGACTTCAGAAAAACCTAGAAAGACTTACATGGAGAACTTTGTGCACAGTAATAGCAACATTGTATGATGACCAACTTTGATAGACTTAACTCTTCTCAGATCCATGGATTCTGAATGCAGATTGAAACGTGTTAATTTCTCTTTTTTTGTTTATTTGTTTCTTCTTTCTCATGGTTTTTCCCTTTGGTTCTAATTCTTCTTTACCAAATGACTAATGTAGAAATATATTTAATATGATTCTATATGTATAGCCTATATCAGATTTCACACCATCTTGAGGAGGGAGAAGTAAAGGGATTGGGAGAAAATTTAGAACCCCAAAATCTTATAGATGTGAGTATTGAAAACTAAAAGCAAATAAATAATTTTTAAAAGATACAAATAATTTTTTTTGAGTTCTAAATTCTCTTCCCCCCTCCTATCCTTTCCCCATCCCTGAGATAGTATGCAACTTGAAGTAGGTTATACATGTGCAATCACAAGAAAACATATTTCCATATTAGTTATGTTGTGAAAGAAGACACAGACAAGAGAAAATCATACAAAAAATGTGAAAATAGTACACTTCAATTTGCATTCAAACTCTATCAGTTCTTTCTCTGGATTTGGATAGCATTTTTCATTATGAGTCCTTTGGAATTGTCTTGAATTGTATTGCTAGAATAGCTAAGTCATTCACAATTGATTATTGTACAATATTGTTATTACTATTTACAATGTGTTCTTGGTTCTGCTCACTTCACTTTGCATCAGTTCATGTGAGTCTTTCCAGGTTTTTTTCTGAAATCAGCCTGCTCGCCATTTCTTATAACATAATAATATTCCATTACAATGATGTACCACAACTTCTTAAGTCATTCTTCAATTGATTGGTATCCCCTCAATTTCCTTTTTTTGCCACCACAGAAAGAGCTCATATAAATATTTTTATACAAAGAGATCTTTTTGCATTTTTTTAACCTCTTTGGGATACAGATCTAATAGTGGTATTGCTGGATCAAAGAGTATGAACAGCTATTATCACTTTTTGATAGCAAAACCAAAATTGTGTCGCAAGGCTAAGGAATGATTGAACAAATTGTCATATTAATGTTGTAGAATATTATTGCACCTTGAGAAATAACGTTTGAAGAATTCAAAGAAATATAGAGATACTTTTTTGAAGTGATTCGGGGAAAAGAAAGCAGAACTCCCCCTCCCCAAAAAACCCCATACACAATTGCTAAAATAGGTAAGTAAAGACAATAATAGCAAAAAATAGCCCTAAAGACACTGAATTTTACAAGTATTCAAGGAAATAAACAGGAACATTTTGTTACTGTGTTTTTTATAATTCTTATTAATTTGTGTTATATTAAAAATAATAATCATAAAACAAAAAAAATCCTATTACTTTTCCAAAATGTGAGTTAGTGTCTTCTGTCAAAATCCTCTTGCTACTTAACTAGCCATCCCTAGCCAAGAGAACAGAACCATTCAAACTTTGGCCAAAAAAAATGCAATTAGAGATTATCTCCTTCTTACACCTCCCTCTAACATGGAAATGGTGGAAATTTTAGGAAAAGGAGAGGAGTCAAAGAATCATAGAACTGAAAGGAAACTTTGAGATCAGTCATGTTACATAAGGGGGAGCTGAGTTCCAGAAATGTGCAGTCCAAGATCCTACAGTACTCCAGTTGTTGAAGTGGGCTGAAAACCCAAGCCCCGCTGACTTTCAAATCAGTGCTCTGTCCACTGACAATGGATTAAACTTTTCATTAGTCTTGATACCTGCTTCCCGTTTTGCTTACTTTGGTGCCGTATGATCATACTGGCTATCTCTCGTTACCATAGCTGAACTAAATAGCTGTAAGACTCATGCCTAATTCTCAATCTATTAATGAGAGAATAATGGGGAGAGGGAGGAGACTAGGTGGGGTGAAAATGGTCAATCAATAATTACTTACTGAGTACCCACCATGTATTTGTATATGGTTTGTATTTATGTCCCTCCTACAATAAGTACTGAACTCACCAGAATCCATAGTTCATAGGTTAGGAACCACTAGAATAAATAAAATAATAACTAATATTTTATAGTGTTTTTAAGGTTTTCAAAGCACTTTATGTATATGTATTAGCTTATTTGATCTTTACAATGACCCTGTGAGATGGGTAATGCAACTATTATTATTCCCATTTTACAGAAGACTTTTATTAATTTATATGAGATCACATAAGTATCGGGGGGAGAATTTGAGCCCAGGTCTCCTAACTTCTAGTCCAGTAGACTATATAACACTGACTTCAAATTCTCTTTCCAGTTCTAAGATATTCGGATTGTAATGCAAAGTAGGAGGAAGTATATTTTTTAATTCAACGTCAACAGTCGGGAGACTTGAATTTGAATCCCACTTCTCTCACCTACTGTGTGTATAATATTAGGCAACTCATTCCATTTCCTTGGGCCTTTACCCTCATCTATAAAATGTAGGAGGTTGTCGTTCTTATTCTTCATCCTTCTTCTTGAAGAGGACCAATGATGTCACAAGACTGATGTCTTGACTTGTGTGCAAATTGGATTTAAGTGAGGCAGAACTGCACAGAAAAGCTGTCAGCCTCACTCTCTCCTCCAGTCATCAGAAGTCTAGTGGCAAGACAAAAGTCAAGGTGACTGGGGATGGCCCATGATGCAATAGATGACCTTGGCCTTTCTAAATGAAGGTCTTTCCCAAGCCTAATTTGTCTAGGGCAATGTCCATTCAATGATGAAAGGCTAGGTAAAAATTGAGATAGAAGATGACCTGATTTACCATCACAACAATACCAGTTTGGGAGGGGAAGACCCTCAAAGTGACCAGAACAAAACAATTGCTCTTTGCACTCATTCTATGCCATCAAAACATTTCAAAAATAATGTGGAGTGAAGGCCAAGGTTGGCCTCAGAGCCATGTGGCTCATCTTTCCCTCCAGGATTCCTCATTCCCACTAGCTCCATGTGTGCCTTGGGGCTCTCAGTTCCACTTTACCATAGGCTTTGGAGGAAGGGAGGCCCCCTGGAGACCACCCCAGTCCTCTCCTTTGCCCCCAGGGCTGTCTTTGGTCTTGTCACCTCCAGATCTAGTACTCTTCTAGGCTCTGGAGCAAGGGCACAGATTCCCCACAGGATGATGGGGGAGACACTGGGGTGGAATGGGGCTTTATAGCCTGAAAGCTCCACTCCTTTCACCCTCCAATGCTAAGTCAGCCTTTTTCAGGAAAATTTCACTCAGGATGACCCGCACTGGGAAGTTGGTCTGAATTGACAACCAGACAGCTTCCAGGGACCTGAAGGCTGGGTCTACTGTGTCACCTTCAGCCACTCCCTTGGAAAAGGAACCAATCTGGAGGTAGCCATCTGGGGTCCTACAATACCTGAGCATAGCCCCTTGGCCCTCCTGCAGGGTCATAGAGCCAATGAGCCATAGAGGATTGGGTTGGGGGCTATTATTGGCCATTCAATAACAGCCAAAGTGATTTGGGTCTAAAGTATTAGTCAAGTAATTCCATTTGAAAAACAATGGGCTGGTCCAGAGAATCACTGGATTCCTTTAAAACCATTATTTTTAAAGCCTGTTTTTTTCAGATCTATATTTCAAGAAATCATAAATGAAAACCATACAGGACAAACTGTCCCAGGTTTTAGAAAAAAATTGGTCCCTAAACCTCAAAAAGCTTGCAAACTACAAGCAACCAAAAATTACCTTTCTACAAACAGAACACCCATGTGTAAGGATATGGCACCCCAAGTAGAGAGAGGGACACCATGTAGCAAGGGACTATAGTTGTGCATTGCTGCAAGGGAGGCAAAAGAGACATCTCTAGCCTCATCTTCCCACACTCTTATCCAAGAAAGACTTGCATTCTTTCCAGGTGCTTTGTTTCAGAGCTAGTTCTGGGTGTCAGCAAGCCCTCAGTTCTTCCAAAGTGGCATGATCCAAGGAGTGATATGTTTGCCATTCTCCTGGCTTGTGTTCTGATCTATGATTAACCAATATGCCTTGTTGTCTTTTGCCATCACATAGTGCCTTTTAGTGCAGTCATCTGCCCCAACATGCTATAGCCATGGTTTTTCTTTCTCAGGCTCACTCTCCTAGCAATCTCTGATTTCCCTGCACCTGAGGTCAGATTCTCCTCTTTGGCACTGCCCATCTCTAGCACAATTCCACTATTTTTGTCCCAGACCAGCAAAAAAATTATATCTATTGTTCTACAAGGAATCTGAGTATCTGAGTTATACTTAAATATCACTGGCATCTAAGATCCTTCTAGCTCTAAGACATAGGATCCTATGACTTTAACATTCCTTAAAGGAATGATAGAGTTTAGATAACAACAAGAAAGCATTGTGGGTATTCCAGACTAATGGAGTTTATACCCAAGATAAATAAGAAGATCATAATGGAACTCCTAGCTTCCCTAGAAGAATTCAAACCAGATGTTAAAAGAAATTGCAGATATGATTTCTGAGCTACCATCAGTGATATTGAAAGATCATGGGGGAAAAAAGATCAACCACAATATTAAAGAAGGGTAAATGTTGTCACAATTTTAAAAAAGGAAGGGGAAATTGTAACCCAGTGAGCCTAATTTTGGTTCCTGGCAAAATTCTAACATGCTTCATTTTTTAAAAAGGTTAGTGAACATGTGAGAAAGGAAGCACTGATCTCAAAAAGTCAGCACGACTTCATCAAGAAAAGGTCTTGCCAAACTAACCTCATTTCCTTTGTTGACAAGATTACTAAGCTAGTAAATTAGGAGAATGCTGTGGATATAATTTATGTTGATTTTAGCAAAGCTTTTAATAAAATATCTCACATTATTCTTGTGGAGATAATGGAGATATATGGATTAAACAATAATACCAATAATTCCAATAAAATGAAATTAGAGTTGGTTGGATGGCTAGATTAAAAGTTGTTAATGGTTTAATGTCAACATGGCAGGATTCCCAAGTTATATCCCAGCAATGTTTTCTTTACTCTGTGGTGTTTAATGTTTTTGTCAATGACTTGGATAAAAGCATAGTTGGTGTGTTCATCAATCGTTCAAACAACCCAAAGTTGGGAGGGATAGCTAGCACAATGGATAGCTATTAGAGGCAAGCTTTATGCTGGTGCTCTCTTCAGGTTTTATATATATGTGGGATGAAATGTAGCACTCATAGGTCAATGAACAGTGAATAAAAGGAGGTTTACCTAGTGTTAACACAGCAAAGATGTGAAACAAGGATTCAGTGCACTTATATAGACACACACCCCCTTATGTGGAAACTTGTTTGATCAACACAGAAGGGATGGCAACTCTTATGATCTTCAGGCACGTCAGAAACATCCCAGTCCCATGTGGATGGGAGCTTTCATGCTCCTAGGTGACCAGGAAGCTATATTAATACAGCCAGAAAACACAAGGAAACTGCATCAGGGGAGGCACAGTTTGAACTTTGCCCTATACCCAAGCCAATCAAGCCCTAGATATGCCTCCTTTTCATAAACCATATTGTAGAGGGAAAAGGAAACTCTGGTAGATGTTGATCCTATCACAATTACTGCCAAAATGAAAAAGAATCTGGACAGTCTAGAGAATGGAACTGAATCTAATAAGATAAAATTGAAGAGCAATAAATGTAAAGTTTTGTAGTTGGGTATAAAAAGTCAACTTCCTGAGTATAAGATGGGAGAGTCATGTTTTGACAGCAGTTATTCTGAAAAGATAGAAGAAGATATAGGGGAGCGCAAGTTAATAGTGTAATGTGGCAACCAAAAAAGCTAGCATGATCATGGGCTATATTAAGAGAGACATAACTTCTAGGAATAGGAATATTAACATTAATAGTAGCTAGCATATGTAGTACCAAATATTATTTCATTTGAAGGTTACAAAACCCCACTGTAGACTGTCCTTGTGACACCATAAAGTATTACGTTCACTTCTAGGCACCATGGTTATTGGTTTAGGATATTGGTAAACTGGAGCACTCCAGAGAGCAATCAGGATGATAAAGGACCTCGAGTCTTTTACATGAGGGTTAGAGTCTCTTACATGTTTAAGCTAGAGAAAAGAAGACCTGAGGGAGGGGAGGACTTTATAACTATCTTCAGGTATTTGGAGTTCCATCATATAAAGTATTAGATTTTCCCTGTTTGGACCCAGAGGGTAGAAGCAAAATTTATGGGTGGAAGGTGCAAGGAGGCAAATTTAGATTGGATGATTAGAAAAACTTCATAAAAAATGAGAGCTGTCCAGAAGTGGAATGGGCTGTCCTAAGAGGTGGAGGGTTTCCTGTCCTGGGAGGACTTCATACAGAGACATATAATCACTTGTTCAATATATCAGAATGGGACTTCTTTTTGATTATGGGTTGGACTAGATGGCCAGAAAAAGTTTGTTTTTGACTCTCAGATTCTATGGTTCTGGAATTATGACAAGGAAAACAGTATGAGCAAATGCAGAGAGGTAGGATGGGTATATACATGGATTAGTACAGTAAAAGTGTAGAAGAGGTAGTGAGTACATTGGCCTTAGCCCAAGTTTAGGAGGACAAGAGGTAGATGTTCATTTAGCCAAGCAATTCAGAGACTGCTGCTTTAGTTTCCCCAGATCACCTATATCCATATCAAACTGGTTCCAAGAGCTTTTAATTTTGCTATCATTAGGTTTTTAAAAGAGGTTAATCATGCCCTTGTTTGTTCTTTCTCTCCAGCTCCCCTTCACAGGAGGCTTGTACCACTTTTACCACAATGGCCTTGCCAAGACTAAGAGAAGACGAAGTCTGCCCCATAAGCAGAAGTTGGAGACAGATCCCAGGGTAAGACTGTGTTTCATGCATCTATCTAGCCTTGTTTTGTATTAAATTGTGGCAGGAGAGTGGGTAAGGATGACTTGGGAAAGTGCCTCCAAAATATGGAGCATAGAAAGCCAGTCTAATGTAACAAATGGATACTGATCAACCCACATGATGCATTCATTCAAGTTTGTCTGAACACAAGCATTATAATAAAAGGGATACTGAAGCTGAAAAAAAGGAAACAAAATCCACTCTGTATGTAGGCTAAAGTTCCAATTGAATTTGTACTGTCCTCCCATTTTGTTCTTGAATATTAAATGCCACATGAGTAAGTTTGCCTAAATAGGTAGCTGAGACCTATGTCAAAATGTCTACAGCAGTTTTGTCCTATTTTTTACTTTAAAAAAATGCCATAGATAACAATTAACCTTATCCTATTCACCAAAAAGGATCAGGCTCTGAGATATCCAGCATTCATGCTGTAAGTTATAATATGTTTCACCCCACTCTAGAGAGAATAGTTGGGAACTGTCAAACTCTCTATGATTTTCAGAGAATAGGAGACCTTCTATTTTTCAGCCTGGCCTCTTTCTAGATGGCCACACTGTTTGCATTATTCTAAGGCAAGCATTGTTAACATTTTGGTTGTCATGGACTCTTTTGGCAATCTGCAAAGCCTATAGATCTCTTCTCAGAATGTTTTTAAATTAGTAGAATAAAATACATAGAATTACAAAAGAAACCAATTGTATGGAAACATAGTTATCAAAATACTTTTTTTTAAATGTTCACAGACCTCAGGATAAGAACCCCTGGGAAGGTGTGTATATACCTAATCAGAAGTATAAATATACCCAATCAGAAATGACTCTCAAGCCCCAACCTATTGCAAACCACATTTCCTCATATAATTTTGACACAACCAAATTTCTCTGTATCACAGAGAAACCTGTTTTACTTTTTGCATAATCCAGTAAAGGCAACAAACTGCATATAACAGTATATCTTTCACTGAGCTCTGCACTTTCAGTTTTTTTTTAAAGACCCTGAATTATTATATAGGCATGATCTAATTCCAGGAAAAACACAGTTGCATTGTTTTAGCCCTAGCATGGCTGTTACCAGGAGTAAAGGAAATACAGTTTCTGAATTCCATCCAAGACAGTGTCCTTCAAAGTCATTATTCACATTGGTGGATTGAGGAACTTGAGAGTCAAAGGAGGCTCTTGGTGCTGCCACTTTTCCATTCATGGTTTAGTTGTTGACAGGAACCTCAGATCTTCTCCATTAATTTAATCTTTAAAGTCATCCTCTCTTTCCTTCCACATGACCAAGAAGTATTTTATTTTCCTTCCAATCTCTTTCATTTGGTACCTGATATTGCCTGCTCTCCATTGAGTGAGGAGGGGTTCAAGAATTAGAATAGTAAAAATATTTAATTAAGTATAATTCAGCCACAATACACTTTTCATCTTTGGCAAGTTTAATAATTGTAGCAGGATCTCCTATGATGGTGCTAGTAGGGGAAAAACAAAGGCTAAAACTCTTCAGAGAACTTGAGCCCTAATGCTGCCATGGATATGCGGAATAGCTCTGTATTAAGAGACACAATCTAAACAAAATCCATGTGTTGAAGCACATTTTGTAGAGTAAAGGTTCTACTGACAAAGCCCTAACTGGAATTCTGGCACCTGGAGATAAACTGACAGATACCTTGAGACTGGTATGTAGTTCCGTGTGCCACTTATAACCGGAATCCTACCTCATGCTGGTCCCTGGGCCATGAGGAACACAGGCAATCGGCCCCTTCAGAAATGTCAATGCGGGAAGGTAGAACTGGGAGAAGAGTTTGGCACTCAATGACTAACTCAGGGAAGGGGTACTTCTCATTTCCTACCCTACCACTGATGCTGCTATTGCTCCACCTTCTGAATCAGATTGTCAGAGGCCATGCCTAAGAGAAGCTAAGCCACTATGTCCTGACCTCCCTGGAACCATGTGTTCACATCTTAGTCTGTTCTACCTCTTGCTCCATCCTCATGTGTATCTCTTCCACCCCCTTTATCTACCTCCTTTTCCACTGCTTACTCTGAGAACCATAACATGACCATTGCCTTTGTAAATGGCATCTCATTAAACTTCCCTATCATTCAACTCATCATCTCTTCAACTTTTCACACTAGAACACCTTCTGTGGCACCCACACCTCTATTTGTATTGTCATCCCTCATGGGAATGTCATCTCTTTGAGAGCAGAGATATCTTCCTTTTGCACTTGTATCCTCAGTCCTTCACACACAGCTTGACATGTACTAAAAACTCCAGAAATGTTTTTCTCCATTCAGTTCTTCATGTTTGTGCAGTTGGAGAAGGAAGTACATTTCCTGCAGACATTGGCTTTGTGAGTTTGCCCTCATCCCATACTGATTATTTTAACTAATTTCCACATTCTCTTTGAAAGGTTAAGCACCATGTTGTTCGTGAAGAAACTGAGGCTGGACTTATTGTCACTTATTGTGACTAGCTCAAAAGTAACAGGGAGGGCATATGTTAGAACTAGTTTCTTAGATTTCTGCCATACAACCTACTGAGTTCTTGTTATTGTGGATTCACCTTAATCATGTCTGACTATTTGTGACCCCATTTGGAGGGTTTTCTTGGCAAAGATACTGGAGTCGTTTACCATTTCCTTATCCAACTCTACAGATGGAGAAACTGAGGCAAACAGGGTTAAGTTACTTGCCCAGGATCACACAACTAGGAAGTGTCTGAGGCTGGATTTGAACTCAGGAAATTGGTCTTCCTGATTCCAAGCCCAGTGCTCTATCCACTACAACTCCTAGCTACCCTGAGTTCCTATTTTCTCTCTAAAATATAAGATAGAAATAACAAAGTGAATTGTGATTTCATTAATAAACAAGTATTTATTGAGTGTTTACTATGTGCCAGTCTACACTCTGGAGATTAAAAGAAAGATACATGGCATTTTCCCTGAAGAATCTTGCATTCTAATGAGATAACAACATACAAATAACTATGTACATACCATACATATAGATTAAGGGGGAGATAATCTCAGAGGCAGGCCACATGCCACATGCCACTAGCAGAAGATGGGAAATAAGCTGAGTCTTGAAGGAGGCTAAGAGGATGAGGTGAGTAAATGGCATTTTGGTCATGGAAGGCAGCCAGGGTAAAGCTACTAAGTCAGGAGATAGAATATGACAAGGAATGCCCAGGTAAGGAAGTTCCTATACCAGTGCAGGACAGAACCATCTCTGCAACATAGAATCTTAGAGTTGCCTAGAGTACTGAGGGGTTAAATTACTTTCCCAGGGTTACTTAGTCAATCTATGTCAGCGGTAGTACTTAAGCCCAGCCAGGTCTTTCTGGCTTCAAGGCCAGCTGTCTACTCATTCTACCAGACTGACTTTAATTTCCAAGTAAAGCACAAAATTAAAAAATATTATTGAGATACTGCCCTTCACACTACCAAGATTTCATCTGCCCTGAAAATTCAGTTCATCAATGAAAAATTTTTTGATTCAAGTCACCATTGCCCCACCCAAGGGAGTTTATAATTCCACAGTCAAACCATGTTTGATGGAAGGCTAGTTTTCTTTTATTCATGTCATCAAATGTGTTGGGGTTTGGGGGCAGAGACGGAGATAAAAGCATAGCAGCCCTTAGTATTGATTGTGAACAGCTAGCTTTGTTCTTGGGAATTTACATAGCAAAACTGATAGAAAAAGGATCATTCCTTGGATTTGAGAGCTTATCCTGGCCCCAGTTTTGAGCAGATAGTCAATGGTAAGTCTTTCCTGAAGGGCTGTTTTTTCATGTGGATGTTGTGACTGGGTTTAATTTGGGCTTTAATTAGGAGTGCAAATGAAACATGCTACCCAGGAGATCACCAACTGGCAGGCCACATGCAATGCACCGAAGCCAATGTTCATAGTCCCTCAAGAGGTCTTTCTGCTCTGGAAAGCAGTTTTATCTTTGTGTTTTTTTTTTTAATTCAAGTCAGAGCCAAGATGTCTGTTGTGCCAGATGATGCCAAGTCATCTTAAGGGATCTTTTGCTTGAGACTGGCATTGCCTGGCCCCTGGAACAGCTGTGTTCACGGTATGAGAGCAATGTTGACACCAGACATTCCAGCCAGGTCTTTGTCACAACCCAAGACTGGTTTGGGGGTCAGCTAGGTAGTATAGCTAGGTATCTAGATAGCATGCTGGGACTGAAATCAGGAAGACTCATCTTCCTGAGTTCAAATCTGGTCTCAGACACTTATTGACTGGATGGTGGTAAGCAAGTCATTTAATCCTGTTTGTCTCAGTTTCCTCATCTGTAAAATGAACTGAAGGAAATGGCAAAACCACACCATTATCTTTGCCAAGGAAACCCCCAAAATGGGGTCACTAAGAGTCAGACATGACTGAAATGACACAACAACAAGGCTGGTTTGGGGCAACCTTGTGGCCAGAGAGATGTGTATCCCCTAAGACTAAGGAGTCCAGGGCCGGAAGCACTAGGTCCACAGTATCTTGAAGTACTTAAGGGGTAAGTCAAAGGTTACAGTGCAGTGCCTATGGCAGAGGGGACTTCCATTCTCCTCTCCCAGAACAGTTTTATCCCCTTCCTTCCCTTCTGCCCTCCCTCACTCCCACCATGACCATTGTCCTCATATCCCCACAATAGATTGGGACAGTAGAGCACTGGCCTTGGAATTAGGAAGACCCAAGCTCAAATTCTACCTCACACATTAGCTAAGCAACACTGGATAATTCACTTTTCTTATCTATGTTTCAGTTTCCTCATCTATAGAATGAATGGGATGACCTCAAAGATCCCTTTCAGTTCTAAATATATGATCCTTTGATCTTATAATCCCCCCACAGGCCATTTGTTTCCTCTTTCCCTCTTCTTCATTTATAATGTATTTTCTGCGACTTCACAGAAATTAATTTCATCTTCCATTATATTATGAGAAAAGTTGCTATAGAGAGTACTCAAAAAATAAAAATTTGGAGGTGGCAATGAAGAGGGAAAGAGCAATTGGGAGAAGGCATTATTTGGATCAGAGAGAATTTCTGGGACCCTGTGCAGTAATAAACTGTGTATGCCTCATTCTAGTATTTATTTAAAAGGTACTGGCTAAAACATTGACTCTTAAAGTGCAGTATGTGTTCTGAAATTAAAGAAAATGAAAGCCTGATAAAATTAGTGGTGGACTAAGCTGAGGAAAGTGGTGAGGAAAGGCTATCAATCAGTCACTTTTTCCTTAAGGGATTTTTTATCATAACCAGCACTTATTTTTCTAAAAGCATAACTCTGGTGGAAGAAAAGAAAGTAGAAAAAATCATCAAGAGGTTTGAAAAATGAGAAATAATTTCTTTCCAGTTACTTTAGACTATAAGGAAGATGAGAGGGGAGAGTGTTTTATTAAGACTCATGTGGTTAACTATACAATGCAGAACAAATCAGAACTAAACTCCAAAGATGCAAGGCACCTTCACAATCATAGTACAGAACCCAAACTAAATGCTAATCTGTGCTCAGTCACTGCTGAAAGGAATTGGCTATGAATGTCATCTTATCTTGTTGAGATGTAATATGATGTCATAAACAGAGAACTGGATCTGGATTCAAAATACCTAGAGGTCGAATGGGGCATGTAAGATGGCATGGGAGGTGGGAAGGTCTTAGTAGCCATAGAAACAGTTATCAGAATCAGAAGCCCAGGGACCCAAGGCAGGCTAGTGGAGTTTTTGCACTGTCATGGAAGATGTCTTACGAAGAATTCAAAAGGAAGAATGAATTCCCACCAAGTACGTGATCCTCCAGATCCTCTCATTTACAGATGGCATTGAATTGACTGCCATCAATCCCTAGAACACTGCAGAGACTCCTAAGTGAAGTTCATGGTCAACTCAAGAGGGTTATGCCTAATGATTCACACTGGAAAACTTAAGACAATACAGCATGCCCATTGACTAGATTATGATGTAGAGTTGGGCATTTATTTGGGCCAATATCTCAAATAAATACTACAGATGGAAAATGAGCTGGTCAAGCCTGTGTTTTAGAAATATTAGTTTGGTAGCTGTGTGGAGGATATATTGGAGAGGGGGAGACCTTGGAGACAGGGAGACCAATTAGGAACCATTGTAGTCTAGGTGAGAGGTAAGGAAGTTTAAACCTGGTGGGTACGTGAAAAGTCCACAAATATGTTAAGTGTTATGGAAGATGAATTGCTAATACATGGAAACTACTTAGATGAGGGGGAGGTGGATGGAGAGGAAGATTCAAGGATGATGTTTAGGTTTCAAACTTAGATGATTAGAAGGACAGTGTACCGAAATAGGAAATCTAAGAAGTAGGATAGGTTTGGGATTTGGGGAGGATGATTAGTTCCATTTTGAACATACTGAATTTTAGATGCCTGTGGACCATCATGGTAGAGATGTTCAGCAGGCAGCTGATAACTAAGGGCTCACGATCAGGAGAGAGATAAGAGGGAAATGCATATATTGGGGAGTTATCTTCATAGATATTATAATTAATCTCATGGAAGCTTAAAGAAATCACCAAGAAAGTATAGAAGAAAAAGAGAAAACTGTCTATGACAGAACTCTGGGGTTCCTAGCCACTCATAATGTAGGATATGTCAATTCCAGAAGAAGAAAGCTGAGGAATGGTTTAGAGAGGTATGAAAAAAATGAGAGAACAATGTGATGAAAAAACCAGGGGAGAGAAAAGAATTTGGGAAGAGGGGAGTGGCCAACAGTGTAAAAAGCTGCAGAGAAGTCAAGAAAGATGAGGACTGGGAAAGGGGTCATTGAAGTCATCACTCGGGAGTTTATGTACTAAGCACTGCACTGAGAATGAGAAAAGGGAAGCAATATACAAGATGACCATTTGAGGGGATGACAAGATTAGGTTAAGAGGTTTTTTTTGGAGGGGGTTGGTTATTTTTCTAGGATTAGAGAATCCTGGGAATGTTTGTAGGCAACCAGGAAAGATCCAGTAGTGGAGGGGGAAGAGAGATGAAAAGATTAATGAAAGAAAGAGATTTATCAAAAGTCAAGCTCTGGTAGAGAAGGACGGTTAGAAAGAGGGACTCGGGCTCAAGAAGAGAGGTTGGTCTTGGCAAAGGAAAAAAAATCTCTTCATCAGGCACTGGAGTGAAGGAAGAGGCAATTGGGAATGATGTTGAAGTGAGTTTTCTTGGGAAAGAATGAGATGAAGTCCTCTGTTGAATGGAAGAATCCTCTTGAAGAGCAAAGAGAAATTTGAAAAGGAAGAGATACTTCATCTTAAAGGACCTTGGACATATTCAAAGGATCTGTGATTTCCATAGGCCAGAACTCCTGGTCCAGGAACTCCTTCTTTTTCTTCTGTCTTGGCAGTTAAGTCCCATCTCTGCCTCCCAGTTTCCCTGGTTTCCTTCAAATCCTACCTAAAAATCTTACTTTGTACAAGAAGCTTTTCCCAATACACTTAATGCTAGTGACTTCCCTCAATTATCTCCAACTTATCTTGTACATAGTTCACTTGTACATAATTTACAAATTGTCTCTCCTTATAAGATGTGAGCTCCTTGAAAACAGAGACTATTTATTTTTGTTCTGTTTCAGGTTTATTGGCTTTCTATGTACCCCAAGTGCTTAGTACAGAACCCAGCACAAAGAAGTCACTTAATAATGCTATTTGACTTGATATAGAGGTTGTGATTCACCTTGGATCACACAGAAAGCATCAGAGAATTTATGTTGGAACTTATGTCTTCTGATTCCAAGGCCACTGAACTATGTGCCCTGTGTAGGTAGAATGTACCTTGTGGGTAGTAGGCCCTTTGTAAATATTTGTTCAATCAAATTGAATGGAATTGACCCATGCTGGAATTTCTGACGTCCAAAGAGGCTGAATGCCTCCTGAAACAAGTGTCCTGGTTATTTTCCCTCTTGATTATGATCATGCCATTGCAGCAAAAGTGAATTTCTTGGAAAGGTTGTTTCAGTATAGATGAAGTATTTAGAGACCTAGTAAGTAAATTAATATGGAATATGAATTTAATGATTTGTATGGTGAAATATTGTGTAAGCTAGGATCAGCACATGGAAAAAAAAATAAGCTGAATAAAGATCCATGCCACTAAGCAGCAGTAAGAATGGATACTTTGCTTCAGGAACATATTCAAAAGCATTTGGTTAGCTAAGACTATAGTACCATTAATGAACCTTGAAGCCAAAATTGATAGTAGATGATAACATTCATATTAAAACTCCATAAAAGGGGTAAGTACTTGACAATGGGAGGGAAAGTAGAGTGGTTAAAGATAATGGTTATTTCTTTGTTTCAGTTCAAGCAATACTCACACAACTGGGAAAATATATTATGTTGTATGGAGATGTACGGACTATATCTAGGTCTAAATAAAAACAAGTCTTGACCCTGTAAGTTCCTTGGGAACTGATAAAACTCAACTCTTTTTTAAAAGAGGAGCTCCATTTGTGAAGAAGAGTTTAATTTGATTCAGAAACTATTGTCTATTCCTTTTCTAAGCAATTTTCTGTCTAGACCATCAAAATTATCCCTCTAAATCTCTCAAAATAGACCATTGCTATTCAATTTTTTTAATATCTTAAACCCTCTAAGACTAAAGAATAGATGGTGCTTTCCTTTTCTTACTATATTCATGGGTCATATTTTTCTTGCCTCAAGATTTTATGACCTTTAATTACCTCTAGCGTAATGCAACTAATCCTTTTCTCGTACAAATGAATCCTCATCTCTAATAACCAAATCTGAGGTTACCCATAAATAATCTCTTTCTGTTTTCTCTCTTTACAAAGTTATCTCTTTTTATTAAATTTAATTTTTAAATTAAAAAATTAAATTTTCTCCCCCTTCTCTTACCGTTGGGAGGAAAAA
This sequence comes from Petaurus breviceps papuanus, assembly GCF_028583685.1. Taxonomy (NCBI): domain Eukaryota; kingdom Metazoa; phylum Chordata; class Mammalia; order Diprotodontia; family Petauridae; genus Petaurus; species Petaurus breviceps. Next base: position 9,628,977 of record NW_027187378.1, read on the forward strand.
GGAAAATTCTTATGACAAATATGCAATCCAGCAAAACAAATTCCTACATTGGGTATATTAAAAAAAATGTCTTATGTTATGCCTTGAGCTCTCTGGGGATTGGGGGACAATGTAGCATGTTTCATCATTGTTCCTCTGGAGTCATAGTAAGTCATTTCATTGATCACAGTGACAGCTTTCAAAGTTGTTTGTTTTTACGCAGTTGTAGTTATTTCTCACTTCTTTCTGCACCAGTTCATAAAATTTATCTCAGATATTTCTTTGAAAACATCCCCTTCATCATTCCTTATGTCACAAAAGAATGTTATTTCATTTACATACCATAATTTGTTCAACCACTTCCCAATTGATAAATGTTCCCTTTGTTTCCAGTTCTTTGCTACTATGAAGAGCTGCTATCTATATTTTCTGTACATATGGGTACTTTTCCTCTTTATTTCATCTCTTTAGGGTATAGGCCTAGTAGTGGTATCTGGGTCAAAAGCTATGAACAGTTTAGTAACTTTTTAAACACAGTTTATAAATTGCCATCTAGAATAACTGGACCATTTCTCAGCTCCATCAATCATGTGTCAATATGCTTTTTTTTCCTGCAGGTCCTCTGGCATTTATTATTTTCCTTTTTAATCAACTTTGCCAATCTTATCAGTGTGAGCTGGAAACTTCAACTTGTCTTAATTTATGTATGTCTAATTAGTAGCAATTTGAATGTTTTTTTTTTCCATATGCCTATTTAGATCTAGGATTTCTTCTGAAAACTGCTTATTCAATCCTTTAACCACTTTTCAATTGGGGAATGGCTCATTCTTATATATTCAAATCAATCCCTTATATGTCTTAGAAATGGGACTTTTCTAAGAGAAACTTAACTGAAAAGACTTTCTCCCATTTACCTATTTCCCTTCAAATTTTTGCTACATTGGTTTCACTTGTGCATTTTTTTTTATTTTACATAATCAAAATTTTCCATTTTGTCTTCTGGGATCCTCTCTGTCCCTTGTTTGGTTATGAACTCTTTCTCTATCCAGAGATTTGAAAGGTAAATTCTTTCTTGTTCCTCTAAAGTGTTTATGATGTCATCCTTAATGTAGATTAGCGACGTAAAACACACACATAGATGAATCTCACTAATGGGTGACCTAGACTGCCTTCTTCCATGGTAATTAACAACATAACAATTGACCTGGTTTATAAGGACTTTCTTTGAAGCCTAGAAAGTTGACAAAAGCTGGGGATTGTTTGAAATTGCTTCAGGTGCCTGTCTTGACTTAAAGTGATAATGCAGTGAATTCTAGTTCAGGTGGAATAATTTAGACGTGACTAGTTGAACACCCTGTACTATTCTCTACAGCCTCCACTCAGAAAAGATTAAATGGAAATGACATGAGGTATATAATCTGAAAGAACCCAAGGGACCATTATAGCAATTTATTCACAATTCACATATAATATCTTTATGAAAAGCACAGGAAACAGTAGTTCACAGGAAGCAAAGGAAAGAAATTCATCACACCCCATTCCAAAAGTTAAGCAGAATGCTATCTTGGGGTCTACAGGCTAAATTTCTTTTAAGGATCATGCCTTAAATCTAAACCACTCTGACTCTCTTTGATTGTCCAACTATAGGTCTCAGTACAAGTTTTATTTGGTCATTGTTTGGTCTCTGATGGTTCAAGTGTAAATAGCAATTGTGTCTGTTTTGGTCAGAAACTCTGAGGGTCTTCCCCTCCCAGATTGGTTTTGGGTTTTGGGGTTTTTTGATTTTGTTGTTTGACTAGGTAAAAGAGGCCATTCTTTGCTTCATTTCTTACCTAGTCTTAATCACTGAATCTGAATCACTAGTTGCTTCAGTCAAACCTGAACCTCATGAGGAAACAACTTAGCTTAAAAAGGCCAAGGTCTCCCACTGTATCTGGAGCCATCTCCAGTCATCCAGATCCATATCTTGCCACTGGATCCAGATGGCTCCAGAGGAGAAAGTGAGGTTGGTGACTTTACACAGCCCTGCCTCACTTAAAGCCAATTTACTTGCAAGTCATGGCATCACTTTCCTGATGTCATGGTCCCCTTCAAGAATGAAATACAAAAAACAATGCTATAGTCCCCCAAATGACAAAGCTGTTCACAAGCAGATCATTTCAAATGCCTTGAGAATTGGCTTCAAAGCATTCCTCCCTGGCCAGTTGTTTTGTGTCTGTGGGTTTTAAATCATAATGGTAGGTCATATGATTATATCCAAGTCAAATTGTCCTTTGGCTTTAGGTGACTGAAGCCCAGAAAGGTCGGGTGACTTGCTCAGTCACCCAGGTAGTAAGTATGAATGACTACTGCAAGACTGCTTGAATATTACATAGAGGGAATTATTATTTGGGTGCAGATTGGATTACAGATTCTATGTCCTCTACCTGGAATTCTCCTTCTCAAAATGGGAAAGGGGAAGCCATCTTGCTGTTTAACATCTGCAGAAAGTATAAAAGTGCCTGCCTGTCCTCTTGTAGGAACTGACATTCCAGCTGAACTTTGAAAACTGCATAGACATCATACTTGTTCTTGAGAATTTATATCCATGGACTTTTACTTCAGATCAGCTCATTTTATCAACATTCTTGTTGGAATTCTAACATAATATTGTTCTTAGTTATAATAGATTGCTTCAAAGAATTTATAGACATTTTCCAATTTGTCTTCCTAATGGCTTCCTATGGCTGATAGAGAAACAAAAAAAGAATTACATTTTGTTTATCATGGAATTGAAAGATACTGAATTTATTATTAATTATATAATTGCAATAAAAATATTTATATTTAATGAAATTTTTATTACAAAAGGTATTCATATCTATCCTTTTATTTTATTCTCACGCTCTTATAAGGTAGGTAGGTAATGGAAGTGAACAGCCAATTAACATTTACTAAGTGCCTACTAAATGCTAATAACACCCAAAAAAGCCCCTCCCCCCAAAAAACCCAAAAGTTCCCATCTCTGCTCTCAAGGAGCTCAGAGGCTGAGATAAACAAAATGCAAACATCTATGTACAAATCAGATATATGTAGGATCAATTGAGGGTAATGTCAGAGAAAAGGTATTGAGATTAAAGAAACCTAGGGAAATCTTCTTGTAAAAGGTGTAATTAAATATTATCCTTTTCTCAAATGTTGAGAAAATTGATCGGCAGAAATAGGAAGTGACTTGCCCAGTTTGCTCTCCTGGTGAGTGTGTCAATGGCAGAGCTGGAATTAAGATCCAAACTTCCAATGAATGATTCTCAATCTGGGAGACTTTACCCAAGGCTATGTCCCTCAGTTCAAGAATGAACAGTGAGTAATTGGTGGGATTTCATTAAAATAGTATTTCATCTAAGTTAAGGTCTTACAACTGAAGGAGCATGAGGAAAAGTTGGCTCTGGAGTCAAAAGACTTGGGTTTGAATCTTATCTCTGCCATTTACTATTTCTGTGACTGTGAGCAAGTCTCTGGACCTCTCTGGACCTGTTTCTTCTTTTATATAAATGAGAGGGCAGGAGTAGATGACCTCTACAATCTCTTCCATTCTAAGTCTATGATCCAAACAAACAATAGCCAATTAAAATAATTATTTAAAAAGTATCTTCAAATTTATATTTTCTGCCAACTCAAAACATTTTCACTAATCCTCCTTAGACTTACTGTATTACATATCCCTCCTGTTCTCTTTGTAATGCTTATAATCATTAATATGGGATTAAAAGAAATTATGCGATACTGCTGCCCTAACAATGATGAATCTTGGTGGTGGGGCAACCTAGAACCTGATTCTGGACTTATTCCCCTAATTAGCTTACACTCTCTACCAATAGAAGGAATCCCCTTTTTTGTGATATCAGAAATCCAGCATAGCATCCCCCTGATTCCCAGAAGGAAAGGTGGTTTGGATAAAGGTGTGGGTGTGGGTGTGGGCTTTATCCAGGACAGGCCTGGGTATCAAGTTCCTGAAGTACAGTCCTAAATGACCAACTGAGTATTGGACATCTCAAATTGGATGTACCAAAGAACTTTAAATTTGGCATGTCCAGAATAACTCATTCCCCAAAAACTTTTCTCCTTCCTAAATTTCTTATTTCTATTAATGACATCACCATCATTTCAATCACCAAGGTTCACAGCCTAGGATTCATCCTTGACTTTTCCCTCTTCCTCACTCCTCACATATCTACTCAGTGGCCAAAATTGCCAATTCTACTTCTACAATAACTCTTATACATGCCCACTTTTTTCCATCATTCTAGTTTAATTCCTCATCACTTCCTCCCTGGATTATTGCTATAGTCTACTAACTGGACCTAATTCTGGGCAGCTAGATAGGGTGATGGATAGATTGCAGGACCTGGAGTCTGTAGGACATTTTCCTGAGTTCAAATTTGCCCTCAGACACTTACGAGCTGTGTGACCTGGGCAAGTCACTTAACCCTGTTTACCTCAGTTTCCTCATCTATAAAATGAGCTAGAAATGGCAAATTGCTCCAGTATCTTTGCCAAGAAAACCCTAAATGGGGTCATGAAGAGTCAAACACACCTGAACAACAACAACTAATTTGTCTCCTTGCTTCAAGTGTTTAATGGTTCCCTCTTAGGACAAGATAAGTTGGCTTGTAAAGAGCCTAACAATCTGACTCCAGTCTACCTTTACAGGCTTATTGAAAATTACTCTTCTTCATGTACTTTCTATTTGAGCCAAATTGGCCTGATTGCTATTTATCCATTTATTCATCTCTCTGCATGAGCTGTCCCCCATCCTCCTTCCCTCCACCTTGCAGAATCCCAGGCTTTTTCAAGTTCCTACAAGGGGTCTATTCTGACCACCTTCTAATTGTTAATGCCCTTCCTCCCACCCCCACCATATTCTATTTATATCTACTTTTTATATATTTTCTAGGGCAATTTTGTTCAGCCTCCTCCCCTCCCCCAACATATGTTAAAATATAAGCTCTTTAAGGGCAGGAATTTTTCATCTTTCTTTTTTCTCATAACACAGCGACATCATGATATCATAGTCACTTAACAAATGCTTGATGATTCAGATGTGGTAGTGCACAGCTATAAATCCTTCCAGTTAGAGAGGCTGAGGCTAGTGGATCACTTGAGGTTGGGGGTTCTAAGCTGCAGAAGGGCTGAAGTCAAGCAGTAATGCACACTAGTATGATGACCACCTCTGAAGAGTGGAGGGTGGGAGAGACAATCATAGACTAGAAAGGTCCTTAATAAAAGGTCTTGTCCATCCCCCTTACTGTGATTTAGGCAATATCATAGAATCAGGCAGAAGAGACTTTAGATGTCATCAAACCCAGCCACTTCATTTTTTAAAATAAAGGAACTAAAACCCAGAAAAAGTAGGTAACTCGCTCAAGGTCACACAAAGAGTAAGGGGCAGATCCCACATCCAAAACCAGGTCCTCTACCTTCCAACACAGAATCCGTTCCACTCTCCCACACTGCCATATTTTCCAAATAAAGCTGTGGAAACCCAAAATGTTTAAGTGACTTAGTTAAAGATATCTATCTGGTGAATATTGGAAGGGGACTAAAACCCATAGATCTCAAGCCTGGAAATAAAACTCATGTTCTTTCTGCTCCGTACATTTTTATTTGAATAGAAATTTGAACAGTGCTTCTATTGGTTTTTGATTTTGTGGCTTCATTGCTTTGTCTTTGTTGTAGGGTTTTTTCCCCTCAACAATTTATTGGTAGGCAGCAAGGTTTAATGGAAAGAGCATTGTTCGGGACTTAGAAAACCTTGATTCCAGTCACTACTCTGTCAAATTAGTCATGTGCCCTTAAAGCATTTTTTCTTTACCTATAAAAAGAGAGAATTAAACAAGGTGATTTGTAAGGTCTTTCTAGCTTTTAGAGCCTATGATTCTAGTAGTAAGAGCATAATAATGTTTATTATTATAGTATAACAAGATTATAACAATAATAATAAAATAGATGCTATAAACTGCTTGAATCCATCCCATTTTACTTAAAGAAGTGATAGTATTAAAATCTGGAAGGGAAGGGGGAGGGGAACAAGGTTTATTTATTAAATGCCTACTAAGCATTTTATATTGTACCTCATTTGAGACCTTACTAAGACACCTAAGTCCAACCTCTACTTTGTAAAATTAATGAAACTGAGGCCCAGAGAAGAACCTGTGACCTGGAGGCCATGTGTGGCCTTCTAGGTCCTTGGGTGCAGCCCTATGACTGAGTACAAGTTTTACAGAACAAACCTTTTTAAGGGCATTTATTCTGTGAAGTTTGGATTCAGTCAGAGGGCAGCACTTGAGGACCTAGAGGGCCACATGTGGCCTTGAGGCCACAGGTTCCTCACCCCTGGTTAAGGTCACACAGCTGGCAAAGCCTAGCTTCAAACCTAGGTCATCTTACTAAAAAGGCAGTAATTTGTTCACATCCCTGATTCAGTGTTCACCTGCTGAGCACTTAATGCAATTTTACTAGCTTAAGTGTCTGCTATGTGCAAAGCACTTGGGTCAGTGCTAAGCATACAAAGACAAACAGGGAAAACAAACTCGGACTCTGGGAGCTTTTATTCTGCAGAGAAGATTAGACATGTAAACAAATAAGGGAAGAGAACAGGATTTGACAAGGCAGAGACCACTAACACCTAGAAATTGACTTCACCACTTTGGGACTTCTCAATTATGCCCCAGAAAGCTCTTATTGGGATGACCTCATTATCCTATAAGACCTCATCAGCCTATACTCCACCTTATCACCACCCTCTGCCTCTGATTGGAGGCTGGAGCCATGAACTCCAACCTCCATTTAAGGAGAGAACTTAGACATTTCCTCATTTCTCACCTACTTTAGGACTTCTCTGATTGACTTCTCCAAGACCCAGGTACTTAATCCTGGCCACCCCACCACAGTTTTTCAATTTCTTTTTGCATTCCATTCCCCCATTAGATTGTGTTTTGTGTTCCTTTTCCCCATTAGATTGTAAGCTCCTTGAGGGCAGAAACTATCTGTTTTGCTATTTGTATCCCCAGTGTTTAGCATGGTGCCTGGCTCATTATAGGCACCTAATAAATGTTTACTGAAAATAAGGTTTTTTTGTGAAGTTAGGACCTGAGTAGATGCTAGAAGAAAGCTAAGAATTCTAAGAGACAGAAGGTGAGTAGGAAGTGTGTGTGAAAGTCTGTACAAAGACACCCGAGAGAGAGGGAACACAGGGTTGGGAAGGAGCAAATAGGGCAATGCAGTTGGCATACAGAGTATATGAAGGTGCATGATATGAAATCAGTCTGAAAAGAAGAAATCAGAACATTCATTAAAAACAATGGAGGGAGTTCAGGTCAGGTGCGACTTTTTTTTAAGGCTCATCCCACATCTCCTGCTGAACAATTTATACTAAGCTCCCTCCAGCCATGATGTCACTAAGCAGTTTCCAGGTGCTCAGGCCAATTGATGCTCCCTCTCCACAGCTGGAAAAACTCAGAAAGGGTCAATCATCTCAAAAACCGATGAGCAACTGCCCTGTTGTCTTCTGCCGCTGCAACCTCCTTATCTCCCTAAGACCCTCCCAGCCCCTCCTCACACACCTTTTCCAGCCCTTCAGACCCTTCCCAGCCTATGAGCTCAATCTCCCTCCTTTTCTGCTACCTCCCACTTTCCCCATGACCCAGTTTCTATAACCCTTATGCCTTTTAGGATTCTGTCCCTATTCTATTCCCATTCTATTCCTTTCTGAGGAAGTTGGAGAACTTAAGAGCTCAATTTCAAGACCAGTTGATCCCTACTTTCCATGTAAACCTCCCAGTCGGGAATGGCAGGGGAGAAAGAATGTCAGGTTGTGCTTTGTGTGTTAACTCTGCTTCAGGGTAAAAGTAATACCATCGAACTGGACAAAGTATTTTGTAGCCCTCTATTTTACTGGACACTGTAGACATATAGCCTTTATTCCATCTGGGGTTTGATGTATCACAAAACAGACAAACTCCTATTTTCCATAGAAAGCAAAGTTCATCACCTCTCATTTATGTTATTGGTCTACTTTCAGCCTCTCCTTGAATGAGTCAATCCTCTACAATGCTGATAAATTAATATTCACAAAACATATATCTGATCATATCTGACCCCTACCCTCAAAAATAGGAAAAGTTACAAAATCTTCAGTTTGGCATTAAAGCCTCCCATAAAATGGATCTAAACAACTTTTCCAGCCTCATTTAACCCCATTTCCCTTCAACAACCTCAATGCCAGTGAAAGTGACACACTAGCTTCTCCCCTTTGGCAGCTAGGTGGTGCAATGGATAGAGGGCTGGGTCTGGAGTCAGGAAGAGCTGAGTTCAAATCTAATCTCACATCCTTACTAGTTGTGTGACCCTGAGTAAATCACGTAATCTCCTCAGTTTCCTTAACTGTTGGTTGATTATTGTCCTTCATACTCAAAGAGGACCTAAGTGACACCACTGTATTGGGATCAAGGTACAGCATGTCTCACTATGGCTGATAAGAACATTACAAGCTTGGGAGGTTCTACCACAGGTTGGCATAAATAGTCCATATGAACATTTGGAGACTCAAAGATGTCTCTAAAATTGTGCATCTCAAATTTCTTTTGAACTACTCCAATTCTGCTTTGCTCAAACAGTATACCACCTTCTTTGATGCAGACATCCATGCTGGACAGTCCTGTGCCAGTGTCTCTTATGTCTCACAGCTGATTACAAAGTTATTCAGAGAGAACTTGAAAGTGTCTTTGTATCACTTTCTTATCTCTGTGTGAGCACTTGCCTTGTACAAGTCCTCCATAAAATAGTCTTTTAGGCAAATGTATGTTTGGCATTCAATCATGGCCAGAGTTGAGATCTCTGCAGTACAGTTTGAATGCATGGCAGTTAAGCTTGTGAAAGGACTTTCATGTTCAGTACCTTATCTTGCCAAGTAATCTTCAGAATTTCCCTAAGACAATTCAAATGGAAGCAATTCAGTTTCCTGGCATGGTGGTGATAGGACTGTCCAGGTTTCACAATCATATAACAATGAGGTCAGCACAATGACTCTGTTAGCAGCCTAATACCTCTTCTCTCCCACATTTATCATCAAAACCTCCCAAACACTGAGCTTGCTCTGGCAATGTGTGCATCAACCTTATTATCTATGTGAACATCCTTAGAAAGTATACTGCTAAGGTGAGTGAACTAATCTACAGCATTCAATATTTTTCCAAATGCTGTAATGGTTCCACATATGGATGGTGTGGTGCAGCTTGTGGAGAACCTCTCTTTTCTTGTCGTTAATCATCAGACCAAAGCACATGCAGCAGAGAATCAATCCATACTTCAGCCTCAGAAGGTGCATTGAGTAAACAATCATCTGTGAACAAAAGTCATGTACCAACTCTCCCTCTACTTCAGTCTTGGCTTGTAGCCTTTTCAAGTTAAATAATTTACTGTCAGTATAGTAGCTGACCTTGACTTTTTCATTCTCATTGAAGGCATCTGACAACATTGCTGAAAGCACAACGCTAAAAAGTATGAAAGCAAATACACATCTCTGCTTCACTCCATTGGTGACTGGGAAAGCATGAGAGCATCATCTATCATCTAGAACCTGGGCAATCATGATGTTGTGGAACTGGTACATAATACTGATAAATTTTTCAATTTTTCAAAATTTGGCAACAAAATTTTGCCATGATCTTCCACAAGCCCTCATGACTGACAGCATCAAAGGCCTTGGTTGTATTGATGAATGTTCTGCTCCTGGAATTTCTCCTGAAGCTTTCAGGAAGTAAACACCATATCAACTATTCCTCAGCCCTTTCTAAAGCCACACTGGCTCTTGGGTAGATAACCATCTTCAAGGTGAAGGATCAGTCTACTAAGAAGGACTCTTGGCAAGAATCTTGCCAGCAATGACTATGAAATACCCTCTGTGGTTGTCACAGGACAATCTTAACTGTAAAATGGGGATAATAATACCACCCACCTCACAAGGTAGGATCAAATGAGATGACATTTGTAAACTGTAACCTGACATAGCAGGAGCTTAAAAATGCTTGTTTCTTTTTTTCCTTCCCTATAAAACACCTCACTCACCTCTACCTCTTCAAATTCCTCTCTTCCTTCAAAACACAGCTCAGGTACAATCTGAGAAAGGGTCTTTTCTTGTCCTTTCAGTATTTAGTGCTCTTCTGAAATGCCTTTGTATCCTTTACTTATACTTTGACTTTATACACACACACATATTATACATGCTGTTTCACCCCAATATCATTCAAGAATCTAAGCTTCTTGAAAGTGGGGGGAGTGATCTATCTTGTTTCTGTAATGCCATCTACTACCACAGTTTCTTGAACATTGTAGGCACTCTACAAATGTTTGCTGAATTGAATTTAAATTGTATACATTTATAAAAATAACATTTTCAAGTTTTCCCCATGAGCCCTCTTTTGTTTTGGACCCAAGGCTTTCTATCCCTGGTGTAGGCTTTGAAATTGGATGCTGGGAAGATGGTAATAAGAATGACAACAACAACAATAATACCAATATCTGTTCACAAAGTACTTTCACTTATGTTCTCTCATTTCTCATCATAATACTGTGCAATGATTATGTCAGTTTTCTTTTTTCCTATTGCATGAGGAGGCAGATGAGGAGATCAGAGGGATAAAATAATTGGTCAATCACAGGGCTGGTAAATGAGGGAGTTCAGACTAAAACTCGAGTCTCCTGACTCTTAGTGGGGTGTCTTTCAGCACACCGCATCTTCTTTGCTCAACAAATTGAATTCTACAGTTACTAGTGGTAAAGCGATAGCCATATTTTTTGAGCCTTTTGCATATTACATTTTAGAGGTAACTAGACAGTGACACTTTAATTTTATCTGATACTGCTAAACACTCCTCCCAATTGGGGCACAAATGTCTTGGGGGAATGTGGAGAGAGGAAAGAAGGGAAGGTTGTTTGTAATTAATGTGGGCCCAAGCATGAAGTAAGAAATAATCCATTATAATCCACTGGTTTTATCATGCAGCCAGGAATAATAATAAACCTTTCCTGTGGGCATCAGTGATGTGCCTGGCCCTCCTGCTTGGAAGGAACTGAGCTCTTGTCAGCATAGTAATTAACTATTTCTGTTGAACAAGGGAGAGTTATTTAATGCAGGCCCCCATAAAGGCATCCTTCAGAGAGGTGATTGAGCGGACAGGAGTTTGCCACTTGGTGTTTTCAGCAAATTTTAAAGTGCTAGTTGTTGTTTTTGCTGCTATGCTCATCAGCAAGAAGCAGGTATAATCAGGGAAGCAGTGAGAGAGAACCCACATTTATGGGAGTGGCTTCTTGTTAATCCTGGAGAAAAGGGAAGCAACGCTGGGAGAAGGAACCCTACTTGGTTCCCTTTTCAGAACTCCCAAGATGCACAAGGAAGCTCCAGAATTAGCGACCATTGGCACTCTTTTTGTGGCACATTTGACTTTCCATTTTTGTATTATTTGTATTTTGGTTTGCATACTCATAGTATTTGTATATCCTTCCTGTGGAATGTAAGCCACTTGAGCTCGGGGACTTTTTTTTTTCCCCTCCATCCCCAGTACCTAGCCCAGAGCTTTCTTAAAAGCTTGTAAAAGTAGATTTCTTTTGCATCTATCTCTGTCAGTAAGTCAATGAACATTTATTAAGTACCCACTATGTGTCAGGCAATATCCAGAGATACAAAAAGAAGCAAAAGACAATCTGCCCTCAAGGAGTTCACGGTCTAATGGAAGATACAACATACAAATATATACAAAGAAGGTGTGTGTGTGTGTGTGTGTGTGTGTGTGTGTGTGTGATAAACAAGGAATAATTCAAAGAAGGAAAACCCTACAATTAAGAGGTATTTGGAAAGGCTTCCTGTAGAAGATGGGATTTGGGGGCAGCGATGTGGTGCAGTGAATAGAGCACCAACCCTGGAGTCAGGAGGACCTGAGGTCAAAGTCAGCCTCAGACACTTGACACACTTACTAGCTGCGTGACTTTGGGCAAGTCACTTAACCCCAATTGCCTTGCTTTACCTCTCCCCCCTCCAAAAAAAAATAGATGGGTTTTTTCTAATGGTTGCTTCTCCCAGATGCTGCCAGTTGTGTGTCTATTTCTAAAACATGTTTTACTTTCTAAATAAAAATAAATAAATTTAACTATACTTATTGTATAGCTAAATATAGTATATGCTACATATTCATGTACATATATACACAGAAAGAGAGGAAGAGAGAGAGAGAGTGAGTGCAGGGGATAGAGCAGTAGGCCTGGAGTTAGGAAAACTTGAGTTCAAATCTGTCCTCAGATGACCCTGAACAAGCCTCTTAACCCTGTTTGCCTCTGTTTCCTCATCTGTAAAATGAGCTGGAAAAAGAAATGGCAACCCACTCCAGCGGCTCTGCCAAGAAAACCTCAAATGGGGTCATGAAGAGTCAGACAGAACTGAAACGACTGAACAACAAAAATCTAGGACTTCTCTGGCAGGCTGCTAGGGGTGACCCCCCATGCTCATCCATGGCATATCAGGACAAAACCATTGCCTCAATAATTTGACCCTTCCTTGGCTCCTCTTCAGTAGAATGCTGAACCTGACATCCTTGAATACCACCCTGGACATTTAGTAACTGGGTAACCATGTGCAATCACTTAACCTCTATTAACCTCAGTTTCCTCATTAGTAAATTGGAGTAGATGATCATAACATCTGTCAAGCCTGTTGAGGGAGTCAAATGAGAAAATGTCTATAAAACACATTGCAAAATTTGAAATGCTATGTATAAATGTCATAATTTCAAATATATTATTATGTTATTCCTAATGGCTCCAGTATAATAATTTCTGTTTCCAAACTGACTTTTTGATCCCAATCCAAAAGAATATAAGCTCGCTGAGGGCAGGAACTGTAGGAGGTTTTTTTTTTCTTTTTATCTTTGTATCCCTAGCACCAAAGAATTGTCTAGTGCTTACCAAATGTATAATAAATACTTATTGAATGAATGAATGAAACCAGGTAGTGAGCTGTTCGGCAGAGTACACAAGATTGCATAAAACAGTATCACTGGCTCTTTGTTTCCTCCATACTGTTTATTGCTATGTCTCCATGGTATGTGATGGGTTCAAATTAGCCATTACCTTGGACCCAGGACCTTGTTCTGGTAAAAGGGAACAGAGAATAGTGAAAGGACCACTAGCCTTAGAGTCATAGGATTTTAGATTTCTGTTGAACCAGAGGAGCCCTTAGAGGTTGTCTGGTTCAACCTCTCATTTTAAAGAAAAAGAGACACACAACTTAAAAGTCACAGAGCAAATATTACAATCTAGCACCTCTAGATCCAAATTCAGCACTTTTTTACAATGCAGTTCAGTCGCTCGGTCATGTCCAAGTCTTTGTCATCTCATTTAGGATGTTCTTGGCAAACACTGGAGTGTTCTGCCATTTCCTTCCACAGCTCATTTTACAGATGAGGAAACTGAGGCAAAAAGGTTAAGTGATTTGCTTAGGGTCACCCAGCTGCTAAGTGTCTGAGGCCAGATTTGAATTTAGGAATATGAGTCTTCCTGACTTCAGGCCCCAGAAGACCTGTGCTCAAATCCCAACTGACTTTTATTAGCTGTGTAAGGTTATAAAAGTCACCTCTCTGAGCCTAAATCTCATCTGTCATATAAAAATAATAATTCCATATTGGCTACTTCTTAGAATGATGGGGGAGGGATGAGGATTGCTTCGTAAATTTTTTAAGTGCTATACAAATGTGAGCTTTTATTATTTCTGGTGATTGTGGGTCAGTCAGTTGAAAAGCATTTATTAAATACTTACTTGGTGTCAGAGACCATAGCAGGCACCAAGGATGTGAAGAAAGACCAGAACACAGTCCCTGAACTCAAGGAGCTCAAGAAACAATATGGAAAAAAAAAGTGTACATGATATATACAGCATAAAGGGAAGGGGATTTCACAGGGAAGGCATTAGGGTTTAGATCCCTATTTAGCATATGAAGGAAAAAAGCTTACAAAAAGATAAATACCATTAATAGTAGCTAAAATTTATATGGCACTTTAAGGTTTGCAAAATACCTTACAAATGTTATCTTATTTATCCTCACAACAACCCAAGGAAGTAGGTAATAATATTATCCTCATTTTACAGATGAGAAAACAGAAACAAATAGGGTTAAATGACTTGCCTAGGATTACACAGCTAGTGAGTGTCTGAGTGAGGATTTGAACTCAGGTCTACCAAAACCAGCTAACAAGTTACTTTACAAAAGCTCAGCTAGTTCACTTAAAGTGCAAGTAATGGATCCTGCGAAGTATTCACATGTACTCAAATGCATACTATTCAAAGTTAGAGCTATGTAAGATATGGTCATTGATTTCCACTCAATGGAAATATAAAGTGAGAATTTGAATAATTTGGTCACTTCACCAGATTCACCACTCACAATAATCAGGATCTAACTGTATACTTAAATCAAATAAACACTAATGCCTGGTTTGACCCATTTAAAGTTCATTCACTCAAATAATAAAATAGAAGACATTGGATTTCATAGCCGCTCCTCACAAACTCAAAATCAACTCTAACAAAGTTGTTACAAATTTAATTTCTTATACAGCTCATACAGTGAGTCATAAAATTACAGCATCTCAGCGTTGCAAAGAAACTCAGAGACTGCCTGATCCAACCCACACCCTGGGAAGAATCCCCATTGTACCACAGCTGAAAATTGATCAGTTGAGCCTTTGCTTGAAGACTTACATCAAAAGGGAGTCTACTACCTCATTGTGCATTCTATTTTATGTTGGGAAAGCTCTAATTTTTATGTTCTCCAGGTGCTTCTCCTTTTTATGTTGTAGATGAAGAATCTCACTGGTGTTCTTTGTTAGACATAACTGGACAATTCTCTTCCTTCTCCCTAATCAATATAAATCTCTGTTGTTCAAAGTCCTTGGGCAGAACTCTACCATTCACATGTTTAAATGGTAGTCTAGCAATCTAAATTCATTTTCAAATACCATCTTCTTCTCCAACTCTTCATTCCCCAAATATGCCTTTCTCTTCTGAGACTTCTACCTTCAGTCTATGCCCCAAAGTTCTTTAGTTCTAAGGAATATTTAATATTCAGGAATTTAATATTCTTCCATGTAGTATAATTGAAATCAGAAATGAGAAATGATAATAATAATATTAATAACCATAAATAGCATTTATGTAGCACTTTAAAGTCTTCAAATAATAATAATCACTAACATTTATGCAGCACTTTAAAGTTTTCAAAGCAATTTGCATATGCTATTTCATTTGATCCTCACAACCACTTTGGGAAGTAGTATTATTAATTATCTCCATTTTACAAATAAAGGAACTGAGTCTGAGAGGGGGGTTAGTAACTTTCCCAAGGTGATACAGATAGTTCAACTGAGGCCTTCCTAACTACAAGTCCAACACTTTCTCCATTTTGCCATCTACCTGATTGCCAGTTTCCAAGGTAAGTGCTATATACCACTTTCCCAGATCTTGTTTATTTTGGAACTGGTCCAGTTTTCTGCCTTTATAAGAAAGGTCTCAAAACTATTATTTAGCTACACTTGTGCTGTGTCCAACTTTCCTTCTGTCTCTGTCACCATCTTCCACAGGCCCTTCCCCTGATATGAATTAGAATTTCCCTTTGCCTCTTCATATCCTTCCTTCCTTCTTTGTTTCTTCTTTGCTGGATTTCTTCCAAATACTTCTTTAAGTCCAACAACTCAGAGATTCGAGACATTATTCCTCTGTTCCTTTCTTTTTTTACCTCTAGGATGGGGAAAAAAGGCATTTCATGCATGTTATTTGATGTTACAACAAACATAGACATATATTTCTTCAGATCACTGTAATATTTTTCTTGCCTTCCATAGTTTCTTGAAAGAAGATCCACAGTCCTTTCTTCTTTTTGATAACTCTCCCAACTAAAAGCACAGAGAAGTACTAACTCCTGTCATAAACTAATGGTGATTGGAAGCAGGAGTCCATGTTACTCTTTATGGTTATAAGGATAATACTTTGACAGGGATGCAGTGTACTACTGTTCAAATTATCTTGAGCAACCCCAGAGAGAAGAAAAGGACTCTGAGGATATGATTTTTAGAGCTAGTTATTAAGCTATTTTTAAAAGTGTTTTAGTCCTTTTACTTTAATGGTACCCACTAGCTTACTTCTGATTACATGTTCATCCCATAAACAAACTTCAACCTTGGGAAGCCAGAGTCAAGGGAATTTTTAAAATCTTTGAAGCCAAATTCTTGCTGTTGTCATCACTTTGAGCCTTTCTTGGTGCAGGATGGGATCAATGTAAAACAAGGTCTAGAAATGTGATGAATGCAATTAGCCAGAAATGAGCTTCACATCAGAATAGCAAGCCAGTTACTGGGGCATACCTAATTGGCTTCTCATTATGTGTTTTTCTATCTTCTCTGGGACAAGACCTCCTATTTAGCAACAAGGAAGTTACTGCCTAAGAGAAAACATGTAAAACAAAAGTGTTCTCTTTTTCATTTTCTCCTTGAAGGTAGAGAGCAGCTCCCTTCCCCCATCCAAAGTCAACTAAGAGTTAGTAGATTTCATGGTATAAGACAACTTCAGAGAAATGATAAGCTGGAGACCTTCTAGGGAAACAGAAGGAGAAGGTGTAGGTCACTGTTTGGGAAGACACTCAATCAGCCTTTACCAAGAGGCCAAGTGTGGCTTAATGGAAGACAGACTTTGGACCTGGGTTCAAATAATACAATCAATCGTCAAGCATTTATCAAGTATTTATTATTTGCCAGGCACTGCGCAAAACACTTGGGATATAACTTTTAAAAAAACACATTAATCATAATCATATTCATATTAATCAATCCTTGCCCTCAAGGAGCTTACTACATTCTAATGAGCCAGAAAACTATATAGGTATATGCAAGATCCATACAAAGTAGATAGAGGGTAACTTTAGAAGAGAAGGCTCTAGCAGCTGGAGGGGCCAGCAAAGTCTTCCTAGAGAAGGTAGTACTTTAGCTAAGTCTTGAAAGAGCCAAGGATTTTTCTTGGTGGAAATGAGAAGGGAGTGCATGCCGGGTATAGGGGGCAGCCACAAAAAGTAGGGAGATTTTTCCTTTAAGTAGCTATGTGGTCCCAGGCAAGACACTTTACTTCTCTAAGACTGTTTCCTTATCCTTATAATATGAGTAGGCAGGATTTTACTAGGTTTTCATTTGTTTAAAAAAATAGTTGGGAGATCAGGGAGTTGAACTAGATAACCACTAAAGTTCTACTTGTCTCTAATTATACATATAAATCTAATTTTTAATTGTTTTAATCAGCCAAGATTTGCCTTCTTATCTTGCAGCTACAACCTCACCACTGAGAGCACAAAAAAAAATCAAAGCCAGTATAGTCAATCTAAACAACTTTTCACATTTACCATGTCCAAAAAAAATTGTCTCATTTTGCATTCTCTATCAGTGTATATCATGTTTCATCATTAATCCTCTGAAATCCTGGTTGGTCATTAAGCTGACAAAATTTCAGCACAATGATACTGTACCACATTTATAGACCATAACTTGTTTATCTGTTCCCTATTTTATGGTCATCCCCTCAGATTCCCTTCTTTGTCACCTTATGAAGAGATGTAAATATTTTTTGTACAGCCTTAAAGTTTATTTTGCTTAGGATTAATGCCTGCCTTAATCTACCATCCCTCCATGCTTTTCCACTGTCCCTCTTATTTCTCTGTTGAGTGAAATGTATTTATTTACCAACTGTATGTATGTGTTATTCCTTCTTTTGACCAGTTTAGATGAGAGTAAGGTTCAAGTATCAGCTGCTCTCCCCACCCCATCCTTCTTGTTTGTATAGATGTTTACTTGTGCACCATAACATTCCTTTCCCTTCCTAGCCCCCACCCCAGTACATTCCTCTTCAGTATCTTTCAATCCCTTTCATAAGATCATCAAGATATAACAGAACGATCATCAGTCCCTATCTAATTGAAATGCCTCTATGAACTCTGATGATGACAGGGTTCAGAGATGACATACTTTCTCATGATATTTGAATGTAAGCAGTTTGCCCCTGTTTAGTCCTTTAGCATTGTTAGCTCATGTTTACCTTTTTATATATCTCTTCTCTACTGTATTTGACCTTCAGATTTTCTCTGTAGCTTTCATTTTCTCATCAGGTATGCTTGAAAGTCCTCTGTTTTATTAAAGATCCATTTTTTTACCCTATAAAATTAATACTCAATTTTGCTAAGTAAATTATTCTTGGCTGCAAATCTGTATCCTTTGCCTTCTGGAATACAAAATTCTAAGTTCTTTACTACTGTATAGTAGTTGCTGCTAATCATGGGTGTTCCTAACTGGCTCATTGGTACTTGAATTCTTTCTTTCTGGATTCTTGTGGTGTTTTTTTTTCTCTGACCAGGAAACTCTGCATATTGGCTATAATGTTTCTTGGAATTTTCATCTTGGAGTTTCTTTCAGGAGGCAAGCAGTAGATTCTTTCTATTTCCCCTTTGCCCTCTGATTTTAAGAAGCAGTTTTACGATTTCTTTAAATATGATGTCTAGACTCTATTTTGGTCATGGCATCCAGATAGTCAAATGATTCTTAAACTTTTTCCTCCTTAATCTGTTTTTCAAATCAGTTGGGGGTTTTTGTTGTTGTTATGAGATACCTTACATTTTCTTCTATTTTTTTTCATCCTGTTGGCATTATCTTAATATTTTTATTACCTCATGGAGTCATTGGCTTCTTATCTGGTCCAGTCTAATTTTCAGAGAGCTTGTTGCTTGGGCAGGATTTTGTACCTTGTGCTGAACTGTTAATTTCCTTTACAATTCTTTCTTTCATGGCTCTCATTTATTTTGCAACTTTTCCTTAAACACCCTCATTCCGTTTATAAAAACATTCTTTTAACTCTTGTTTCATCTCTGTCAGAAATTCTAGTTTGAGTTTTGACCCAAACTGTGTTTTTCTCTGAGGCACTGCTTATAAATATTTTGGAGTAATTCTTTTCAGTGTGTGTGTGTGTGTGTGTGTGTGTGTGTGTGTGTGTGTGTGTGTG
>NW_027187378.1:9648079-9648491 GCF_028583685.1 Petaurus breviceps papuanus
TGTGTGTGTGTGTGTGTGTGTGTGTGTGTGTGTGTGTGTGTGTGTGTATGCCAGGCATCCTTAACACCACAATAGTTCATTAGAGTGGAATTTTTTGTGTGGGATTTTGTGATTCCTGAATTTGGACCTGATGTGCAAGATTGGCTTTGCTATACTTATGGAGGGAAGATCAGGGCTGTTCTTCTTGCTGCTTTCTTGGGGTATTAAATATTATGTTTTTCTAGGATCTTGGATCAGGCTGAGGTGCCTTCAAGTTTTAAGTGCTCCCAAAGTAGACTGATCCAGGATAAAGTCTGAAAGTTGCTTCCTGATCTTAACTCTGCAAGTTTCTGATCTGGAATTAGGTCTGAGCAATGGAAAGAAAGAAGAAAGAAAGAAAGAAAGAAAGAAAGAAAGAAAGAAAGAAAGAAAG
>NW_027187378.1:9648501-9656160 GCF_028583685.1 Petaurus breviceps papuanus
AGAAAGAAAGAAAGAAAGAAAGAAAGAAAGAAAGAAAGAAAGAAAGATCCTATATGGAGCTGCAACCTCCTCTAGCTCTAGTGCACTGCCTTTACCTGGACACTGGAGTGCTCACACACTACTTGACCTCGCCAGTCCCCAGTGTCCGTAGGCCTCCCTTTCTATCCTTCTATTTGTAGCTAGGCTGGACAAATCACTTTTTCCTGGATTTACTCATCAAAATTCATTCTGGGGCATTTTCTAGATCTGTTTGGAGAGGTTTATGGATGGAAGTTCACTGCACTGTTCTACCATCTTGGCTCTGAAACCAATCCATATAAAGCTAATCTCTAAGACCTCTTCCTGCTCTGATACACTGATCATGAAATATATCCTTGTTTTTCAGCCTCCACTTAGTGGCTAGTACCTTAGTAGATACTTAAGGAAATTTTAATATTGTGAGAAATCATTATTTTTCTAGGCAACCAGTTTAAAGAACCAGGATTTTCTTGATAAATTTGACTGACGGTAAGCTTGAATAAATTACTATTCCTATCAATTCCCACCCATAGTAGATGGGAGGTTGGGAAAATCTTGAAGCTCCTTTCAACTTTTTATTGCCTTGAAATATTCTAAACAACCACATATTAAGCTCCTGTGCTAAAGGGCATCAGAACTTCAAAAAAATATAAACTTTCAAGATGAAAAAAATATCCCCTTTTGGCAGATTTCAAAGATAGTTATTTAAGGAAAACATGTTCAATTTGATTTCTTTCCTTGTCTTGGTAAAGAACAATTTTACATAAAATATCTTGATTTTTTATTGAATTTGTATTTTATGAAATACTAGAATAGTAGAACTAGAAGAGACCTTAACTTATCACAGTATTGGCACATAGTAGGTACTTAATAAAACTAACTTTGGCGACCATCTGGTCCAGAACCATACCTAAGTATTTCAACAAATCCAATTAGGAAGAGAGGTTAGCCAAGATCTCAGGGCAAACCAAAGCTATTTTGGCACCACACTACCAATCCAAAGTATCCCAGGTGATGCTGGTATCTAGTGAAGGCAATACATATGAAACAACCAGCTTAGAAATAGGTGTGCCTAGATGGTGATGGGAGAAAGTAGCCTGAGACAGAGACATGATGGTTTATTTATGGGGTCAGCATGGTAGGGAGTCACAAGGCAGTCAATTGGATAGTCACAGAGCCCATGCAATTGAGTAATTCAAGGGACACACAAGT
Source organism: Petaurus breviceps papuanus (assembly GCF_028583685.1). Lineage (NCBI taxonomy): Eukaryota > Metazoa > Chordata > Mammalia > Diprotodontia > Petauridae > Petaurus > Petaurus breviceps. Next base: position 9,649,732 of record NW_027187378.1, read on the forward strand.
AGAAGAATACTCATTTCCATCATCTTTACCAAATTGGACTAAATGTACCTACAAATCATTGCTATAGCTGTGTTACAGCCATCTTTAACAATTGGGGTAAGAACCACTAAGTACTCCATATTCAAAAAAGATTGCTGACACTAGCCAAGTGGCACCTAATATTTATTTTAATGGAAACCAGTAATATATGCAACATAAAAAGTAAACTAACAATTTCACATTATCCATAAAAAATTAATTTTTTTAAAGCAATCAGGGTTAAGTAACTTGCTCAAGGTTACATGGCCAGTTATTTCTGGGTGTGGTGCTGAGTATCTGAGCCCAGATTTGATCCAGGTCATCCCGACACTGGAGCTGGTGCTCTTACTTGCTGTGCTACCTGGCCGCTCCCATAAAAAATTAATTCTATTAAGAATTATACACCCAGCAAAACTGAGTATCATGTTTCAGGGTCAAATATGGTCATTCAGTGGAATAAAGGACTTTCAAGCCCTCTTGCTGAAAAAAAAACCAGAATTGAATAGAAAATTTGACATTCAGATACAAGAAGCAAGAGAAGCATGAGAAGGTAAACAGGGAAAAGAAATCATAAGGAACTTATCAAAGTTGAACTATGAACATTCCTACATGGAAAAACAATAATTGTAACTTATGAAACTTTTCTCAGTAGTTGAAGGGAATAGAAATATATATGTCTATATATGAGGGTATATGGGCATATGAATACATATGTGAATGTGTGTATATATGTTTACAGGTATACATAGATAGAGGGCACAGGACCAATTTAACAGGAAGGGATGATACTTAAAAGGTGAAATTAAGAGGTGAGAGAGGAATATAATGAGAGGAGATGGGGAGAGACAGAATGGGGTAAACTATCTCAGATAGAAGAGGCAAGGCAAAATGGTTACAATGGAGGGGAAGAATAGGAAGGCAAAGGGGAATGGGTCAACCTTATTCCCATTGAATTTGGCTTGAGGAGGGAATGAAATACACACTAAATAGAGTATCTCACCCTCCAGGAGAGTAGAGGGGGAAGGGAATGAGAGGGGGGATGATGGAAGGGAGGGCAGGCTGGGGGGGAGGGAAGTTGGAAGCACCCACTTTTGAAAAGGGACAGGATCAAAGTAGAGAATAGAACAAGTGGGAGGTGGGATAGGAGGGAGGGAAATATAGTCAGTCTTTTACAATATATCTACTATTTTCTGGCAGAAATGAATGATGTAAATCAGAAGTTAATAAAGCATTTGAAAAAAAAGAATTATACTATATGTGGATAAAATATGTTAGCTTCTTATCACCTGTTCAAGGGCACGGGAGAATTATACCAATCATCTATGTGAACTTTACAAGCCACTTAACCTTGGATAATCAATTTCTTTATTGGTATAATGACATAGAATTATCAATCCAGCTCTGAGAACAAATCTAAGACGCTAAAAATGAAATGCGAACTTCGGTTTGGAAATCCCCTATAGATTTAAGTTCATCAAGAGCAAGAAGTATATCTCTTATATCCATTTCTCTCCCATTTTTCTTTTACCATTCCCCATCCAAACTGGAGTGCTTTTTTAAAAAATTATTTTATTTTCAATCCAGGGAAAAAAACAAGCATTTTCATAACACAATACAATAAAAAAAAATGATTGCACATGAAACTGCAAATCTACCACATACCATTTTGAGAAAACTGGGAGAGGAGTGGGGGAATGACTTTTAGGGGGATGTGTGGATTGGGATTTGGGAAGGTGGGTGAGAAGATAAGGTAACAGGGATAGAGAGGCTGAGAAAGAAAATAATGAGTAAAAATAAGATGGGGGGAAATCCAAAAATAGTAATTGTAACTCTGAGTGTGAATGGGATGTGTGTGTCATCCCTCTTTGTGGTGGTAGGGAGCTGGAGGTTGCAGAGACCCTCTGTAGCAGCAAGCACCCCGGCGTCCTCAGGGTTTGCTGCCCATACAGGTTCTTGGATCTGCTTTGTTAAAGGAAAGCAACTCAAAATGGGTTAACAAGCTTACTTTAATCAGTCAGACATATATCGTTTACCTTGTTCAGGAGAAAAGGTCAGCACCCCAAACTTCAAAATATACAGACAGAATTATCAAGACATTAACAGATCAAGTAGACAGCTTTCCAAACTGTCCAACCATTACATCCATACCCAGTCAACATCTGGGTTTCCACATCTGGGTTTTTCAAAGCCGGGGGACTCTCAACAACGGCTTCCCAGAATTCAGATCAAATCACAGAACACTTCTCAAAGTGAGTCCCAAAACAAAGCTACACATCAGGGCTTATATAGCCTTCTCCTGGCTCAGAGAATGTAACAACCTTATTGACTCACTGGCCAATCAAGAAGTATTTACTGAAAAACAAGCCTCCCACCCCAGGCTTCAGGTGCACATTAGCCTAGGGGCAGGGAAGATCTTTAAAATTTACATTCTTATTACACCCTCATTGATTGGGGTCTGGCTAAGCAAGTTGTGGCATATGGTTGTGCTATAAGAAATGATGAGATCCGTGATCTTAGAAAGGCATGGAAAGATTTGCACAAAATGATAAAAAGTGAAATGAGTAGAACCAAGAGAACATTGTATACAGAGTGCGTTATCAGTTACAGCAAATGGAGAAGTTTTGAATGCTGTGGATAAGTTCACTTACCTTGGTAGTGTACTTTCCAGGGATGTATACATTGATAATGAGGCTGACACACTCATTGCTAGAGTTAGTTCAATGTTTGGGAGGCTCCAAAGGAAGGTGTGGGACAGAAGAGGTATTAGACTGACTACCAAGCTGAAGATCTACAGAGCCATTGTGCTGACTTCATTTATGCATGGCTGTGCAACCTGGACAGTCTCCCAGTGCCATGCCAGGAAACTGAATCACTTTCATTTGAATGGTATGTGAAGATTCTGAAGATCACTGGGCAGGATAAGGTACCAGACCCTGAGGTCCTTTCTTGATCTAAACTGACAAGCATTCAAACTCTGCTTCACAGAGTGCAACTCTGATGGGCTGGCCATGTTGTTCAAATGCAAAACATATACTTGCCAAAAAGACTATTTTATGGAGAACTCACACAAGGCAAGCATTCATGTAGCGGTCAGAAGAAGCAATACACGGACACTGTCAAGGTCTTGCTCAAAAACTTTGGGATTGATTGTGTGACATGGGAGACATTGGCACAGGAGCGCTCAACATGGCTTGCCCACATCAGAGAAGGTGCTGTGCTCTATGAGCAAAGCAGAAGGAAAACACAAGATGTACGAATTTGGAGAATCCACCCCAAATGTTCACATGCACTATCTGTGCCCAACCTGTGGTAGAGGATTTCAAAGTTTTATTGGTCTGATCAGCCACAGTCTGACACATTGAAACTTAATTTAAGCACCGTGATGTCATTTTGGTCCTCTTGGTGATGTAGAGCCAATGCAATATTTACACCACCCACAATCATAATAAAGACCATGCCTATAAGTATCTCATGACGTTAGATCACAAAATATACCACATTCTCCAGAGAGAGGACAGGACTGAAAGATTTATTTAGACACCAGAAAACCAAATCCCAAAACCAGTAAGTGATTCCATCATAGTACCAAAGATATTCAGAAGCCATAGTAACACTGAGAGCCACAGCATCCTTCAGCCTTCCCACAAACCAATATGAGACCAATCTTTACTCACAAAGTACTCTCGCTCCTTCCCTGAGTGTCCTTTCTCTCCCACCATCTGGCTAGCTCTGAACCAGCTTCCTGTGGGCTCAGCTTCCCTTCCATGTGACCACATTCAGCCTATCAGAGGACAAAGTTTATCTTCACAGCAGGAGAGGTCTCCAAACTACCCCCTAGGTCTAGGAAGGGGCAGGGAAGATCTTCAACAACCAATACACAGGTATTCAAATGTCACAGACTCAAACAGGAAAAAACAAAAGGCCTAAGCCAGCATGGTATAGTTAAAATGGCACTGGGTTTAGATTTAGAAGGAGTTCAAATCCCCATTTTGCCATTTGCTACCTGTAGGGCAAATCATTCTCCTCTCTGGGTCTCAATTTCCTCATCTGTAAAATAGGGTAAGAGTGGACTAGGTAGCCTTTGAAGGTTCCTTCTGGCTTTAGGTCTTGTGCCTGGAAGAGATATAATACACATAGATGAAGAGAATACCCACATTAACAAAATCATAAATCTACCAAAGTCGTATAGTAACTAGCAACAATCTAGGTCAGTAAATGTTTACTTGCTGCTTACAATATGTAGGCGTTACATTGTGCTAGGCACTGGTGATACATGGACAAAAAAGAAACAATTCTTGTCCTCGAGGAACTTATATTCTACTGGAAGTTTCAATAATAAGCATAGCTCCTATTTCTATAATACTTTAAGTTCATTAAGCACTTTAGTCGTGCCTTTTTTTTTCCTGGGAGGGAGATTGTACAAGTCTTATTGTCCTCATTTTACATATCAGGAAACTGAGGCTCAAAGGGATGAAGTTATTTACTCATCTTGAAAATGACAAAACCTGATTTTAACCCCAACATCCTGACTCTAAAATGGAGGCTTCATTCATTCTGTTACATTACACTATGTAATCAGGAAATGTTCATGGAATTAATTCCTAAATTGTCATAGAATTTTAGAGCTGGGAGAAATCTTAAAAATCATATGGTCTAATCCTTTAGTTTATAGATTGGATGAATGAGGCCCAGAGGAGGCAATGCCCAAGATCATTTGGAAAATTGGAGGCTAAGTACATAATTAAAACATTTGGGCTGCTCTCCTAGCTTTTCTGGCTTCCTTCAATTCCCAGACACAATCCCACCTTCTACAAAGCTTTCCCTCTTTCCCTTTTCTTAAATTTTAATTTCTTTCCTTAATTTTCTTAAAACTAAAATTAAGAAATTTAGTGCCTTCCCTCTGTTGATTATTTCCAATTTACCCTGTAAATTGCTTGAATAAAGTTGTCTCCATCTTGTGTCCTCCATTAGAAATGGGAACTTCTTAAGAGCAAGAGATGTCTTTTAGTTCCCTTTGTATTTCCAGTGCTTAGCTTAGTGTTTGGCAGATAAGAGGCATTTAATATTTGTTGACTGACTTACTGAAACAGTATTTAAATGGTTCCCCCTATGAAGAATTTTGTCATTATTGTGTTCAATTGTTTCAAAGGCAGCTGGCTCTTCCTGACCCCATTAGTTGTTTTCTTTGCAAAGACACTGGAGTGGTTTACCATTTCTTTCTGCAGCTCCTTTTACAGATGGGGAAATTGAGGCAGAGTTAAGTGACTTGCCCAGGGTCACCCAGCTAGTAAATGTCTGAGGCCAGATTTGAACTCAGGAAGATGAGTCTTCCCAATTCCAGGTCCTGCACTCTATCCGGTGGGCCACCTTTCTGAGTGCACACAAAGTCATTAAGTTATTCTTGCCTTAAGTTGGCTTCTGAGTTGGAATCCATGGAAAAACTATTAAATTCTAACCCTTCAAACAAAGAAACCCTAGAAAACTACCTATCTTTCCTTCTTTTCTTCCTCTTTCTCTCCATTCATCCCTTCCCCCTTGGCTCTCTTCCACCTTTTCTTCTACTTTCCCTCCCTGTCTTCTTCTCTTGCTTTCTTTCTTCTACTTCCTTCCCTCCCTCCCTCCTTTTTTCCTCCTTTCCTACCCTTTTCCCCTCCCTTTCTACCTTCCTGCCTTTCCTTTCTTCTCTCCTGCCTTCCTTCTCTTCCTCTCTTCCTTCCTTTACTCTCTTCCTTTTTGTTCTCTTTTCTTCTCTCCTTCCTTACTGCCCTCTGTCTTGCCTTCCTCTCCTCTTTCCTTCCTTCTCTTCCTTCCTTTTTTCCTTCCTTACATGTTCAACTGAAGCATCCTACATGATTTTTTTTTCTATCAGCCATCCAGGGAAGGATTACAACTTGTAAAGAATTTTGCATAGGAAAGCAGTCTCCCTCCTCAACAGAATAAGTACCATACAAGTAACTAATTACTTATTGCCTTTGCTTGCTCTATATTGTATGGAAAAATCCACTGTCCAAAGATTTAAATTTCTGTTGCTCTTCTGGTGTCTCTAATGGAGGACTGACACAAAGACAGCAGGGAAGATTAATGGGGAAAATGTAAAGCTGGGTAAGCTGGTTTCCCCAGAAACCCAAGGAGTTTCTTCTCCAGACTTTGGCTTTGCAGTTAGGGTTAATTCTCTTCCTCACCTACCAACTCTTCACCAGTTTTCAAATTGTTAGAGCCTACAGGGCAGCCAGAGTGCCTGGCAGGTTAAGAAAGGTGATATCTCTTTTGTTATCAGCCAAAAAGCATTTATTAAGTTGCTACTATATGCCAGGTATTAGGCTAGACTGGGGATGCAGAGGCAAATGATTTATCTCCTCTTTCCCACACACCCCAATTCACAAAGGGCAATGGACCCATGAGCCTAATACT
>NW_027187378.1:9656170-9658807 GCF_028583685.1 Petaurus breviceps papuanus
AGGAGCTGTGTGTGCACCGAAGTGTGGCATGTTGATAAAAACTGGTTTTCTCTATTACAATTAATAAATCCATAAACTGTGCTTGGGGGGAGGTGAGGAGGGACACTGTGAATTTAATTTTGGGAATCTTTAGGCAAGCAACATTCATTCCTGCCCTTGGTTATGCTCACTCTTTGGGGGAGGGGGAGAAGGCTAAAGTTGGCAAGCAGCCACATACTGAATGCCTCCCAAGAGTCTGGGTCGATGGCACTAGCTCTGTCGAAGTCACCCACAGATGACAGAACAGAAGGCTTGTTTGCATTTGCCTTTGGCATCAGAAGTCACCTCAGTCCCTTGACATGGGGCTGTGAGCTTTTTTCTCAGCAAGTCACTGTCTTCTGTCAATCTTTCCAGCCCTGTTGCCTTATTAATCTGCAAAACAAAGGAGGTTGTGCTAGATAATGTATTTCTAAGGTTCCTTTCAGCTTTCAAATCCTAGGATTCTAGGTTTATTAGAGAGGAGAAACATTGAGACATTATTGAGACAAAACATAATTCAACTACATAAGTATTTAGTAGTAAGGACCCCACTACACATGAAATCTTATAGCTTGTAGAGTAACTCACGCCTCAACAGAACCCCAAGATTGATAAAGTACTTTCCTTACAACTCTCTGAGCTAGGGGATTCTAGTTTTATTGTTCTCATTTTACTCATAAAGAGGCTTAGATAGGACTCCTATTTTTAGGACACTCTTCTTCACATTTGCTGGGTCCATAGGATCATAGATTAGAGCCAGAAAAGATGTTGGAAGCCACCAGGTCCACTTTCCTCATTTTACACATGAAGAAAGTGAGAAGTCACATGACTTGCTCAGAGCCACACAACTCATAAGTGCCTGGGACAGAATTTGAATTCAGGTCTTCCCTAACTCTAAGCCCAATACTCCCTCTTCACCACTTAGTATCTAGTAAACAAGTAAAGCAAACTCATTAGTGAAGGTTCATTTCAACGTAAAAAACATGGTATTGAATCAAATATGTCAGGCCTCTTTTCAAGAAACATGACCGTTTGTCTTTTTTCCTTTTGCTCCCAAAGGCAGAGAAGAATGAGGGTTGTAGATGCTCAGCAGAGTTTCCGTCTGGCTGTAGGTTTCTTTTGGCTGCCTTTCCTTCCTCCTTCTCTCCCCTCTAAGCCCTTCCCCACATCAGTAATCTCTTGATAGGCTTCTGGTACTTTATTCTGTAACCAAAGAACAGTCACTGAGATATAAAAAGAAATCTAGGACACAGTTCCTGCCTTCAAGACTCTTGAAATCTAGAAAGAGAAATAGAAAAAGTCAGTTGATATATTATACACCTATTATGCTGCGCCCTAGGCACAATGCTAGATGCTGGAGACACAAAAACAGAAGTGAATTGGTCCCTGCCCTCAAGGAACTTAAATTCTAATGGGGAGAGAGGGACAGCAAGTATATTAAACTAGTATAGCTTAAAACTGCTCTAAAACTTCTGGCAAGGCCTGAATGTAAGGATTGTTAGGTCTGGAACTGGACTGTCATTTCACTGTCATAGGGAATTCATAGGTGAAGAAACTCCCTCTACAAATAGAAAGCATCAAAACTCTACAGCTTATCATTGTCAACAGTTGCCGAGAGGCCTGAGAGGTTCAAAGACTTATCCAGGGCCACAAAGCCAGCACACATAAGAGACAGGGCTTAAACCAAGTTTTCTAGTTTTGAGGTCAGCTCCCTAGGCTGCATCTGTTGTAGAGGTATGTTCAGAATAGTAATAAAAAAAATTAAAGTATATTTCACTAACTGGGAGCTTCTGATGACAAACTCATTAGGAATCACAAAATCACTGTTACTCCAAGCTAGAAAGAACCTCAGAGCACATCTTGCCCGACCTGTTTGTGTCTGAGCAGTGACCTGTCTGTACAGCACACCTCACCCACCCAGCAAGTGGTCATCTGGCCTCAGCTCAGACATCTCCAGTGAGGGGGGGGGAGAGGGAGCTCACGATCTTGTGTGGTTAGCTTCTCATTATTCTTTTAATCTAATTATCTGGAATGTTTTTTTTTCTTACAGCAAGCCAAAAACTACCTCTCTGAAATTTCCACCCACTGCTTCCAGTATTTAGTAACCTACCTGGCATATAAGGGCTTATGCCCTCTGGAGGCAAGCAGAACCAATCTAGTCCTAATCCTGTGTTTGCAGGATTCATACTCTTCCTTTTAAAAAATTCATAATGGCCCTTTTTAAGTCTTATAGTCTTTCTGTCATTCTCTTCTGTCCTTCCATGAGCACCGATAGAGGCTCATCCATCACATCCATCAATTCTTTCAGTAAACTGTACAAGAGTGAACCAGTCCTTGACCTCAAGGAGTATGAATTCTAATAGGCAAGATAACATACATATACAGACATATTACAGATAATAGATAGGTAGATAGATAGATAGACAGAAAGACAGACAGACAGACAGAGATGGATATGTGTGTGTTTAGAAAGAGAGGGAGGGAGAAAGATAAATAGATGGATAGAGACAGATGGAAAGAGAAAGAAAGAGAGGGATGTAGATAGATAGATGGATAGATAGATAGATAGATAGATAGATAGATAGATAGATAGATAGATAGATAGATAGATAGATAGAT
>NW_027187378.1:9658817-9667726 GCF_028583685.1 Petaurus breviceps papuanus
GATAGATAGATAGATAGATAGATAGATAGATAGATAGATAGATAGATGGATGGATATAAATCGACAGACAGACAGAAAGGTATAGATAGAGGGACATAAATAAATGGATATAAAGAGAGAGATGAATGAATAGACAGAAGATAAGTAGAGAGAGATGTCCTTATTTATGGATAAATCTATAGAGAGATATAGATATCCATATCCATAGAGATAGAAAGACAGATGGATATGGATAGAAACTGGACCTTTGATTTAAATGAGATAGGAAATTCCTAGGTTAGAAAACTCATCTAATGAAGATCAGCACTGCTTCTACCATATTATGGGGTCTATCTCCTGGCTTCCATGACTTTCTTAAGATCCCAGCTAAAATCTCACCTTCTCCAAGGAGCCTTTCCTGATCACCCTTAATGCTAATGCTTTCTTTCTATGATTATCTACAATTTATCCTGCATATAACGTATTTCTACATATTTGTTATTGCCCTCATTATATTGTGAGCTCCTTGAGGGCAAGGATTGTCTTTTGCTTTTTTTGTATCCCCTCCACTTAGCACAGTGACTGGCAGTAGGAGGTGTTTAATAAATGTTTGTTGACTTAGAAAGCTGCCTAGAGCACTAATAGAATTAAGTACCTCTCATGTAGTTAATTTATCTGGGCAAGACTCATCGAGAACATCTGAGGGTTTCTTACTTATCTCCTACTTTTCCTTGGCAGAGAAAACAGAAGCAAAACAAAAATTGAACAGTTCTATCTTCTCTCATCAATTTCCATCACCCCAACTACCCTGACTATAGTCCTATCTTTACTTTGCTCCTTCCTCAATAAATGCTTTTTTCAAAGGAGAACTTTTTTGTTGGCTTTTGCTTTCTTCATCAGCCTTAGCTCATTCTAAGCTTTCATAGTTCTGACATTCTTACAGGAGTGTAAGTCAATTCAACAAGTATTTATTTAAGTCCTTATATGCCAGGCATCGTGCAGAACATAAACACAAGCAAAAAGACCAGCCCCTGCCTTCAAGTAGCTTACATTCTATTGGGGAAAGGCATAAAAGGAAGCTGAAAGAAGGAAGGAAAGAGGGAGAGAAGGTATCCATATGGTAGTGTGGTAGAGAAAGAGATCCAGAGAGTCTGGAGCAAAGCCCAGAGGAGAATGAAGGAGTAAATAAGGCTAACCTAGTCATTCTCCTTAAAACAAAGGTACCAACCAATCAGAGGAGAGGGATATAAGGGTAGAATGAAGTTCCAGTGTGAGAAGGCATGTTTTCATTTTATTCTGAGTTGTTTGGTACATTCTATGAATCCACTTAACCATTTTAAGACAACACCCTCTATAGCATCCTAGAGCTTTAGTCTTAGAAAGGGCTCCAAAGGCCATTTAACCCAATCCTCTCATTTTTCAGGTGAGCAAACTGAATTTAGAGAAATGAAGGGTTTCCTAAAAAGTCACAGTAAGCATCAGAGGTGAGCATCCAGAGCCTCTCATTTGAGTGTTTTTTCCACTGAACCTCACTACCTGCCTCCTTACTAGAATTCTGTTTTGTGTCTCTGGAAGTTTCTTCTCAAGATCCTCTCATGGCTTTAGACCGACTGCCCCTGTAGGATGTTATGCCATGGGATCCTAAGTATCCCTTGAAATCTACTTTTCCAAAATCTGGAATATATGTCAGACAATGAGAGACTTTTGTCTCCTTTTCTATCACAAATTCTAAAATGAAATGACCATTTCCTTCCAAAGTTCCAAAAATTTCCATCCCAGCAAACAGTCCATCCTTGTTGGTAAGATTTAGATATAGAACAGAAATTTCCTTCAATGGTTCCTCCACCTTTTGAAAGAAGAAATTATCACTAAAGCAAGCTAAGAAAGTATTCAATGTCCTGCTTTTTGGTAGAGAGAGAGTGTGTGCCAACAGATGTAAATGAAAACAACAGCAAATGGGAGCTAAACTCAGACTAACTGCAAAGGTCATGAAGAGTAGATGATGAAGCACATTTCCCTTCCTGTCAGCAAAGAGGCAAGGACCTAAAGTTAAGGAATGTTGTTTACATTGTCAGATGATGTCAAATCCAAAAAGGTGCTCTGAAAAATGCAGATGGATTAGACCAGAGTATGGGAGATTTACTGACCTAGCATACAAATACATAGCTAAATGTTTACTAGACTGGCTTCTCAGTACTACAGTTTAATTAATTAAATATGAATGTTTTTTCCAAAGAAATTCAATTATTCATATAATACTGCAGTACTAAATCACCTGCCATCTTGTCGTGCTAAGGCAAGCAGAAGAGGACAATGAGATTTCCAAATCAAGCACTTCAAGGTGTATATACTAAACTCAAGTGAGATTGGAAGCTTGACTATAAGAATAAAAGATGCTAATTTATGTGGGACCATTCTCTCCAAGAGCTAATGGTATTTCATGTTATCTCTCCTGTCTATGGATACTCCTGCTGTGTATAGAATATAAGTGGTTTACAAATGGTCAAACCAAAGCCTAGAGACATCATCTGACTTCACAAATGTCCCACAGCTGGTCATTATCCAAATCAGGACCAAAAATTTGTATTTTCTAATTCCCAGGTGAATGTGCTTTTAATGGAAGCAATGCTTGGAGGGAGTATTTAGATCCATACACATCCTTCATCACTATCTGGAACAAAGATTCTTAACCTTCTTTGCATCATGGATCCCTTTGGCAGCTGAGTTCACAGCAGGGGCTTTTTTTACCTTGGAGTGGGGGTCTATAATTCAAAAAAAGGCCAAATTTTAGTGAGAGGTTAATAAAAAATAATTTTAAGGTGTAATTTTTCCATCTAATTTCATGTATCCCCTGAAATCTATCCACAGACCTCTTGGGGATTCATAGACCCCAGGTTAAGAACCCCTGATCTAAGGGGTCTTATCTTAGCAGCAGTCTGCATAGTCCAGCTTGGAACTTGACCGTTTATCTTCATGGATGCTCTTTGAGTTGATGTACACATCATGACGCATGATGGAACTTCTGTAGGTGTTCCTGGGATCTGGGTAACCACAACATGTGATATTGTTGTGCAGTCATGTCTGATTCTTCGTGACCCCATTTAGGATTTTCTTGGCAAAGATACAGCAGTGGTTTGCCATTTCCTCCTCTAGCTCATTTTATAGATGAGGAATCTGAGGCAAAAGGGTTAAGTGACTTGCCCAGAGTCACACAGTTAGTGCCTGAGGGCAGATTTGAACTTAAGAAGAGAAAAGTTTTCCTGACTCCAGGTCCAGCACTCTATTCACTGCATCACCTAGCTTCCCCTATTATGACATATAGACAGCTGTTAACAATGCATTCCCTGCTTTGCTGGAAGTAGCTCTTTTATCCTGTGGAGCATCTTCTCCATTTCAGCAGCCTCAGACCATGGCATGTATTGTCCTTTGACTGTGCCTTGGTTGACATTTCACAAGGGCATCTGCTAGCTGTTACCATTTGCATCTATCCTAGGGGACAGACACGGAGCCCTACTCAGCCTTTTCAGACTGTGGAGAAAATCACTTCACCTTTCCAGGCCCTAGCTCTAACTCCAAATCCCTACTCCTATGTGTCTATGTAGCAAAACCTCTGGAAGGAATTTTCATTTTCAATCTATGACATAATGAACTTTTTAAAGCACCTACTATGTGCCAGGCACTATGCTCAGCAATGGGGATATAAAGAAGGCAAGACAGTTCCTGCCCTCGAGAATCTTGTAGTGTGTGTGTGTGTATGTGTATATGTGTGTATGTGTGTATGTGTGTATGTGTGTGTATGTGTGTATGTGTGTGTATGTGTGTATGTGTCTGTATGTGTCTGTATGTGTGTATGTGTGTATGTGTGTATGTGTGTGTATGTGTGTATGTGTGTGTATGTATGTGTGTATGTGTGTGTGCACTTATATATATGCACATAAAAACATACAGAATAGGTAGAAACCAAGGAAAAGAAGCGCAGAAATCCTAAGTTCCTGCATCACTCACTTTGACTCCTAAGTCCACATTGCTTTGCATTGTTATTTAATTGTACCTTGTCTTCCCAATGGAATCGTAAGCCCTAAGAAAATAGTGGCTCTATTGTATGCTTTATTTGTTACTAGGCACAACTACCACTCCTAAACACAGATTTGGGAACACTGTAGGCCTTTACTGGTTGCCTAACGTCTATGAGGTCAAATATCCCCCTTCCTTGCCCCTACTAACTTTGTTAAAGTGAAACTTAAAAGGTCCTCCATTCTTACTTCATCTGGAATAAACTCTGGCCCCTTTTGTTCTGCATGGTCATCTGACAGCCAACGTGTGATTCATGCGGCTATCCCTGTGTTCTGGTACTTTTCCTCAATGTATTCCTCCTCTTTCCCCTTCTACCATCAGACACAGCAGCTGAAACAATGCCTGAAGATCACTTAGGACCTGGTTTGATGTTCAAGGCAATTGCAATTAGCAGTGCTAAAAGAATGCACTCAGATTTGCTAAATGACTATAGTAAGATAAAAGGAAGGCGACTGAGAAGCCCCAGTGAATCCTGAAAGTAGGGAAGAATGGTTGATGTTGTTTACAACCATCTTGGATTTAGGAATGATCTCATTTTATTCAATAGAATAGCCCATTGGTTAATGTTCCAGGTCATGTTAATCAATGAGTCAGCTAACTTTTATTAAGCACATACTATGTGCTGGGCACTGGGCTAAGGGGGTAAAAAAGAAGATAAATAAATATACATATGTATATTTGAAGCTATAACATATATATATATACACATTTCCTCCTTTCTCTCTATATATATATTATACACAGACCCTTTAAGAGATATATAAATCTTCTCTCTCTCTCTCTCTCTCTCTCTCTCTCTCTCTCTCTCTCTCTCTCTCTCTCTCTCTCTCTCCCCCCCCTCTCTCCCTCTCTGTTTCTCTCTCTCACTATGTGTATATATATATATATATATATATATATATATATATATATATATGTTCTTCCCTGCTCTCAATAAGCTCATAGACTAATGGTAATGTAATACTCAAATTATACACAAGATCTAAACAGGAGAAATTGAGAGTAGTCTCAGAGGGAAAACCTGAAGACTGAGGAGTACTGGGAAGGCTTATTGCAGAAAGTAGGACTTTAGTTGAAATTGAAAGGAAGCCAAGAGGTGGACATGAGGAGGGAGCGGTTCCAAGCATGGTGGGTAGCCCATGACAAAGCTTGGCGTCCGTAGATGGAGTGTCTTGTGTGAGGAACAGCAAAGAAGTCAGTGTCATTGAATCACAGAATACACAGAGTGATAGATGCCAGTAAATAATTGAGTTGTGAAATACCATATTGATGGGAATATAAACCAACCCAAATAATATTAACTCAATTTTTGCATTTTCTTTTTTCTTGGCAGGGAGAAGGGATTTGGAGAGTCAGTTTCTAAATTGTAGGGGGAATGGGACTTTTTAAAAATTTAGATTTATGGGATAGAGACCAGACCTGTGATTTCATTGTTATTAGACTATTGACAGCAGGGACTGTCTTTTTGCCTTTCTTTGTTAGTACTTTTTGCCAGCACTTGGCACAGTACCATTGCCCATAGTATGGACTTAATAGATACTGGTTGACTTGATTTGAAGTCTTAAGTCTTAAAGACATTTATTGAACAAGAATTCTCCACCTCCCAAGATAAGCTCTGTCATTTTTGGCACTTCTAATTGTTAGGAAGTATTACTTTATGATGTACTGAATTCTGACTCCTAGGAAGTCCACCACTAACTAGCTACATGCTTTTGCTATTATATGATTGGCAAGTCATTTAATATTGTATATGGTTGTGTTTGTGTGTATATACACATATTTTTACTTTGCACTTATTTATCTGTTTATCTGTGTGTGTGTGTATATATATATACATACATGCATGTGTGTATGTTTGTGTGTGTACGTATCCTTTAAAGAAATGTAAGATCCTTTAAGTTAGGGATTGTTTTTTTTTAACTTCTGTTACCCCAGAAAGAAATATAGTGCCTCCCTCACAGTGACTACATAATAATTGTTTATTGAATTGAATAATGGCCCATTTGATAATGACTTCAGTGGCTCATAATTTGATATTTTTCTGTTATTTTGCCGTTAAGGAATAACACTGTTTAGTATTTACAAAGTACATCCTATAATTCCTTCTTATTTTCCTGCACAATGGTCACCTCCAGCCAGAAGGACAGAGAGGGCATTCACATTTATTTACCTACTAAAAGGCTGCATCACTAGGAGACCTCTGCAGACAGTTTTCAGAATCACAAGATTCAAAGGATAAAGAGACTAAAGACCAAGAAATAAATCTTGCCTCCCTCCTTCCCACCCACCACAGAATATTGGTGTGGGACTTGTTGGAGGAGGAAAGTATACACTTCTTTAGCCCATTTGGTTGCCTTGTTGAGCACCAATTATTTAGGATAAGTAGATGCTTCTTTTTCAGTTTTGCAAGGGCACCAAATGAGTAAGAGGTAGCAGAAAATGAGTGGCCTACTACTAACAATACTGTTGAGGGGATAGTCGTGAAAGGGTATGGCTATCCAAAAGGGCTCATCTGAATCCTCAGAAAGATGATAGGGAGATATGCATGACAATTGTGATTGCCCCCATAGCTGTTTGAGCTGCAGAATACATGTGTTCATCCCAAATCTACAAATTGGGGTACAAGAGAACAATGACACTGGTATTCTCCATGACTTTGGGGACAATTCTGTACAAGCAGCTGATCCCCCTTCTCAGCTTCCAGCTGTGTTCTTAGTTTTTCTTAAGTAAATAATAGCAACTCATCTTTAGGTAGTACTTTATGACTGCAAAGCATTTTACTCCATTAATATGTAATACAGAACCACCCTCTGAGGCAGATGTTAGAGTTAATATTACTCCCATTTTACAGAAGAAGAAACTCAGAGGAGATTACATGACTGGTCCAACGTCACATTGCTCATAAATAACAGCATAGGAACTTGTGCTCTGGTCTTCTGATTCCCAGTCTAGAGCTCTTTGCAAAAACATATGAACCATTTCAATTAACAATCAATCAGGAAACCAACATTTATTAAGCTTCTACTATGTACTAGGCACTCAGGATACAAAGACAAAGTAGTTCCTGTCCTCAAAGTGGTTATATTACATCAAGGAAACAATACGGAGAGAAAGATAGATGGAGAGAGGGAGAGACAGACAAATATAATATTTTAATAACATTATATTGTGTAATATTATTTGTATCAATTCAAGTTGGTACTTTCTCTTCACCTTAGAGTCTCAGAGAGTTGCCTAAAGCTCTGAGAAGTTATATGACTTGCCTAGGATTAGTAGTGTCAACAATAGACCAAGGATATGCAGGAGCCAACTCATGAAAGCTGATTGTTAAATTTTTCAATGCGAACATTTAGACCTCAGAAATTAGCAAACCTACAAATCAGGCTTGATTTACTGTTTTATTGATTATGTGAACTTTAGACATTAAAAAGAGATGGAGAAAATGGTAATATTGCAGATTAAATCTAAAAGTACATCCTGCCTACATCTTTTTTTTTTCCCAATAAACTAGTTAGTAAACATTTACCAATACAACTCATGACTAGAGCTTAGGTCTTCTGAGGACAGCTTTCTTTCTGCTATATCTCACTGCTTTGCACATAGTGATTAATAAATGTTTGTTGAATTGATTGAAAAGTGATGTTTTTAGAGGCTGATAAGAGAGCCAACAGCTTGACCATGAAGGAGATAGAAAAACTACAAAAACAGACACAAGAATTCCAAATGCTCAGCAGTCTGGGGCCATTTAGCAGAGAAGTAATTCAGTCAACAGCCCTTGAGGACATCACTGTATTAAAACAGCTGGTAACAATAGATGTTCTGTGATTCAAAATCTCAGAACTGAAAAATAAATCTGAGGTCATCTGGTGCAACCCATGCTTGAACAACAATCTCGACAATAGTGACCCCGCCTTCATTTGAAGATATACAGAGATAGGGAGTCTGCTTCCTCCCAGAGCAGCCCATTGGATTGTGGAACAACTCACTATTAGGAAGATTTTTCTTTACATTAAGCTAAATTTGCTTCTCTGCACCTTCTACCCATTGTTCCTCATTATGTCCTCTGGGACCAAGCAGAGCAAAGCCAATTCCTCCTCCACATCACAGCCCTTCAAATACCCTGAGTCATCAAGAAAAAGTGAAATGATATTCAGCAGACTTGGGTTAAGAAGGCAAGGAAGTGTGTGGTGCATATTAGAAAGATTTCCTAGTTAAAAAAAAACATTTAAGTGTTAAAGCTTAAAGCAAATAAGCATTAACTATCAGGGAATTTTGCTTATGTGACAAACCTCACTCCTCAGTAGTGCTGAATAAATGAAGCACTGCTGAAATATTTTGGATTTATAAAATACCCTTCTTTACAATTTAAAGGTACATCATCTCATTGAGTATCATATCATTCCTAGGAAGGGATAGTACTATTCGTGTTGACCCCATTATACAGATGTCTAAACTCAGACTGAAAGAGACTAAACAACTTCCCCAAGCTTACAAAAAGTTTATAGGATCAGTGATTCAGAACTGGAGAGGACTTTAAGATCATTGAGTCCAACCTTCCTTATTTTACAAATGAGGAGGTCGGTATGGAAGAATCTAAAAATGAATAGCACATCTTTTACCCCTATATTTTTGGGTTTTTGCAGAAGAAAGTAAAGAGATTCACAGTTTCAAGGATTTATAGGCAACATGACATGCAAACTGCACTGATATTCAATAAACAATGACAATAAAAGATTTGCAATAACATAGGAATTATATGAGAGAAAATGAGAGAGGGAAGTGGAAAGTAAAGAATAAAGAGTAGAGAGGAGAAAGAAAGAAAGAAAGAAAGAAAGAAAGAAAGAAAGAAAGAAAGA
>NW_027187378.1:9667736-9689980 GCF_028583685.1 Petaurus breviceps papuanus
AGAAAGAAAGAAAGAAAGAAAGAAAGAAAGAAAGAAAGAAAGAAAGAAAGAAAGAAAGAAAGAAAGAAAGAAAGAAAGAAAGAAAGAAAGAAAGAAAGAAAGAAAGAAAGGAAGGAAGGAAGGAAGGAAGGAAGGAAGGAAGGAAGGAAGGAAGGAAGGAAGGAAGATGGAAGGAAGAAAGTAAAAGGAAGGAAGGGAGGGAGGGAGGGAGGTAGGGAAGGAGGAAGAGAATAGGTCATAGCAAGGAAGAACAATTCTCAAATCAAGGGTCTAGGCTATGTTGTAAGTTTAAATTCTGGGTTCTCAAATAAAATTCTTCTCTATTCCCCTTCCCTAATGATCCCTCTGACCTTGCAAAGTATATCTTATCTTCTCTCCCTCGTTGGGTCATCAGGAAGATGCTGTTTCATTGGTAGTTGTGCCTATGTTTGTCAGAGCTAGTACTTGCCATTTTAGACTCAAAACATGCTCCATAAAATATGCCTGGGGGTGGATGGGGTCAACTGTAAAGCCAAGGCTAAGAAGACTCTGGCCAGGATGAATCATATAGAAGCAGCTTGATGTTAAGCTGTCTTCTTCACAAGTATCATCAGTAACCTGGACAAAGCCTCCCTTTATGTACAAGGTATTCAAACTTTAGATAATACATATGCAAATGACCCTGCAAGGACTCTAGAAAAGGAGGAAAGTAAATTCTTGGAGCTGAAAGATTACCCAGTCTTTTCAGTTTATACATGAGGAAACTGAATCCCACATTGGTTTAATAACATAAAAGAATTCAAGTCCCCTAACTCTAGTCCAACAAATGATAAAACAATGACTTTAGATTTGGGATTGCAGTGTCATAGATTGAGAATAGAGAAAAGGACCTCAGAGAACTTTTTGGTTCAACACCTTTTTTGAAGGTGAGACACCTGAGGCCCCAAAAGGAGTAATTATTTAGCTAAGATCACACGGTTGAAGTAGCAGATTCTGAAAACAAACTCAAGTTCCCTGACTCAGAGTCCAAACTCCAAAGAATACTTTTGTCTCTTTTTTCCCCAGATCAAAGTGATCCCTCTATACACAACTGTCCTCAGATCACTTTGTATCTCACCTTTTCCTATCACATCTTAACTCATATCATTACTTATTTAAGCATGTGCCCTACTTCCACAGCAAAGTGGAAACTTCACGAGGGCAGAGGGCATCTCAGTTTCCATCTTTGTATCTCCTAGTATCTAGCAGAGAGCTTTACATAGATGTGTTTAATTCCTCTTTGTTGAATTGATTTTACAATTTGCTGTCATGTAAATGCTTTAAAAATTGGCTCATTAAAAAAATAGGAAGTGTTAGAATTTCTCTGACTCAAATGAACCTGTAATCATTATAAAGAAGATTTAGACCTGGAAAGAAACTGAGAGACCAAGTCTAACCCTGTCATTCTACAGATGAGGAAACTAAGGCACAAGGGTATTAAGTGACTTGACTAGGGCCACATAGCCAGTAAGTGTCTGAGGCAGTATTTGAACCCAGGTCTTCCTGACTCAAAGTCCAGTGCCCTATTCATTAGGGAATATTGCCTCTCATGTCAAGGAACTCATGAAGAGGGTCAAAACAAGGACAAAAATAAAGAAAACAATTTTCATTAAGGTTTTAAAATATGGGGACAGTATGGTACAATAGGCAAAGTACTGAATTTAGAATCAAAGAACCTGGGTTCAGATTTTGTCTCTGACTCTTAATACCTGTTACTTTGGACAAATCACTTAACCTCCCTGGACCTTAGATTCTTCTAATGTAAAAATAAATAACTCATATTAAGTTACCTTAAATGACCCTGAGTGACCTACATGTCTCTTCTGGCTCAAAATCTACAATCTACAACCATGTAATTCTTCAATCTCAGCCTCTACAGATTATACAAATAGATCATTTCTTCAAAAATCTTTCACAATATAATGCAAGGAGTATGTCCTCCCATTGCATGGGTCTCAGGGTAAACAATTTTTATCATTTTCAGGCTTAAAGACTATCCTCTTAGCAAAAACAAAACTCATTCATTTTTAACATTTTAAGTTCTAAGCTAAGTAACAAAAATGATTATTCAAATAAGCAAAATGAAAAGTCATGTATAAAGCCATAAACTCCAAGCTCACTATAATTTTTCCAATGTACCTATTAACTTGAACAAAATAATGACAAAGGAGTCCTGTTTTGTTTCAATATGCCCTATTGATCTTTCATTCCTGGTTTGCAGGGTTTTGTAGTTTGTTTGTTTGTTTGTTTGTTTGTTTGTTTGTTTGTTTGTTTTAAACATAGTCACTGTCAGTGTGTACATGTTCTGATCCTGCTTCCTTCACTCTGTCACTCTTCACATGTTTCCCCATCTATCTTTGTATTCAAAATCAACATTCCAACCTTCTCTTGTCATGATGTAGAATGGTGGCTAGGATAACAGCAAAGAGAACCAACCATGAAAATACATCTCAGAAAATAAATCAAGGGGAGGAGAGGGATGATGAATGTTTAGGATAACGCAGGAAATTAATCATCACCTCCATGTTCATCTATCTCCTAATTTTGAATTCTTGTGAAAAATTTCAGAGAAACATTATATTTTAAATCAATTACCTCATGGGATCTTCTCAATAGTCCTTAGAGTTAGGTATGTTAAATATTTTGGTAGATGAGAAGCAGCATCATGAAGTTAATAGAAAGCTTACTTTGGTGTCAGGTGGTCATAAGTTCAAACCCTGCCTCTAATACTCATTGGCTATATGTCGCTGGGAAAATAACCTCTCAGGGGTCCAAGCAACTCTTAAGAGTATAACAGGCAGAGTAAATGCTGTTCTGCATTGATGGAGGGGAAATCATCTTTGGAGAAGGAGGAAAGGAAGGAAGGGAGGGAGGGAGGAAGGAAGGAAGGAAGGAAGGAAGGAAGGAAGGAAGGAAGGAAGGAAGGAAGGAAGAGAAGGGATGGAAGGAGGAGGGAAGACTGATAGATAAGGAAAGTGAAGCTTGTTCTCCAGGCCATTCCAAGAACACCTCCCTTCCCTCATCATGGGACACACAGTTGCAACCAGGGATGTAAGAAACATCTGGCAGTTGTACTTTGAGATCCCAGTCAGTTCAATTGGTCAGCTATTCTGACCATAGTATCATTCTGCTGACATTGAGGCTGGGGAAGTGGGGGGACCATGCAAGGAGAAGGGGTGGAGCCTTCTGGGACAAGTTTGAAGGGTAGTGTTAGGATGATTTACAGGTTTTCCTCAGCAAGTAAAGCCTAGAAAATGTCAGGCAACCATTAACATCTTCCACAAACAGACTGAAAGATAAAAAGTGTTTGCATTTGTTATGTAAGTTCATTGGAAATCCAGGCCCAAACAAATTTCCACAGCATTTACTAATGAAGAAATTAGGCACAAATCAGGCAAACCTCAGTCTAAATGAATAGTTGCCATACACCAAGCAAACTATGAAAATCTCATTTTTCATTTCAAGAAAGCAGTGACAAATGATTCTTCTTTGTTTTTGACAAATGCTAAGTGCTTTTATCTAGTAGGAAATAGATCCAGGCTGACCTAGGATGGGGGAAAACAAGAGGGAGTGGGGGGAAGGGGGGTAGAGGATGATGGAAAGCAAGTATTTATCCATATACTACCATGTCACTAAGACACTAGCACAAAATTAAGGAGTATATTTTGTTTCATCCAAACTCTGCCTCAGAATATCCTCTAACTGGGCCAATGTGCTGGGTATTTTAGGCCTTTGCAGAACAGAGCCTAGTCAGAATTGGAGAGCAGTCCCAGTTTCTTTTCTGTCTATCCAGTCCTTTATTTGGGGCTTCATCAATCAACAGCTTGCAAGTCCAGGGGGAGCCCAAGTACCATACTAGAAAACATTGCCTGGATTACAAACACAGAGCTCTACCCAGAACAAATCATTCTAGGCAGATTTTTTTTTCCAGTTTTGTAAGAAATTGAAGGCGGGGCAGCCAGGTAGCACAGCGAGTAAGAGCACCGGCCCCAGTGTCGGGAAGACCTGGGATATTGAATCCGGGCTCAGATACTTAGCACCACACCCAGAAATAACTGGCTATGTAACCTTGAGCAAGTTACTTAACCCTAATTGCTTTAAAAAAAAAAAAAAGAAAGAAATTGAAGGCCACAGTCCCCTGTAAACTCCCCCATTCTTGAAGGAACCATCTTTTGATTTCAAGGACTAGAGAAGAGTAAGTTTGTGCCTGAGTCAGAGGCAAATACTGACAGGAATCTTTTCCTTCAGTAGGTAATGATCCTATCTAAGAGTAGGCAGATTTCCCAGCCAGGAAAGTTCCCACCCTGTCTGAGGAAATGGGTTAGACCTTCCTGTTTTCCCCCTTACCATAAGATAGATGAACCCAAAGTCAACATCTTTTAATTTTAAAATTATTTTTAAAATAAAACTTCTTGTCATTAGTTTATTTTACTGGCCCCTCCTTTTAGTATCAGTATTTAGTGTGTACTCATGTGCACACACACACACACACACACACACACACACACACACACACACACACACACACACACACACACACATCCTCTCTTCCCACCTCTCCCAGCTTTCTTGTGGCTGGTAATTAGTAGAAATCTTACCCACTGAGTAATAATCTTTCCTATTTGGGACCTCAAGTAGGCCTTTGTTCCTTTTCTATGTTCTTGTCTTTTCATATTCTATAGTATATTTGTGCCTGTATCTTATTCCCTGTAAGAGACTGTGAGCTCCTCTGGGATTGGAATGGTATCGTGGGGAGCTTTGTATCTTCCCCCAACCCTAGCACAGTGGTCAGTACAGAGCAGGTGCTTAATAAATATGCTTGGTTGGTGAGATGGGGTTGAGTTGTGATTTCATCAGAGTGAGGAACTCTTAGGGTGAAGTTCCACTCACATAGATTTGTAATTTGTCTGTAGCTTAGAGTCTTAGAAAATAGTCTGGGCCATTGAGAGGTCAAATAATTTAGCCAAAATCACCCAGCTAATATGGGATTAGGGCAGGATTTGAACCCAGATCTTCCTGATTTCGAGCCCAGCCAATAATTCATGACTCTCTACTGCTTCGATTCAAATGTTTATTGATTCTCATTGAACTATTTGAAATGAATAAATGTTTGTTGATTTGAATATTCAATCAAAATGAAAATGAAGGCAATTATCCTGCTAGTTTGTGATGTTGCAATGATTGCCACCTAATTTTATACACCAACATACTCAAATTCAAGCATATTTAATCTCTTAAATTATTCACCTGGGATCTAGCTTTGTTTATTAGATTACAGCAAGAGAGACTTTGGTTAGATACAACTTGAATTTCTAAACTAAACATTTACAAAATGCTCACTGTATGCATAGCACTGTGCTGGATTCAGAGAAAGATTCTAATATCCTCCAACAGATGTGTGATATCATTTCCAATGATGTCTGTCCTATCCACTCCTATCCATGTCAACTATAGAAGACATAAAAATAAAACAAGTCAGGGTCCCTGCCCTCAAGGAATTTAGAGTTTAGAAAGAGGATAGGGGTAGAGAATTATAGAATAAAATTATCTAAAATCAACATAAGAGAAAGATGCAAACCAAGTCAGTTTGATGGGGAAAGGATCTTTGCTGACTGGGATTATCAGGAAAGGCTTCATGGAGGACATAACATTTGAGCTGGACCTTTAAGGATTCATAGAGTTTCAACAGGCAAAGATGATGAGGGAAATGATTATAAATAACCAATTATGGGGGGAGATCCAGGCTTTTTCCCTATCCTATGTCCTTGTTTAAAACTCAGGCTTTTAAGGACATTACTGACTTGTACCAAAAATTTACCCCACCTAGACCATGTTATCTAGGTGAATTCCTACCCTTTCTGTTCTACTCAAATTTGGGTGGGGATAAAATCTTTGATTATATTGTCCAAGGCTGGGGTGGGGGTAGGGAGCAATTTAGAAGTAAATAGCATAATCAAAGTTACACACACACACACACACACAGCCTTTCATTAGAATAGGTCCACTTCTCATAATATTCATTCTCTCATTAATTGCTAACCAATCAGAGTTGTCACTCTCAAAAATACCCACTCTTCCAAGGGCATATAAACTGTGAACCTACTGTCATGAGCTGTCCTTGGTCCAAGAGAGAGATGGTCAAATGACCATTCTTTTTATTAATAAAATGCTAGCATTATTAAAGAAATGATTAATTACCCAGAAACTATGTCTCTCAAACATTTTCAACCTCACAATGAAGAGAAAGAAAAACTTCCAAACCAAAAGGGGTATGAAACTGAAATGGTCAGCTCTTCATCCCTGTCATGTACTGATTAACTTAGGATTGATTAATCTATCAATTAGTCAATCAACAAATATTTTTGAAGCAGCTCCAATATGGCACTGTGCTAAAAGCTAAGGACAAACAGGACCAAAATAAAATAGCCCTTGACCTTAAGGAGCTTATATTCTATCAAAGGGGATGACATGTGTACATATTAGTACATATATACTAAATAGATGCAAGGTAATGGTGGTAGAGGCCATATGCACATGAAATTGAGAGGAATTAACAAAGACCTTATTTAGAAGTTAGGGGTTCGACAAGGAGGAAGTGAGGAGGGAACACGTTGAACATATGGGAGACAACTTGAGTAAAAGCACAGTGACTGGAGAAAGGGAAGGGTATTGGGGACCACTTATTTCTTAACATAGACATGTAGACCAAGTTATGATCAGATAAGCAGATGAGGAACATAGCTGGATGTTCTCTGAGGAAGGCAAATTGTACTAATGCAGTTTCTCTAAGAAATGTTTTTAATGGGGTAACTGGGCACTTGCTAGCTGCTCTTGCCCATGATTTAGCTTATCTACAGCAAAGTCACCCTTGGGAAGCACCCTCTGCCCCTGGACCCACTAAATGGAAGGTAGAGAGCTCTTTCCAGAACTTCCATTTAAAGAGGATGCCCCACAACAGTTACATTCTTTGCTTGGAGAACACTGATCATCATACAGCAGTATGTCTTGCACATGTCTCTCATTTAGAGCCAATAGTTAAAATATTTGTAGATAGTCTAACAACTTTTTGATTCTTAGTATCCCCTGACTACTTTTCCACTACTGAAGCAATGTGACTAGATACCACTTTGCACTTGTCTTTGTTTCAAGGATTGCCATGGCCAAAGAATTTATCACTGAGTGGCCAGCCTACTAGTTTTGAGCCTGTCCATACTTGGGTGGGCCAGTCCTCAGAAAACAGCTAGAGTCTGTCACCAGGATTGTAGTTAGAGCCTTTCTAGAATGCTAAAGAGTTGCATGAATTCACTTTCCACTAGTATGACCTTCAAGAACTCAGGGTCATTTTCATGCCATGATGAGGCATTGTAGTATAACTTTATGCATATTATGATTCTGGTATGCATATTCAAAAGTTAGTTTTATTGTTTTATGCTCAACTCTCATTTTGCATTTTATGAGAATGATTAGTTATATGTGCAAGTGTTACCTCTTGTGTTAGAATGTAAACTTCTTGGTGGCAAGGACTTTTTCATTTTATGTGAAAAATACTGAGCACTATGCGTGTTGACTGATTGAATATGGGTAAAGGTAATTTTTTCAAAAGGGAAAAGTAGATACTTATACATTCCTACATATATATATATATATATATATATATATCAATTAAGAAAAACAAATATTGTGAATTCTGTGCTCTTGGTTAACATTCCATGCCCCCTTAAAGAGAATACAAGTTGATCACAGAAACACAAAATTTCAGAATTGGCAGAGACCTCCATGTCCATCCAGTCCAACAAATAGCTCAAAGGCAATTACTTCTATAGTATAACTCAACCAATGTAACTCAGTCTCTGTTTAAAGACCTCCATCAATCAGTCACTCAATGAACAGTTATTAAGTGCTTAGTATGTGCTACGCACTGTACTAAGCACAGATGAAATAAATGTAAAAACAATCAACATGTAAGACATGTAAATAACTAGGTACATACAAGATGTACAGAGAGTGAATGGGAGGTAATCTTATAGGGGAATGCATGAGTATATGAAGATAAGGAAAGACCTCCTGAAGAGGGAGGGAGCTTAATCTGAGTTTTGAAAGAATCAAGGGCAAGTAAGAGTCAGGGGCAACAAGAAAGATCACTCTGAGCACAGGATACAGCTGGTTGAGAAGAATAGAGTGCCATATGTGAGAAACAGCAAGTTAACAATTTCATGGGATCTTAGAGGGTGCAGAGAACAGTGAAGCATAAGAAGAATGGGAAAGGAAGAAGAAGCCAAGTTATGGAGAGTTTTAAATGCCACTAAGCGGGAAACCATTACCTCCCAAAGCAAAGCATTCCACTTTTGGATAAGGAAGATTTTCCTTATATCAAACCTAAATGTCCTTCTTTTCATCTTCTACCACTGCCCTGAGTTGCCTTTGAGAGACAACCAGAACAATAATCCCTCTTTGATGTGGCAGCTCCTCAAGTACTTAAAGATGACTCTTGTATCTCTCCAAGCCTTCTTTTCTCTAGGCTAACTATGCCCCAGTTGGTCCATCCGAGGCATGAACTTGTGACCCTCACCCAGCCTGTTTGCCTTCCTCTCAACACTCTCCAGCTTATCAATATCTTTCCTAAAATCTGGTCCCCATATATAAATAATACCTAACATGAGACCTGACAAGGGCAGAATATAGAGACTATTTTCCTTATTCCTACAAGCTATGCCTCTGTTAATGCAATCCAAGATCACATTAGCTTTTTTTACTTCCATATCACATTACTGCTTCATATTGAGTTCCCAGTCCATTAAAACTCCAAAGCTCTCAGTAAATCTGCTGGCTAGCCATTCCCCACCACTACCACCAGAGCCATCTTATACTCAGGAAGTTTATTGTTTTAACCCAAGTATAAGACTGTGTATTCATTCACATTTATCAATCTTTTAGATTTAGCCCAATGTGTTAGCCTATCTAGATCTTTTTAGGGATTCTGACTTTGTCATTTGGTGACTTATCTCTCTCTTCCATTTTTGTGTGATCTGAAAATTAGATAAGTCATTTATGCCTTTATCCAAGTCACTGAATATGATAGTGGAAAGAGAAATAGATTTGGAATCAGGAGACTTACTATCTCTGTGACCTTCCAGTCACTTAACTAGGAATCAGAAGACTTCCTATCTCTGTGACCTTCTAGGAATCAGAAGACTTACTATCTCCAAGACATTCAAGTCACTTAACTACTCTGGGCTTCAATTTCCTCACCTGTAAAAATGTGGGGTCTGGATTAAATGGCTTCTAAGATCCTTTCCAGATCTAAAGCTATGATCATTTGTTAAAGAGCATAGATCCCTCATGTGCTCCCTACAGACCTCTCTCCAAGTTTAGAGAAAAAATGTGAAGGAAAGAGATGATAGCTGGAAAGGTATAAAAAAGTACTTATTGAGAACATGCAGGGGAAAAAACAATAAATATAATTTCTAGCAAGCAAAATATCTAGAAGATAATGAGAGGAAAGAAGAGCAAAGGAAATGAGAAATTATAAAAAGCATAAGAGAAGTTAAAGAATTCTCAAAATGAAAACAGAAAAAAAGAAGAAAACCTAAATTAGTGAAGGAAAATTAAGGACACACACACTCACACTCACACATATTCACACACTCTCCAGATGTTTCTGGTGACCTATCCCTGTCTTAGGGCAAGGAAACATACAGGCTGTGTGCTTGATGTACCTGTTCACAATGATCTCCCTATGTAGTACACAGTTCCAAATGTTAAAGAAACAGACAAGAGAATACCAATTCTCTTTCAATTGCTCAGAAAGTACAAAGTCAAAAAGTACAAGCAATCCACTTCCATTCTTATTTGCCACTCAGAGACTAGCTAAGGACATGATTTAATGGCTGTCATGTTTATTATGAGAGATGAGGACCTTCATGTGATGGATCCACACTGAATAGGCATTTTGAATCTGGTATTTATTTAGGCGGTCTTCCTTATCATTCATAGCTTTCCATTTGCAGGTGACTTTTGTATGTAGAAAACAACATTACCATTCCCTATTACAAAGGTAAAATGCACTCAACATTGAAGATTAGCTGAATGATGGCAAATATTTTTTTTTTCCTAAATCAAGAAACAATGAGGATATTTGCCCATTTAAAAAAAAAAAAGCATACGGCCCCAACCTGTGCCTGGGAATCTCTGATTCCATTGGATAGTCTACCCAATAAGCACCATCTGCTTGGGAAAGCCATAAATGTTGAGTATAGCTAAAAACACCATGAAGGCAGACATTGGCTTTCAGTGGCACAGAGTGAGTGGTCCTAGTAAAATTTGCTACTATTGTTATTTCTTCTATAAGAGAGAGGAAAATGCATCTGCTCCTTCAAACAAGGAGCCGTTTGGCAGAGCTTTAAGCAGAGTTCAAAAAGCCCAATGCGGATTCTTTGAATCTGGTTGCAATCAGGAGAGATAAAGAATAGAGTAAAAAAAAACTTTTTATGGGTGGACGCACAAGATAATATAGTTTATTTTCCTCTCTGAGCATTTGAGGAGGAACAATGCTGATAACTTCGTGAGGAAAAGATTTTTGGAGCATAATGTGCTACAAACTTTAGTTGAATGGTGGGCCATCTCTGGCAAGTAGAACAATTTAGATCTGATAGTATACACACAAATATCTTTCTGTCTGTGTTTCCACAATGCTTCATTGCAAATGTTCACAAAGTTATGTGCCAGTTAATGTGGTTACCATCTCAGAGATATGTTGGAAAACTGAAGATATAAATATTATTGGAAATATCTTCCTTTCTGTCCATTAGACTAAATCAAAAATATATGTAGCTATAAAGATCTTCAAATGGTAAAATTACAGAATTTTAGAACTGGATGAAACCTAAGGGAGCATCTAAGTAACTAAAGCAGTTAACTGACTGAAGATCACAGTTAGTTAGTGACTGCTAGGGTGTAATACCAAGGTCCTACAGTCTCTGACTGCAAGGGTCAGAAGATCAGAGGATCAAGGGTTTATATAACCTGAAAGAATCTACCCAGGACCTCTAACACTGGTAAACCTAGAAAGTTACATGGTTTCAGCAGGGGGGGGGGGGCTGAATCTTGAGTGTGAGGACATGGGATCAAATCTTGACTCTGCCAGACCCTCAGTTTCCTCATCTGAAAATCAGAGACTGGATTTCATGATGTTTGAGACCACTTCCAGCCCTAAATCTACAATCCTTTTACCCTATGACCCGAATGAATAATAAAGGGCTAAGAAGATGCTATCAAGGATGCAACTTGATGGTTACCTTGTGACACAGCATGATTGGTCCACAGTCATTCAGTATCTGGAGAACTTTAAGACCTTCAGCAGATTTAACTACAACCCACTGCATGAAGGAAGAAAAATATGATATGGAGGAGCATGAGGAGATATATATATATATATATATATATCCTCATATATATATATATATACATATATATATATGGAAATATCCCAGGCAACCAGACTTCATAAAACTATACCTCTCCATCACATAGACGCATCTCACTTGTTTCACACTTCAGAGTAAGTATATTGTCCTACAAGCCAAACTATCTCTATTTATGTGACTGCCTAAAGTTTATCTCAGGGGTGACAGAAGCTGGAGCCCTCACCAAGGTCATTGACATTAATAGAGCTTTTTTCTTGTGGCAAAACAAGAATTTGCCTGTAGTCTACACTAGACTACAGAACACCAAAACCTCTGAAAAGGGGTTGAAAGGGGATGAATACCATTTGAATTCTTGAAAATATCTAGAATGGCTTAAAAAAGCTTCTTATATGGATCATTATTATTGTATAGACACATGTCTTTAATCAATCTGAAGAGAAAAGTAAGGAAATCGAGGATGCTTGCTCTGGATTCTGCCTGGAGAAGAGTTAAGTGAAATTATGAGAATTTATTAAGCATCTACTATGGGTCATGAACTGTAGTAAACTGAGATATGACTCTTGGAAAACAAAGATGAGAGGAAACGCAAATAGCAAAATTTCAAAATTTGAATTCCCTATACAACACATCACTTTTAGCGTCAAGGACTTAAAACTGCAAAGAATGTTAGAGGTCATCAAATCTGACCCCTTCATTTTACAAATGAAGAAAATGAGATTGAGAGAGGTTAGATCACTTACCCCAGACCACAAAACTAGCCAATATCTGAGGCAAGATGCAGACCCAGGTCTTACTCATTCCAAATACAGGATTCTATCTACTCCAACCACACTCCTTACTTGCTATTCTTGCTCAGCCTACACCTCTTTCTCCTCCCCATGGCCTATTTTCCTAACTGAATGCTCCAAACTTCCCCCAGTCCCCACCTTGTCACATAGCATTATCTCAAATGGTTAAAATATCTATAGTATAATGTAAATAAATATATTAAGTAGCATTGGACATAATTCTTAATGTTAGCAGCTCAGGAACAAGGACTTTTAATCAGGATGACAGTAATAGTCTAGATCAGTTCTAGGTTGAAATTTTTATTTTATTTTGCACCTTTATCAGCAATTTCCTTCCTTCTTTCTTTCTTTCTTTTTTATGAAGGGGGGGTGTCACCTACACAGCTGATAAAGTCAGGGTTAAATTATATCTTCTCCAAGGGGCCAATGAACAGTTTGGAGGAGGGAAGGCTAGTAGCTTGCACAGCTGTGGGAGAAAATTTTAAGTGGAGTTTTGAGTGGCAATGGGGGAAGGGTAGGTGTGGTTGCACTGGAGACAAGTTCCACAGTTGTCTACTACAGGGAAAGTGAGATGTAGCATATTTTCCCTCCCTTTGATTTCATCCCATGTCATGGCTCTGAAAGAGTTCTTGATCTCCTTTTTGGAGATTACTGGTTTAGGCAAGTAGATAAGCATGTATGTTTTGCTGAATGTAATAGTCAATTAACAGAATGAGTTTTTAAATCTTTTCATATACGATATAAAATAAATCATCAGAAAAAGAATTTATGATGTAGTAGGAAGAGTTCTGGATTGGGGATCAGATGATCTGGTTTTGAATCCTAACTCTACCACTTACTGGTTATTTGACTTTTCTGTGCCTTAGCCATTAAAGGTGGTCAAGGATTATAGTGGATAGAGCCCTAGACTTGAAAACAGGAAGTCCTGAATTAAAATCTGACCCTAGAAACCTACTGTGTGACCCTGGGCAAGTCACTTAACCTCTGTCTGCCTCTGTTACCTCATCTATAAAATGAGACCAATACTAGACCCTACCTCCCCAGGGATATTGTGAGGATTAAATAAGATATCTTTAAGGTGTTTAGCACAGTATCTGGCACATAGTAGGTACTTAGGAAATGCTTACTTGTTTCCTTCTCTGTATATGTGTATAATAACACCGAAACTACTTACCTCACTGTGGTCACTATGGGGATCCGATGAGATGATATGCATATAAAACACTTGGTAAATTATCAAGCCCTATATAAATGCCAGATATTATGACCTCTCTGTCCTTGCTGTAATACCTCCATTAATCAGGACAATATATACCAGTGACATATTCTGTAGTCAGAAGCTTGACCACCAAAGGTAGAAATAACAGAAGCAGCACAGAGATGCGCCCCAGGATGTGGTTGCCTTCCCTGCCACACCTCAGAGGGGTACTGGCTCCATCCCTCCCTTCCAAGTAAGACAAATGTCAACTCTCCACCCCTTGAGGCCTCTAGAGTGGGGACTCCCACTCTTGGGAAGACAGTTCTTCATCCAGAGGCACAGAACATAATAGCAGAGGTACTCTCCACCCCTCAGGCAGACCTGGTTCTAAGGCAAGGCAGCAACCTTAGCTCCTCCTTCCCAGCTGCTACCCCTGCCACCCAGACACTGAGAAGGAAACCAGAACTTTCTCCAACCCCAAAGGTGTCTGGTCTTAAAATTCTATGAGTAAGTCAGATATTTAGAAATGGCATGCATGGATGAAAGCTGTGTCAACATGAGGCCAACACAGGCAAATTAAAAACAGCACATTCAATCATCTATTTCCTAAGGCACAGGTCTGATCATGGCATAACACCACCCCACTTCCCAAATCTCAAGGGCTCCCTATTACCTCCGGAAAAAAAATTAAATTTTTCTGTTGAGCATTTGAAGGTCTTCATAATCTGATCCTTTTTTAGCTTTCCATTCTTCTTGTATGTTACATACCTCCACACACTTTATAGTACAGGTATAGTGACCTATTTGCCATTCCTTGAACATGGCCCTCCTCCCTTCTTTGGGTTTTTGCACTGGCTATCTCCCATGCCTGGAATGCTTTCTCTTCTTACCCCTCCATCTCTTTATTCTTCTAGTTTCTTTCAAAATCCAGTCCAAATCCCATCTTATACAATAGTCCTTTCTCAGTATCTTCAGTTCTCTCAACTTTTATCTATTTTCTCCATATATAATGCTATGAACTCAGTTACTCTCATGTTGTTTCTCCTATTAAAATGTACACCCACTTGAGGTCAAAGGCTGTTTTTACCCTCCTACCAGGAACACAATAAATGACTAATATATATTTGCCAAATGACCGACTGATTTGAGCTATGAACTACCAAATCGATGTTTTCGCCAAAATATCTGGTTTTTTAAATGTCATTCATTCAACAACTTCAATTTAATCAATTTTACTTTAATCAATATTTGGGCATAGACAAAAGAGGTACTTACTCCTGATTTATGTGTAGAATTGGGCCCATGATGTTTAGTTTAGTTTGGGGGGGGAGGGTTTAATCTTCAGTGTAGTTAAATGTTTTGCCTCAATTGACCAAGAAAGAGGAACCTACCTCTACCCATTTCTTTTTCCTAGATTGTGTTTTCCTGTTATTTACATAGCAGTGGGATTTTTCAAAGTTTATACTTCAGTAGCAGCTTGAAAAAAAGAGTTCACACTGATAACATGTTCTTATCACTACCATCTTTTTTATTTAGACTTCTAGGATATAATAAAAAGTAAAGACTGCTTAGAAATTGCTGGCTTACATGAGGCATAAATCCATCTGGACATGTTAAGAACACTTTGAAATGGCATTGTATTGTTAGTAGGAAGAGAGAAAGCAAAGAGCCTTTTTAAAACTATAGTTCAAACCCTGTTGCCACATTCTGTTGTGTTCAATGTGTTCCAATCCAGGTAGTGTTAGAAACTTTCTGCTGATGCAGGACAAAATGAGAAAAAGTGGTCAATCAAAACCTAACTTTTACTTTGAGCTGCATTTAATGAGATTCTATTTCCCACCAACCAGTTTAGCATAGAGGGCAAATGGATAGCTGGGCAACAGAGAGTAAAGGAAAAAAAGTTACCACTGAAAATCTGGACCTAATAGGTAGACAGAGCTTATTGTCAGGACAAATCTGACCAGCAAAGGGGGAAGCTATATTGGTCCTCCATGGAAAGATCCACTAGGAAAGAAGCCCATTATCAAGTCAAAGGAAAAAGAGACAAACAGTGGTGATAAACAATTCCCTGTTGAGTGGATAGGGTGCTGAACTTGGAGTCAGGAAGACTCATCTTTGTAAGTTCAAATGTGGTGTCAGACACTTACTAGCTGTGTGACCCTAGGCAAGTCACTTGACTTTGCCTCCATTTCCTCATCTATAAAATGACTGGAGAAGGAAATGGCAAACCACTCCAGCATTTTTGCCAAGAAAACCCCAAATGGGTCTATGAAGAGTCAGACAGGACTAAAAAACAATTGAACAATAACAATAAATGCTGAGGTGACTTTATTTTTGATGTGAGCATCTCTTCCTTGGGTATGTATCTAAGATATGGTAAAGTCTCCCAAAACTTGTCAATCCTTCTGAATTATACCTACTTCTGGTGATTCACATAGAAACAAATAGTACTACCAACAGGAACCAAGGAATATTGCTGGGATTTACAAAGTCCTGGACTCCTTCCAAGAGTCAGTAAGAATATATTTCCCTGTTGTCGTGTGAAAAAAACTTCAAGAATTAGATAAAAGCCCCCACATTGATCTGACAAGCCTGGTAGCCCAAAGAAGTAGCAACAATACAAAGCAGTGCTTTTGTAAAGAGGACCAATAATTCACAGTAGACAATGCCCATGAACAAGGATATCAATAGAACAAGCATACCCCAGCATTTATAGACAAATGCAAAAAGTATGGGTTGAGCTAGAAAGAATGCATTGCCATGTTTCTTAGTAACAAAGATGTCTCCCATTCATACATCAAAATCATTTAAGATTCCTTTAGAGAGGTATCAACAAAAGAAATACCCTTGTTCAATGACCTTCTGGTCATAAATATCAAGAGAAGCATAAAATAAGGAAGTATAGAACTGTTAAAGGTGTTTGCTACTGTGGAAGGAGGATATCCAATGCAGAATTCAAACTGAGTATGAATTTCCTGTGGATGATGAGGTTCTCCAGACAGTCCATTTGCAGATGACATGGTTCTGGTTGATTGAAGACCCAGATTTTTACAGATCCTCCTGAAAGAGAGTCATCACCATCCAAAAGAATTTGGTCTAATTTTCCATATTGGAAAGATAAAGCAGATTAAGAATGTCAGTTGCCTAGATTATGGAAAGCAGTTGGATGGACAGCCTATAGGATCTTCTCATCAGTATGTATATCTGGGACAGACAGAACAAATGGACAATGACTTGTCCATTAATTAAACAGGAAAAGAACAGGTGGCTAGCTTGCCTTCAGGAAATAGCAAAGCCTCTTAATGATTTCCAACTTCACCCAGAAATGAAGGCCTACCTTTTTAAAAACCCATATTCTAACAGTATTGTTATATAGCTGTCAGATATGTCACCAAAAAGCCTCCAAGCCACTGAAAATGATTATCATACAGAAAACAATGGAAAGGCACATGGTGATTGTGATCAGGTTATGACATATAACTGGTGAAGAATTTTGAAGAAGGGGAACAAAAGATATCATCAGGGAAATGTATGCTATGAAGAGAAGTTGGGCTGGTCACATAGAAGGAACAAGGAAATATAGTTGAACAGCCTGTTTGCTCTTGATAACGTCAGGGAAAAGTGAGAACAATATCTAGTACTTTGGGTGGACCCTCTGTGATTTACTTATAGGATAACATGGACAAGAGTTACATAGGATGGAAGGGTGTAGATAGGTTGTAATCCGCATCATTGGAGGGACACCCAGATCTGTTTGAGTATGTGTAATAAACTGGATGAGCAATCAGAAAATTAAATCCAGCCTGAAAGATACCACTAAAATTTGGTGGAATGAGAACCACCACTGGAATACGGATATGCCTTATTTTAAAGGATCAGAATAGATAAAAGGGATGGTGAAATATTGTACATTATGAAGATTATACATTAAGAGAATCTAAGAACATGAGAAAAGCGATGTATTAAGAAAGCATTTTTTTTATCAATGATGGGAGAAATGAAAACACATTGGAGCCAGTAGTAGGAAATAGACTAAGATTTAGGAAACATGGCAGAGATCTGGTATAAAGGCATGATAAGAGAGTGATGAGGGCCTTCCATTATTTATATGTCTGCTGGTATACTCTTTCTTCCATTAGGAGAATCATCCCAGTTCCCTTAATGATAATTCCATTCTCCAAAATATTGAAAAAGTGGTGAAGTGAACTGCGATTTTGTATCTGTAATTAATCAGTAAGGAAAGACTGACTGTTCAAGGAACAAAAGAGAGTGCTATCTACAGAGGGAGATATGGATAGACAGGAGACTGAATATATATATATGTGTGTGTGTGTGTGTGTGTGTGTGTGTGTTATATTATATGTACATATATAAACACATATAAATGGATGGATGTGTATGTATGTATATAGCTATATATGTATTTAGATATATGCATGTGTGTATAAAAATACATGTGTGTGTCTGTTATAGAAGCAAAGTCAAGTAACCGAGGATAAATACAAAAGAGTCACACAGTTCTCTATGGATTATGTTTGGAGCACTAAAGCTCAGGAAAAGCTGAGTCTGGTAATGAATCTTAAGGACAATAAAATGACTTTTTTTTTAGCTATGTTGAGGTCAACAAAAACGGTACAAGCCTTCTCCTACAGCATACTTGAGGGAATTAGAATTAGAATTGAAAATGTACATAAGGAAAGAATGCACCTTGCTACCCTCAAAACAATGCAGGTCAGCAGACCCTGATGTGACAACTATTTTCAGTAATCTTTGAAAAATTATGCAACAGAAAAGTCCTACAGGGCTGAAGATGGGAAATGACCCAGTTCCCACCACCACCAAAGAGGTATCTCCAAACCATAGGCCAGGGAGCTGGACTTTGATTTCTCATAAAACAAGAATATATGATTAAAAGAATGGAATCTGAACATTTAGAAAGGGAAACAAGCATCACTGATAGCCAGCATCAAAACAAGTTAAACTTGATTAACTTCCTTTCCTTTTTTGAAAGGATGGCTGACTGGTAATGCCATACATGTGATATACCTGAATTTTCAGAAGCCATTTGTCAGTCTCTCCTGCCATCCTTGTCAACAAGATGGAGAGAAATTAGTTAGTTAGCTAGTTAGTTAGTTAGTTAGTTAGTTAGTTGGTTAGTTGAACTCAAATGTTGCCTCTAACTGGATCACTCTTTGGAGTGATCATTCAATGATTTAAATCAACAAACATTTACTAAGCTCCTGCTATATATGTGCCAGGCACTGTGGTAGGCACTGCCTATTCGAAGACAAAAACAAAGCAATCCTGGCCCTCAATAATGGCTGACACTGATATAGCATTTCACAGATATTACCTCACTTAAGTCTCACACAAACACTGTGAGTTAGGTGCTACCCTTACATTTGCCCCATTTTGGAAATGGGAAAGCTAAGACTGGGGCCAGTGGATTGTAGAGAGAAGAGCCATACGTGGGTCCTTCTGACTCCACATCCTGAATTCTTTCCAATACACCATATTACATTGTCCTGGAAGAATACATCATGTCCAGAGATGAGCAGGAAAGGAAGCAAAGCAAAGACCAAACAAAGTGCTCTGGGAATATTTGAGGAAAAGGAGACAGTTTCAGGATGCTAGAAGGCTATACAGAGCAGGTGGCATCTGAGCTGGTCCTAAGGAACCTGATGGAATTAATAACACATTTAGTTGGGATAACTATGGATAAGAGCATCCATGTGTGCTGGAGGCAGAGGAAGGGAGGTTGAGATCCAGAGTGAATGAAGGAAAGCTACAAACAGAGAACAATATGAAAGATCAGGCCCAGGTAGACTACAAGTTGAGTGATCACAGCCTGGATGGCAGCAACAAGAAAGAATCAGGATGCATGCCATGACGCTTACAGTGGTACTGACACAAATACATGAGCTGTGCTGGGAGTAAAATCATGAGGACACTTGGGAGCTAATAAGTCAACCAACAAGCATTTATTAAGCACCTGCTATGCGCCAAGCTCTATACCAAGAGCTGAGGGTATAAATAAAGGTAAAAAAGGGAAACTGTCCCTACTGTTGGAGAGCACAATCCAATGGGAAGGCAAGATGTAAGCAATTATTTACAAATAAGATAGATAAATGATAGATTAGATTAAGGAGGAGGACTGGGAAAGATTTCTTGCATAAAAGAGATGAGAGAGAGAGAGAGAGAGAGAGAGAGAGAGAGAGAGAGAGAGAGAGAGAGAGAGAGAGAGAGAGAGAGAATATCCAGGTGCAGAGTTTTCCAGAATAACCATTTTTCTCCTTGACCTGGTCCTTGACCTAGTTCTTATATAGCACATCACCATCTGCAGACATCTCCTTGTCTCTTCACTAAAGGAGTAGTTGTTTCCGTTCTTCCCTGAGTAGACCCTGAAGGGGTATATGAGGCGTTCAAGGAGGACTAGCACCCCTGGTGTGAGGGCTTGCTGAGCCCTTCTCAGACCTGCTCATCCACCTTAGGTGTGTACCTAGCACTCAACTCTCACCTGTGGCTCCAAGAAGCTGTGATACATGCAGTGTCCACATTCCAATAAAACATATCAGCAAAAGGCTCAAACCCATCAGTGAGTTAAGGGTGTGTCTACACTGCACATGAAGACTTTCCCCTGTGGAATGGGCTGATGAGAACAATTTGTTCCAATGGCCATGAAGATGGCCACACCTGAGGCAGGCACTGTGGAGTGCTTAGAGCTTGATTAGACATTGAAGATGCCAAGGTCGTCTAC
Source organism: Petaurus breviceps papuanus (assembly GCF_028583685.1). Classification (NCBI taxonomy): domain Eukaryota; kingdom Metazoa; phylum Chordata; class Mammalia; order Diprotodontia; family Petauridae; genus Petaurus; species Petaurus breviceps. Next base: position 9,687,921 of record NW_027187378.1, read on the forward strand.
TGCATCCTGGGCCACCAGTCATCTTGACTTTTATCTTGCCAGTGGACTCTGATGACTCTGGAAGAGAGTGAGGCTGATGACTTTGGGCAGTTCTGCCTCACTTAAATCCAATTCACACACAAGTCAAGACATCACCCCATAATATCATTGATCCTCTTTGAAAATGAAGAACAAAACAGTGATAGACCCTGAATACATAAGAGGTCTGTGTAGCCTTCAAAATATTTCCGTTTGAGGCTGCCCTCTCACAGACTATAACCACAAACTAACAATGAATTGCCAAACACAGTCTTTAGTTGTAATAATTCACAAATGCCTAAACCAGCTCAGAGTAGTATCAATCAAGCAAATAGAACTTTGAAGGTTTTTTTGGTAGTCCCAATATGAATCCACATATGGTCCCCTTTGCCTCAAAGCATAGACTGGAAGATCTTCTTCCCAAAACACTGAACCACCCAGATCTTCATGCAAAATAAGGATTATCCCAGCCAAGCTATACACCTCGTTACCTCAGTTGTGTTGTATCAAGCACTCATGGATTAAATCATGAGATTTTAGAGTCTTTAGGAAAGTGGCACAGTATCATTACAGAACGCCCATCGATAGTCAGGCACTCAAACATGGAGCAAGAGTGATGGGGTCAAGAGTCATTTCCTGTCTAGATTCCCAGTCCTTCATGCAAACGCTTTCTTCTAGATCATCTAGCCCAGTTCCATCATGTTGCCGATGGGGAAACTTAGGCCCCAAAACATAGAAACATGTTCAAGATCACCCAAGTAGCAAATAACAGGACCAGGACTCAAACTCACATCTCCTAACTCAAAATTCAAAAAACCCAATGTTCTTTTCACTACGTAACTTATTTTGTAAATATTTAGTATTCATCCACCTCTGTCTATTTTGGTTCCTCCTCTCCTCCCCTCTCCCACACTCTAGTCCAATGTATATTCCTTGAAGGAAGGGAATATTTCATTTTTGCCTTGTGTCTGCAGCATCCAGCATAGGGCCTAGCACTTAAGAAATGTTTATTGAATTTATTGAGTGGATAAATATCTCAGACTTGATGGAAAGAGAACATTTTGAAATCCAGGATCCTTTCTGTAGCTCACTGGCATTGTGTCTAGAGGAGACTAAAGTCTAGAAGGAATCTAGAAAAGGAATTATTTAGAAATATGTAGTCTGAGCTGGAATCACTGCAGATTTATTCAGTCCAACATCAACTGAGGTCTCAGCACAGCAAGCCAATCCTTTTATTCTTCCCTATTAAAGTATTCCAAATATTGTCTCTCCTCAAACCTCCCCATTCACCCTTTCTGCTGAGTATCTCATTTCTTAGTTCACTGAGAAAACTGAAATTATTTGACATGAAGCCATTTGCTATGAGGCCCCTCTTCTCCCTTTCTCTACATCTCAAAGCCCCCTAGTATCATCCCCCACTTCTCCCACTACCCCCCATTTCTCCTTTTCTTCCATCTCTGATATTGAGGTTGTCCTTCTCCTTGTCAAGGCCAACCCCTCTAAGATTAAAGAATTACTTAAAGCTCTAAGAAATTAAGTGACTTGCCTATCTATGGCCACATAACTAGTAAGTTTCAAAGTCAGAATTGGAACCCATGTCCTACCAACTCCAAGTACAAGTACTCTAAACAATACTAAATAGTTACCTCTCCTAAACTTTTGGCACTGTTTATTATTTGTTCCAGGGGTTATAATCTTATCCCCTCACATGCATAAGTCCCTTAGGAACAGAGAATGAACTGAAATGTTTTTTTCATCCCCCACACCACCTAGAAAAATAATACTGAGTGCCTACTTGTCACTCAAGAAATCCTTCTTGATGATTGAAAGAATAATATTGCCTCATGAGGGTAGAGCTGGTTGTTTAGGACAGTGGGTAAGAACTTGGCTGCCATGGCAACATTAAATCCCACCTACAGAACATGTTCATTAATGGCCCATGCTGGAAGAGTCTGCATCCCACCAAGCTCTATGCCTCCTTCAGGAAGGAGGGAAGGAGGGAAGGAAGGAAGGAAGGAAGGAAGGAAGGAAGGAAGGAAGGA
>NW_027187378.1:9690080-9725979 GCF_028583685.1 Petaurus breviceps papuanus
AGGGAAGGAAGGAAGGAAGGAGGGAGGGAAGGAAGGAAGGAAGGAGGGAAGGAAGGAAGGAATGAAGGAAGGAAGGAAGGAAGGAAGGAAGGAAGGAAGGAAGGAAGGAAGGAAGGAAGGAAGGAAGGAAGGAAGGAGGGAGGGAAGAAAGGAAAAGGAAAGAAAGGCTTATTTAGTGCCTTCCTGTATACCTGGCACTAGGCTAAGTGCTTTTACAAATATTACCTCCTTTTATCCTCATAACAACTCTGGAAAGAAGGTAATATTATTACCCCTGTTGAAAAAAATTGAGACAAGCAGAGGTTAAGTGACTTGCCCAAGGTCACTCACATACACTAATAAGTATCTGAGTCCAGATTTGAACTTGGGACTCCTGAATTTCAGACCCAGCCCTCTATCCATTGTACCAGCTAGTTGCCTCTAATAGAAGTCATAATACAAATGAAAGTATTTGTTAGTTTTCCTGACATTTTCCAACCTTTTGGCAAATCATCTTCCCTATGAAGACACCTAAATAGCTTTGCAGTAAACATCCCATTTAAATGCTCACAAACAAATAGCTTTGAATGCTCAATCATGTTTCATAATATAATTCAGTACCAAATTAATTTACTAGGATCTCCATAAATCCAAGCAGATTGTGTTCTTGAACAATTTTACTCTGAGACCAGACCTGCAGTGCATTACCTGGATGAGCAGTACAAATAGCCTTTCAAAAGAATATATTTTAAATGTTACTTAAGAAGGTATTCAGTGTTCACAAAGCTGTAGATGACATTGTTCTGAAAAGCCTAGCTTAAAAATGGCAAGGGAAAAGCAAAGGAAAAAAAGAGCCCCCTGATTTCTCATTCCTTACAGGCATTTTTTCAAACTACAGCTATAAAGAAATTAAAAGTTTATTTTTATGACAGATTTGAAAATGTAATTGCTTTATTTTTCTCTATTGTCCCAAATAATTTGTTTCTGTTGTTTTTCACTGTAATCAGTCCCTATTGGGAGAATTTTACTTTTTAAGTCTAGAATGAGGAACAGTGTGGCTAGTGAATAGAAGTCTGGCTTTGGAGTCAGGAAGACCTACAGACCTACCTCCCCTCATTTCACCTCCCAGGAACCCCAGGCAGTCACATGGGTTCTGAATGTTTGGGCTTTCATAGATCCCTTTGACAGTCTAGTGGAGTCTATACACCCTTTCTCAAAATAGTATTTGTTGCCTGAATCCATAACTGAAAGAAATGCTCGCTCTATAATCCCTGTATCCAATCTGTTGCTAAGTCCTGTCCTATCTATGGTCTAACATCTCTCATGTTGACCTCCTTCTCTCCTCTGACATGGCGACCACCCTGGTGCAGGCCCTCATCACCTCAGGCCTGGACTAGTGTAGTAGCCTGCTGGTAGGTCTCCCTGCCTCAAATATCTCCCCTCTCCAATATATCCTGCACTCATTCATCAAAATGATCTTCCTAAAGCACAGATCTCTCTCTCTCTCTCTCTCTGTCTCTCTCTCTGTTTCTCTCTCTCTCTCTCTCTCTCTCTCTCTCTCTCTCTCTCTCTCTCTCTCTCTCTCTCTCTCTCTCTGTCTCCCCCCCACCTCCTCTTCCTCCTTCCCTCTCTCCCCCCCCCACATTAGGTAATCTCCTCATCACCTCCACGGCCAATATAAATATTGTCTAGCATTCAAAGTCTTTCATAATTTGTCCCTCTCTGGCCATTTTCACTCGTGTCCCCCAAGCCTGTAATGTTCTCCCTCCTCATCTCCACCTCCTGCTTTATTTGACTTTCTTCAAGTCTCAGCTTAAGTCCCACCTTCTGCAAAAACAATTCCCAGTCTCCCTTACCTCTGCTGCCCTCCCTCTGTGATTTTCTCCAATTCATCCTGCCCCTTGTTTGCCCACTGTTTTTTGCAATTTGAGGACACTCCTATTTTTGCCTTTTCTTGTGTCCCCAGGTCTTAGCACAGTATTTGGCACATACTAAGTACTTGATAAAGGTTAATTGATTTGACTTGACTTTGGATGCTAAATTTTAGTTAGCAGTTAGTAAAAGCAAAAGGATAACTTCCCCGTGATCAAGTTCTCTGACCCCCTAAAATCTACCCCTGGACCCCAGGTTAAAAACCTCTGTTGTGAAACTATATACTATCTGGGAGATCTGTACCAGTGGAGGGAGTTCCCACACTGGGCTTTCCCAGCATCGATGAAATCACAGGTTCAGGCCCTCTCCCCTGCCTCAAAAGAAAAAATAACTAGTTAGTACAGCAGTAATAAATCATTATAAATTACACAATTTGCTACAGTTGTTTATCTTTGCCACTATAAGAATATTGAAGGAATGAATTGAAGCAGTATGGTATCATGGAAAGACCATTGCATTAACCCTAAAAATGACATCTGTGCTATTTATTAACTTCATCGTCTTTAAAAAGTCACTTCACTCTCTGGGCCATAGTATTCTAGTCTGTCAAATTAGGAGACTGGAGTAGATCACTTTCAAGGTCCCTTCCAAGTTCTAAATGATTCTATTTGATGGAAGTCAAAACACATTTTGAGAAATAACACTATTGCCATAGCACTGGAGTCATCAACATTTAGATCTAAAAGAAAGCTCAGAGATTGTCTAGTCCAATTCCCTCATTTTTACAAACAAGGAAAATAAAACCCAGAAAGGAGCAGTGTCTCACATAGCTACCTGCCTACGGAGCCAAGGCTCAAGCCCAGGTATCCTCCCTGCCAAAGCAAAACTTAAAAGAAATAAGAGAACTCAGATTTCTCTTTGGGGACAGAGACCTTCCAAAACAGGGATTGAGACAGTCACATTTATACACAGAAACTTTTTTCCTTTCTGCCTCACTTATGGTTTAATAATGATCATAACAAAAAGAAAACCATAGGGAATGGGCAATAACAGCCCTAGGGAATTAATCTTCATACTATATCCCTTTGAGGTTGCTCCTCATAGATTGGCATTGGGAAAATTTGCTTACCCTTTTCTAAGAACCCAGTTTTATGATTACCTTCTCATCCTTATATTACTTTGAGATCATACTGATAACTTATTTTTCAAAAAATCAAACTATCACAAACAGAGGTGAGTACAAACAAACTAGTAATTTGTTGTGGGTTGTGGGGTGGAGGTGAGGGGGAGGCAAATTCCTAAAAGAATAAATCAATTTTTAATTTTTCTTTTAGGAAATATATGTTTTGGTTTTTTTTGGGGGGGTAGTTGTTTTTTGTTTTTTAAGAATCTTTCTAGGATTTAAACAAAAAAATTTAATATTGTGTCATCTCCTGGTATTTTGTAAATTATTCACGTTTTAATTCTATTATATCAACAGAGCCATAATTTCATTGATAGGGGCCCTCCCACCAATAGTAGAAATTGTAGTTCCAACATGCTTTCTCACCCTTATGGTGTATATCCACTATTCTTTACAAGGGTCTTTGTGTAAAAGATGTACCCAATACATTGAAGTTGTTTAGTATTTTATGGTCACCAATTCAGTACTCACACAGTCGATCAGTTACCTTTTTGTCTCACTATATGAAAAACCCACTTCCTCCTCCAAACATACATGTGCTTAATGATTGTAATAGCCTGTTTCAAGTAGAAATTATGAAATGAATAAGTTGCTATCTACTTATGCCTGCCATGGATATTTTCCATTACCTCTTGGGTCACCTGCAACTATGATTCTCTTGAGGTCATCTTTCATGATTTGAAGTCATGTAGAATGAGTATAAAATCAATATTTTTGAGAAACAGAGGGGGGAAGGAGGGAGGGGGGGAGAGAGAGAGAGAGAGAGAGAGAGAGAGAGAGAGAGAGAGAGAGAGAGATTTCCACAGAAACAAACAATCTGAAGGTTGAAAGGTATCTTGAATGTCATGACCCAATACCTTTCTGAATAAAAATCCCCTCCCAGCAGGCAATCACTTGAAGGCTACCATTGAGGAAGTCATTCTTTTTTTAAGTAGCTATAACTGTTAAGAAGTTTTTCCTGACATCAAGTTTATGTACTTCTCAGCTATCATGTACCCACTACTAAGTCATGTCTTCTCCAAACTAAAAATCCTCAACTCCTTCAAGTGACGCTCACATTGTATGCTATCAAGCCTTCTTATCATCATGACTATTTCCCCTGGACACACTCCAGCTTAATCAATATGCTCTCCAGAGTGTGACATCCAGAACTTTACATAGTAATTCAGATGCCATCTCTTCAGGGAAAAGTGCAGTGGCGCTATTATCTTCTTTCTCTACCTATGCCTTTTTTAAACTAGCCCTTATTGGCTTTTATGATATCATGTCACAATATTAATTCATATTGAGTTTGGAGCCCACGAAAACACACACATCTCATTGTCATAAACTATTGTCTGGCCATGCCTTAGGGAAGCTAGGTGAAACAGTGGATAGAATACTGGGCTTGGAATCAGCAAGACTCATGTTCCTGAATTCAAATCCAGCCTCAGACACTTACTAGCTGTGTGACCCTGGGCAAGTCACTTAATCCTGTTTGCCTCAGTTTCTTCATCTGTAAAGTAAGTTAGAGAAGAAAACAGCAAATCACTCCAGTGTCTCTGCCAAGAAAATCCCAGAAAAGGTCATAGTCAGACATGACTGAACCACAAGCCATGCTTTTCCCTGTTTTGAACATATGAAGTTGATTTTTTTTAATGCTAGTGGAAAACTTTACATTTTCTTTATTGATTATGGATTATCTGATTATTAATTCTCTATTAATTATTAATCAATTATTCTTATTAGCTATTAATTATCTGTGATTACTATCATGGATAGTGCTCCTGTGTCCCTCCTTTTCAATTCTGGGCTTGGTTCATTGTCCATCTGTAGTGCTTGTCATCAGTCTACCCCTTGAACTACCTTTCACAGCCAAGACAATAAATGACCTTCATCTAACAATACTAGCAATAATAATAATATGCAACTAAAAATAGTAACAGTTTGCATTTAAATAGTACCCTATGGTTTACAAAGTTCTTTCCCTGTGAGAAAGGTAGCATATGCATTGTTATACCCATTTTGCAGATGAGGAAACTGAAGCAGTGGCTTAAACCTAGGCCCTTTGACTCCAAATGTAATACTTTAAAATAGAACTTTGGTTAGAAGAGTTCAAAGCATATGTGTTGAATTATAAAGCTTGTAAGAAAGCAAGAAATAAAATATATGTGAAGTCTCTCGTGATATATTTTCCCTTTTCTCAAGAACGTACCTCACAAAAATACTGTTAGAGTAAGTAGCTAACAGATAACATTTATATATATAGTGCTTTAAGGTTTGCCAAGTGCTTTTCAAATATCTCATTTTGTTCTTACAACAATCCTTTTTGTAGATGAGGAAACTGAGGCAAACAGAAATTAAATTACTTGCCCAGGGTCACACAGCTAGTGAACTCAGGTCTTCCTAACTCCAGGCCCAGCTCTCTCTCCACCGCACCACCAAACTGACCTAGGTCACAAGAGCAAGGTAGACTCTGTTGGCCTCCATTTTGTAGATTAAAAACAAAGCAAATAAACAAAAAACCTTGAACCTCAAAGAAGTTAAGCAAGTCATTCAAATCCATACAATAATTAAGTAAACCTTTTGTTAGGACTAAAAACTTGGTTTTGGACTCCATGGTATAGTAGTAGCCAGTACATCTGGTAATCAGAGAACTTGGGCCTAGGCACAGCTCTGTCTCTGTGTAGCTATGCAATCTTGGGCAATTCATGTAAAATTATAAAATTTTTAAAGCTGAAAAGGAATTTTTTTTTAATCACCTAAGCCATCTCCTTCATTTTATATAGAAGAAAACTAAGTGCCTTGACCTAGGTCATACAACTTCTCAGTGGAAGAACCAAGACTAGAAACCAGTTCCCATGATTCCCAGTCTTATACACATTGAGTCTGGCCTCAGTTTCCTCATCTGTGAAATTAGGTAAAGGGACTAAATTATGTCTAAAGACATTTCCAACTCTAAAATTATATTGTTTTACTATTCCTAATCCATTGTTCTTTCTACATCATATTGACTCATGGTTTTCTACATCAGTGGTAATCTGATTAGCCAACTAAGAAAGATTTTTATTTTGGTGTAATGGAGAGAGCGCTATACCTGGAGTCAGAAAGACTTCAGTTCAAATTCTGCCCCAGATACTGCGTGACACTGGGAAAGTCGCTTAAACACTCTCTGCCTCAGTTCTTTCATCTGAAAAATGAGAGAGTTAGATTAGATGGACAATAAAGTCCTTTCACCTCTAAACCTATGATCCTATAAAGTGAAAGATTGATTGGTCATTAACAATAGTTAATGTCATAAAACCAGCTCCAATTCCAATTTTTCTACTTTCCCCTGTAGAGTCAGTCATAAATTAAAATATATTTAGATGTGTCCCCTGCAGAATGGAGATGATTTATCTCTCTAGGGACTCTTCTACCTGTGGTGATATCATCCCACCTCTGTGCCAAGCATTTTACAAATATTAGCACATTTTATCTTCCCAAGAACTCTATGGGATGGGGGGGAGGGAGGGTATGCTGTAATTATTCCTATTTTACTATTGAGGAAACTGAGGCAAACAGGTTAAGTGACTTGCCCATGGTCACACAGATAGTAAGTGTCTTAGACCAGATTTAAACCGAGGTCTTCCTGACTCCAGACCCAAAGCTCTACCCACCTTACCTCCTAGCTTCCTGTTATACCCTTACCCCATAAGGGTTGGTCTTTTCCAGTTGGGAATAATAATATTTATGATATGACTAAGACACATCAGAGACGGCATAAACTTATTCTGCCAAGTTGCCTTGATTACAAAAAAATAAGAACAGAAACAATGTGGAAAATTCAAATTATCACTAGTTCTGTTATTCCTATATGAGAACAGGTCCTTTTCATAGCTGCCAGGAGGACCCTTCCAGAGTACTCCACTGAATATTTTAAAATAATTGATTGGAAGGAAGCATTTCCTGAAGTGAAAAGTAGATAGAAGTAGAATTGCTGGTGTATTGCATAGGCTGGAGAAGCCAAGAAGTGGTACCATTTATACATACACATCAAATATTCTTTCACTCATTCTTTTGTTCATTCACTTAAAACTTATTATATGCCCATTCTTTACATAAGACACTGTCCTAGGTGCAGTGGTAGATACAAAGATAAATAAAGAGGTCGTTGCCCTAAGGCAGCTTACACTCTAGTAGGAATCGTTTTTCCATTCTTCCAAATGGAGAAACAAAGGGGGCTGGAGTCTTACTCTGATGCTCATCAAGGCACCGAATTCAATTCAATCTATTAAGCAATTAGGAAATGCCTACTATGTACAAAATACTGCATTAAGAGCTGGGTATAGAAAGACAAAATAAAAATGCATATACAAATAAACAGAAGACAATATGAAAAAGGAAAAAAATCTCTAAAAACCAAGGGAATCTGTAAGGAAACTCCATAAGAAAAAATGGTAAGTGACCCAATGGTGCATGACTTGTAGCAGATCCTACCAGGCTAAAAATGTGTTGAACACAGGCCTGGGGATAGACTGTGTCTGCTGTCCAATGGCCACTTAGGCATGAAGGAAGTTCTGACTGTATTGGGAATGAGTACCCACTCTGATGATCTCACAGACCTTTTGAAGAACGAGATGAATAATTTGCACACTGTTGATTTGGATTTTTTTGACCCTACCTACTCCCTTCAGCTCCCCAAAAGCTGATTTTTTTAAATGCTGTGCCTGGGGCTCTTTGGCCTTTCCAAGGAAGGTCTGTGTGATGCATATTTCTTCTCAATCTTCCCAATGGATTTCTAGTGAGGCAGGATGAATGTCCCAATAAAAGTCTCACAAAATATATCAGCACACGTAGGAGAGTCCCTAGAGAAATAAATTATCCCCATTCTGCAGGGGATATGTCTAAATATATTTTAATTTATGACTGACTCTACAGGGGAAAGTAAAAAAAAAATGGAATTGGAGCTGGTTTTGTGACAGAGATGTAAACAGAAAGTGGGAGGAGGGGGAACAATCAAGGCAGGAAGCCTTGACATTCTGGGTTCCCTGTCACAAGCTCTGAGGAGGCAACTTGATAAATATTTTGTGTGCAATTGCTCATGTGCCCAGAATGGAGATGCTGTCAGAATCCATAGAATTGAGCACAAGCAATACTTCCTCATTCAAGGAGTGTTCTCGCTCATGGGAAAACGTAGGGTTTCTCAATCAGATGAACTAAGTTCTTAATCTGATTCACTGGACCGTTCTTCATCAGGTGAACTAGGACAAGGTGGCACAGCATTGTTCCCTGCTGACAGGAGGTGGGCAAGCACAGACAAGGGAAACCTGGCCTGGCTGCCTGCTCTTTGAAACTCCCACTCCAGCCTAACGCACTCACTTGAATCTGGAGCTGGCCACTGAGTTGAAGGGTATTGATTGCTTAGATAAATTGACCAAATGCCTTCTCCAGCCCTCTTGGTTGCATTGATTCCTTGCCTCCCCACTCAGGGCTCTGTGAATGTCACTGAGCTGGGAGAGGCTGGCTAAATGGACAGAAATATTGATTTCCCTTTCTGCCTTTTCGGAAACCTTCCTCATTTACCAGGTGCTGAGTAAACATCAGGTGAATCAAAGACCCTGGAGAAATATATAAAATGAGGAGCAACAAAGGCAGTTATTGCCTCTTTTGAATATGAACTTGGTTAAGCTTTGGAGAATTTGCTTTTTTGTTTTTGTTATTTCTTTTAGATTAGATATGGTACACCATTGATTGCATTTTATTATGTACCGATTGATAAGGAAGCATAGTACAGTGTATAGAGGGCTGACCATAGAGTCAGAAAGACTGGGGCTCAAATCTTGTTTCTTGACTTGACTGGAGGCAGGTCACCCAACCTCTCAATAACACAGGTAACTCCCTAAGACTGTAAGCTGGGCAGGTGGATAATGGATAAATTTAAAGTCAGGAAGACCTGGGCCCAAAACCTGCCTCAGGTACTAGCCTGGGCAAATCATTTAACCTCAATCAGCCTGTTTCCTAATCTTTAAAATGCAGACGATAGGGGCAGCTAGGTGGCACAGTGAATAGAGCCCTGGCCCAGGATTCAGGAGGACCTGAGTTTAAATCTGACTTCAGACATTTGATCACACTTACTAGCTGTGTGACCTTGGGCGAGTCACAACCCCAATTGCCTTGCCTTCCCCCTCCAAAAAATAATGAAGACAATAGCCACATAGCTCCCAAGTTTGTTATAAGGATCAATTGAGATAATATAGGTACAGTGTTTTGCAAATCTTAAATGATAGTTACCATTATTACAGAAGAGTTACCAATCTGCATTGGTGGAGGGGGTTTTCACACTGAAAGTTTGCCATACCAATGATATCACAGATTGAGACTCACCCCTTCCATTCCCAATGCATCTTTACAGTTATATCAACTATCCTCATGGAAAGATGAAAATTTGACCAATCCAAGCCAGTTAGAACTCTACCAACCTAGCCTGCAAAGCAATTCTTAAAGGATAAGATAAAAGTTCTCTAATGTTTTACATTTAAAGGGCAGGGTTTCCCAGCATGCGTACTGGGTGTCAAAGTGCAAAACTGATTATACCCTTGCAAATGGTAGGGTAGGACTGGATAAGAGAGCACTATAGTAACACTTCTCAGCAGTGACAGATAAACACAGGTTAAGTTAATAGCTTTCAGATCAAGAAGATGGTAGAGAAAGTACCCATTAGCATTTTGTTTGCAGTGACAGGGTGCAGAGGAATCGAGAGGAGGTTCTTTAGAAATTATTATCTCCATCAAAGCTCAAGATTCCTTCTGATGGTCAGTGAAGAGCTTGCATCTATGTGAGGGGGATTGGGTAGCTGGTAGCACAGTGGATACAAAGAACACTGGGCTTGGAATCAGGAAGACTCATTTCCTGCTTCAGATACTTACTAGTTGTATGACCCTGGGCAAGTCACCTAACCCTGTTTGCCTCAGTTCCCTCATCTGTAAAATGAGCTGGAGAAAGAAATGGCAAACCACTCCAGTGTCTTTGCCAAAAAAAAAGGGGGAGCATCACAAAGAGTTGGGACATGACTGAAAGGACTCAACAACAAGAAGTGAGGGTGATATCCTAAATAAATGTTTATAGGATGTCAGAGCAAGGAGAGTAAGTGAACAATGGATATTTAATGTCCCTACTTTAAATGGACTATGCTTCCTCTCCCAAATCCCCACCCCCATGTTCTCAATGAGAAGGCTCTAATGGAGGTGGTTTGACAAATCAATTTTAACCCATTCATTTCACATTTATTACCTTGTGATAAGGGACCTCAGTTTTATGGCAGTCAAGTGAATACTGTATGTGTATATATGAATATATGTATGAAAAGATATATATGTATATATATATACATATATTTTTCATTCCAGACCTGAGAGGAGACATTTTATTCAACAGGAAAGTTAGCCAGGAATACAGGAAAACATCATTATTTTGTATGAAATTCCTCTGTTTTGGCCCCAAGGAATTATTCAGGAAGGTATTTGTTTTTTAAAGAGTAAGGAGAGAGGGAAGGAGAAAATTAAGGACCAAATTTCTTAAGTTTTTTATGTGTTTCTCCAATAGGTAACATTAATAATAATAATTACCATTTATATAACACCTACTATGTGCTGGGCAGTGTACTCTTTTCTAATTCTATTTTCTCATTGGATCCTCACAAAAAATCTGGGATGAGGTGCTATCGTTACTCCCATTTTACAGTTGAGAAAATTGAGGTTAAGTGACTTGCCCTAAGTCACCCAGCTAGTAAATCTGAGGTCATATTTGAACTCAGTTCTTGCTGACTCCAAATCCAACACTCTATTCCCTGTTCCAACTAATTGCTTCCAATGGGTACAAGGGGAAAAAGTTATACCTTCAAATGAAAACTCTTTGAAATACTGTTGACCGGTCATCTCACCTCACCAGGCAAACTCATACACCAATCATAACTGATGCTTTGTAGTACTTTCCTCTGAGAAAGTATAGATATTGTATAGAAACCTTTTCTGTCAACCCACCTAGATTATTAGCAGAGTTGGAACTCTTAGGAACAATCAATGAGTCCCCCTGTCATTATAAAATAAGAAGCCAGCAGCTAAGGTGAATTTGAGCATATCTTCAAAATAATTTACTCTAGAAACATGAATGAGGATGTTCCCAAAATCATGAGTAATAAATAATCAAGGCAGGGTAATGAAAGCAGGTAGTCATTCATAAGAAATGTCTACGAAAAATGGAAATTCATCCTCATTTTTTATTACTTCATATTTCTTACAGAGTAAACTCTTTTAAAAAGAAGCAAACAGTACAAAGGCCAACATCAGGACAACAAGTACCCTCAGGAGAAGGGATGATAAATTCCTTATGTAAGGAACTTGATCTGGAAGAAAAACATACTACAATCATACTATAACCAAGCCACAACTTCTTACCTTTTACCACATTCACAATATATGCCTGCCCTGCCCAAACACACAAGGGTGCAGTCAGCATTTTCAAATAGCTCCCTTTCTCCATGCTCACTACTGCCAGTTGTCTGTAGAAAAAAAAATGCAAACTACTCAGTTTGGTTTCTATGCCCTTCTATGACCTTCACAATCTGGCTCCAGACTGCATTTCCAGCTTTATTTCATATTATTCTCCTTCATGCACTATAAGTTTCAGCTAATCTCTGGATACTATATCTTCTCTAAACTCAACATTGTATTCCAGCCCCTCATACATCTGGACAAACCATTTCTCTGGCCTAGAATAACCTCCTCACCTCTCCCCCACCTGTGCTTTTTCTTTAAAAAAAATTTATTTATTTTTACTTTACACATTCAGTTTCACAAGGTTTTTAGTGTTAAATTTTCTCTCACCCCCCTCCCCACCCCAAGTGCATGCAATCTGATATAGGCTTTACAAATACATTCATATTAAACATATTTTCACATCAGTCATGTTGTAAAGAATTATAACTGATGGAATGAACCACGAGAAAGAAGAAGCAAAACAAAACAAAACAAAAAAGATAAGAGAGCAAATAGTATACTTCAATCTGCATTCAGACTCCATAGTTCTTTCTCTGGATGTGGATGGCATTTTTCATCATGAGCATTTTAGAGCTGTCTTAGAACCTTGCATTGCTGAGGTGTCAAATCTATCAAAGTGACTACAACTGTGTACAATGTTCTCCTGGTTCTTCTCCCCTCATTCAGCATCAGTTCATATAAGTCTTTCCAGGTTTTTCTGAAGTCCACCTGCTCATCATTTCTTATAGCACAATAGTATTCCATTACATTCATATACGACAACTTGTTCAGTCATTTCCCAATGGATGGGCATCCCCTCAATTTCCAATTCTTGGCTACCACAATAAGAGATGCTATAAATATTTTTTGTAGATGTGGGTCCTTTTCCAATTTGTATGATCTCATTGTAATATGATTCTCAAGTGGTATGTGCATTTTTATAGCCCTTTGGACATAGTTCCAAATTGCTCTCCAAAATGGCTGGATCAGTTCACAACTCCACCAACAATCCATTAGTGTTCCAATTTTCCCACATCTTCTCCAACATTTATAATTTTCCTGTTTTTGTCATGTTAGTCAATCTGAGAAGTGTGATGTGGTACCTCAGAGTTGTTTTGATTTCCATTTCTCTAATCAATAGTGATTTAGAACATTTTTCATATGACTATCAATATCTTTAATTTCTTTCTCTGAAAACTACATGTTCACATCCTTTGATCATTTATCAATTGGGGAATGACTTGTATTCTTATAAATTTGACTCAGTTCTCTATATATTTTAGAAATGAGATCTTTGTCAGAGACACTGGTTGTAAAAATTCTTTCCCATTTCTCTGCTTCCCTTCTAATTTTGGATGCATTGGCTTTGTACAAAACCTTTTCAATTTAATGTAATCAAAATTATCTATTTTGTATTTCATAGTGTTCTCTATATCCTGTTTGGTCATAAATTCCTCCATTCTCCATAATTCTGACATGTAATCTATTCCTTGCTCTCTTAGTTTGCTTATGGTATGATCCTTTACCACCTCTGCTTTTTCACAATTGTTGTGGTTGTTGGTTGTTGTTATTACTGCATCATGTCTGACTCTTCAGTTTTATGGCAGTCAAGTGCATACTCTCTCTATATATATTTCATTCCAGACCAAAAAGGAGACATTCTACTCAACAGGAAAGTTAGCCAGAAATACTGGAGAACACATTATTCTGTATGAAATTTCTCGGTTTTGGGTCTAAGGCATTATTCAGAAAGTTGTTTCTTTTTTAATGAGTAAGGAAAGAAGAAAGGAGAAAAATAAGGATCAAATTTCTTAACTTTGTATGTATTTAATGACCCTGTTTGGGGTTTTCTTGGAAAATACACTGGAGTAGTTTGCCATCTCCTTCTCCAACTCATTTTATAGATAAGGAACTGAGGCAAACAGGGTTAAGTGACTTGCCCAGGGTCATTTAGCTAGTAAATGTCTGAGGCCAGATTTGAACTCAGGAAGATGACTCTTCCTGACTCCAGGCACAGAACTCTATCCACTGTGCCATCTAGCTGCCCTTATTTCCCTTTAAGGATCAACACATTAAGCCTCTGCTAATCCTCCCTGATGTAGGTGTTCTTTTCCTCTTCATAATACTTTATATTTATGTATTCATGTTATATCCCCTAATAAAATGTAAGCAATTTGAAAGCATGAATTGTTGGACTTCTTTTTCTCAGTCCTCATTTTTTATTTCCTCTCTATGCACTGGACACTGTTGACTACCTTTTCTTCCTCAATATTTCCACCTCTTTGGGTTTTTACTATTCTGCTACCTTCTGATTCTCCCACTTACCTGTCCATTCCTTCTCTCAACTTCCTTTGCTGGATCTTTATCTATGGCATACCCACTAACCATGGGTATCCTCCAAGATTCTATACTAGACCCTTTTCTCCTTTCTCCCCATATTTTCTCATTTGGCAAACTTATCAGTTTATCATGCTTTTAATTATTATTTATATGCAGATGATTCCCAGATCTGTATGCCCAGCCTTATTCTCTTTTCTCAGCTCTGGTTTTTCCAATTGGATATCTCAAATTGGATGGCTCCATAAGCATCTCAAATACAACAGAACTTATTATCTCCCCCCCACTACCACATCCACTGCTTATATTGTTAAAGATACCACCATAATTCCAGTCACCCAGGTTCACAAAATGATGTCATCTTTGAGTTTGGCTGTTTTTTCCATTCACTCCACATATTCAATCATTTGATAAATCTTATCACTTCATCATAGGATTCCTTACCTCAATTTCTCCCCACTATTTACTACTCACCCATCATACAACTGTCAAAGTTATTTTCCTCAACTGTAGATCTTACTATGTCCCTTTCCTACTCAATATATTCTAGTATCTATTATTTCTGGGATCAAATATAAACTTTTCTTCTTAGCATTTAAAGCTTTACCTTCCTATCATTCCGATGTTTTAATGCATCACTCTCTTCCATATACTCTGTGATACAGTCACACTGGCCTGCTTCTTTTATTTTATTTTTTGGAGGAAGGAAGGCAAGGCAAATAGGGTTAAGTGACTTATCCAAGGTCTCACAGCTAGTAAGTGTGTCAAGTGTCTGAGGCCAGATTTGAATTCAGGTCCTCCTGACTCCAGGGCCGGTGTTCTCTTCACTGAGCCACCTAGCTGCCCCTACTAACCTACTTCTTATGCCTTACACATAATCTTCCAAACTTTGTACCAGCTATTCCTGGAAACCCCCCCCCCCCGCTCCTCCCTTCTGCCTTATTCTCTGAGCTCACATGTCCACCTCCTGGCCTTTCCTCTTCTTCCTGTCATGCCTTTCCTTCCAAGGCTACCTGCCATCTACTTAACCACAACACTTTGTACACATCCATTTTTTCTTTTTATCCTCAGCACTTAGACTAATGTCTAGTTCCTCTGGAACATAGAAAGCCCTTAATAAATACTTGTTGGTTGTGCTGAAGTTTGTACTTGAATTCCTTAAATCTAGTGTGATTCCTTATCATATAAGGTACTATGCTAAGCACATTTACTGAACTGAACTGATTGAATTGAATCATTTCTTTCACTCTGCTTGTTATGAATTTTATATTTGGATTGTGACTAAATCGCTACCTTTCCTGTAAGTTAACTTACAAAAGGGGGCGGGGGGAATGCAAACAATCATTTGCTTTTGGTGTTCTTTTTTTCTTTTCATAAATATTAGGGCCCCATGGGAAGAGGATAGAATAAGTATTGGACCTGCGGTAAGAAAGAACCTGTGTTAAAACCCTACCTCTGAAACTTTATCAGTTGAAGTCACTTAACATCTTGTAGTAACAACCTGTAACTGTGGTAACAGCCTGGCAAGTCACTTAACATCTCAGCCTCAGAGATCAAAACTGGCACAGACAGATTCAACTGCTTTGAACAATAAATCATGTCTTACATTTTTTGTGCCTAATTTTTTAAAAATTTAATTTTTACTGATGCCTCAATCTATTGGATTCATATTTGAATGTCCTTCTACCTTGTCTTACCAGAGAACTATACTTTGCAACACAGATTTTAAAAGAAAACTAGAATTCAGCAAAACCAAACATATCAGCTGTGTAACATTGTACACCTATGGTCCCTACCTCCGTAAAGATGAGAAGAGACTTTTCTAAATTTACCTTATAGGCTAAGTTCAGTCATTATAATCACAAAACATTCTGTTACCATTGTTTCTTATTTACATTGTTAGAGCTGCTGTATATATCACTTCTGATTCTGCTTACTTCAGTTGTTTTATATAAATTAGTATGTCTTCCTATGCATAACTTGCATTTATAGTAAATAAATACACATTGTGGTATATGACCCTCCTAACAGCCCTGGTAAAAAAAAATGTATTATTATCTCCATTTTAAGAGTGAGGAAACTGAGGCTTAGAAAATCTCAGTGACTGACCCACAGTTAGAGAGATAGATGGATAGATAGATAGATAGATAGATAGATAGATAGATAGATAGATAGATAGATAGATAGATAGATAGATAGATAGATGGATAGATGGATGGATGGATGGATGGATGGATGGATGGATGGATGGATGGATGGATGGATGGATGGATGGATGGATGATAGGTAAAGCATTTATTAAGGCAATAAAGTGAATAGAGTGCAGGACTTGGAATTTGTGTGACCACTGGTGTAATGGTCATAGGAATTTGAATATCTTCCCTTCCCCTTGGTTCCTTGATAGGCTTAAATGACTCTAAGAACCTTCCCTGATTTTAAAATATACTCTGCCCACTGACAGGCTGAATGTGGTCACATGGAGCCTGTGGTGGGAGACTTGTTTTTCAGGAATGCTAACACCTTGTTACTTTGTGATTGGGCAGTGGGTCAAGAGGGTTGTGACATTCTCTGACCCCGGAGAAGGCTACATATACTCCCTGAGGTGAGGTTTTGCTTTGGGGCTCATTCATAGGAAGAGTTGTGTGATTTGTCCAGATGAGACTTTGGGCAGTCATTGGGCCCCCCAGCTTTGGAAACCCAGATATTGGTGCTTCCCTCTCTGCTAACTGACTAGGTATGGATGTAATGGTCAGACAGCTGGAAGCCCTGTCTGCTTAATTGTGTTATTTTCTGCTGTAACTTCTGTTTGTATTCTCTGAAGTTCAGGGTGCTAACTTTTTCCCCTCAACTAAGTGAATGATATATGTTCGATTGATGAAATTAAGACTGTTAGCCCATTTTGAGTTGCTTTCCTTTAGAGAAGCAGATCTAAGAACCTGTACTAGCAGCCATCCTGGGCATGCTAGGGTGCTTGCTGCTATAGTAGACAAGTCACTTAACTGCTCTTTGCCTCAGTTTACTCATCTGTGAAATGAGGGGAATAATAGCATTTACGTCCCGGAGTTGTCATGAGGATCAAATGAATTAGCACAGGTAAAATGCTTTCCAAACCTCAAGGTGCTATATAAATGCCAGTTATTATTATTATAATTGTAGCACTTACTATGTACCAGGCACAGTGCTAAGCACTAGGGCTGTAAATAATAAGCAAGCAAGAAAGTCCCTTCCCTCGAGGCACTTTCATTCTTTGGGGCAGGACAAAGGGGAAGGAGGCAACACAAAAAGGGAAGCTTGGAAGGGTGGGGGAGGACACACAGTGTGGTGTGGACATGGCACGTTAGCAGGATAAGGGATGTGGAGGACTGGCTACAATAAAACAAAAGCTCCTCTGTCTGAGCCAGGTGACCGGCAGTGAAGAGTCTCTGGGGTGGGGGGTGGGGGTAGAGTTTGGAGGATGGAGATGAGGATGATGGTGGGGCATAGGACTAATGATAAGAGACAGAACTGGCATTCGAAGCCAAAAGACACCACTCTGCTTCATGTTCTTGACTGGTTGATTGACTTGCTTAGCTCCATAGAATGAAAGACAGAGAATTTAAATTAAGAAGCTTTTCATATCCACACCAGAATTAGATGTTCTAAAGCATGTTTGTCCATCCATATAAAATTCCCTAGCACATTCAAAAATCCCATCCACAAGTCTCTTAAGAAATGTTCATCTCAGAAAATAGCTGTGGTTTAAAATCTCCCTTCTGGAGCTGACACTCAAATTAGACAAAGTTTATCTTTAGTACTTCTTTAGTACACATTTAGCATCATGGACCCAGGCAACTGGATCCCCAGTAACACCTGCAGTGATCGGCCATTGAGTCTCCAGCCCTTCTGCTTCCGTGATCACCAAACCAAACAGAGAAAAACTCTTCTCTGATGATGTGCTACCTAACGTATGCCTGACTCCTTGGTAACATAACCTTAACCCAGTTCAGAATATCATGTCTCCAAAAGAAGTCCCTCAAAGAATGGTGCTAATGGGAGGTATTTCAGGCATTCAGAAGGTTGGCAGAATGGACAATTTTAATCAGGAAAGTGCTTCAGCTTTTCTCTAATTGCACCATATAGACTAAGACCAGTTCTCTCCTAACCATTTTGCTATGTATTAGCTTAGATCTCTCATTGCTTCTCCTATAAGTAGTATGATGGGGCATAATGTGGTATATTTAATATATGGTATGGTATGGCATGAGGTGGTATGGTATACCTTGGTATATTATGGTATGGTATGGCATGGCATGGCATGGTATAATAAGGCCAAAGGCCAAAGCTATGGTATAGTGTGCCCAAAGGCCCTTTTCCCCTCTGCATTTTCTTAGTGATATCATTAGCTTGAATTTAATTACCATCCCTATGCAGGTGACTCTCAAATAGAGAGGGGGATGATAGAAATGATTATTATACAGATATAGATAATATAGATATGTCTTATATATAATATAGATTATATAGATAATATAGATATATCTTATATATAATATAGATTATATAGATATATCTGATATCTAATATAGAACATATTGATGAGATGATATAGGTATAGACATAAACATAGACATAGATATATAGTATTGGTCTCTATCTCCTCTGATTTCCAATCCAAAACTGCCTATTGGACATTTCAAACTGAATGCTTCATAGGCATCTCAAATTCAACATAAATATCTTTTCCTCTCCAAACCTTTCCTCCCTGTCAAACTCCTCTATTCTTGTCAAGGGCATCACCATCCATGGAGTCACCAAGGCTCTCAGAGCAAATATACAATCAGTATTTGAGACCACTGCCCTAGGAGAATGATTCTCTAGAATAACTCAGCAAAGTATCTTTGCTGCTTAGAGGCTGAATCTGACAATCCCTTCCCTACCCACAGCACCCAAAGCTGTTTTTGCTGCCATTTCCCAGGGTGTAGAGCTAGCAACTCAGTCCCATTTTTGCTTGTGAGCCCACCAGGAACTTGATAACAAAGGCAATTCATTATTTTCTTCATTTGTTCTGCATCAGTGTCCTACTGTTCATTAACACCCCAGTCACTTGATGGTCTGTGCATAAGCGGAAGCATATTAAAAATCAATAGCTCAGACCTTTATTCCTTGTTGAATTTTGTCATCAGAGACTACTTTACTTGACATCTAGAAATTGGAAATGGGGAAGGAAATATGTTACCGGCTTGCAAATAGCTTAGACCTATGCTAACTGAAGTCTAAACACCCATTTTCCTTTCTGCCCTGTCAACCTGGACTTGTTTCAATGGCACTTAATGAAATACCAATAAGAAGAAAGAATTGACAAGGCATGGCTGTTGACGAAGGGTCTGACCTTTGAGGAAGAATGGAAATATCAAGTCTCTTTAATGAGAAAGGACAGAAGGATAGACTCTTCCTTTTTTATTCTTTGGTGCCTGCTGAATTTTGCAATTCAAGTGTCCTAGACAGGCATTGTTTATGACGGACCCAAATTTCCAAGAATTCAGTTTGTATTCTTCAAGCAAAGAGAGTCTTCATCATATCCACAGGGAAAACTTGCAGAGGTGTTAGTGTGACCAACAATAGATGATGGATGGTACACTCAGAGCTGCAAGTATTCTCTCTCTCTCTCTCTCTCTCTCTCTCTCTCTCTCTCTCTCTCTCTCTCTCTCTCTCTCTCTCATGCAGATGATGATGACAATGACAGTTTTGGGGACAATTAGAAATTGGACATACTTCTTTGTTTTTAGGACCCTGGCACTTCCTGAATTGATGAGTCCCTAACCCCTCCGCCTACACACACACACACAAACCATTGCTTCTCACTGAGAAGTGTGGTACCCTTCCTAAACCTGAAATACCCCAAGCAATTAGTATCCCATGCCCATTTCTGGTACTCTTGCCCTGTTGCCCCTCTAGTCTGATTGGTGAACACCTCATGTGACTCACTATATCAAACTGGCCTCTCAACCATGACACATTTTTCTCATTGGCCATCTTCTCACCAGTTTTCTTTTTTTTTCCAAGTGTATGTTCTTGGTCTGCCCTGCTACCTGACTTCTAATTCTGGAATCATAACCAAAATAACAATGCCGTGGCTACTGAAAAATGTAACATTTTGTTCCCCTACAACTAACTCTTAGGAAAAGTTCCAAACCAAAATACTACTCCCTGACCACCTATGTTTTTTTTAATATCTCCTTCTATTAGAATGTAAGTTCCTTGAGGATACAGACTCTTCAATTTTTGTTTGTTTCCTCAGTTCTTCACTGTGTTTCACACATAGGAAGGACTTAATAAATCTTTTTATTTATTCATTTATTCGTTCATTCCTGCTCCAAATATCCCTCAAGTTTCATTTCCTCATTCCCATAATCTCAAACTAAATAAAAGAGGAAAGAGATGTAATGTAATCTCTTTGAGGGCAGAGACTGTTTCTTTTTGTATTCCCTTAAATAATTGTTTGTTGAATTGAACTAAACTAAAGGGATCTGATAAAAAAAAACAAAAACAATTCCTACTAAGATATTCATTATATTCTGACATTGCTTTCTCATGGTTCTTTCTCTAGCTGTCCAAATTATTCCTTCTTGGTCTGTTTTGCAGACCATATCCTGCACTCTCACAGTGGCTTTGTCAACTTCAATATTTTCAATTCTCATCTATTCGAAGGACAAATATATGTACATGTGTATATATAATATAGATAAAAATATGTATGTGTGTATAGATACATGCACACACATATAAACATATACATTATCTCTTTCCTAAGCACCAGCCTCACATCTCCAACTGCTTTTCTTAAATTTCCACTTGAATGTCCCATAGGCATCTCAACCCCGACATATGCCTGTTGAAAGGAAAATTCTTCACTTGGACTTTCTCTCTGATTAACAAGGCAAAACTCAGAACAAAGAGAATTAAAAGTATTTTATTATAAGTATGTCAAGGTAGCAACATATTGATGGACTGATCACTGAAGATCAGCAATGGCTTCAAAATGGGAATAGCTTTTATAGGTAACTAAGACAATCTAAAGAAGTCCACCTCAGCAAAAGAGGTTGAGCCCTTGAATCTCAGTTCCTCCCCAAGGTAGCAAGAATGTGACAATTTAAGGGTGTCTGGGTTGCACAGTGAATAGAGCACCAGCCCTGGAGTCAAGAGGACCCAAGTTCAAATGCAGCCTCAGACACTTAACACAAAAACTAGCTGTGTGACCTTGGGCAAGTCACTTAACCCCAATTGCCCTACCAAAAAGTAAAAACAAAAATAAAAACAAAAAAAAGAATGTAACAATTTGGAGGTAGGGGTATGTGCAAAAGAGCAGGTGATACACAAAGCTGTAGATTTAGTGTTTCCTTCCCCACCAGAGACTGCCCCAACACTGATGGATAAGCAGAGCTGAGAACAAAGGATCACTGAATCAACATAACTTTCAACATGTCCGTACCCAAAATAGAGATCATTTTCCATTCAGCCAAGCCCCATTCCTAACTTCCCTCCTTCTGCAAATTGCACCATTCTTCCAGTTTCCCAGGTCTGCAAGCAAGGAAGGAGTCATTTTTGACTGGTTCACCCTCCATATCCAATTAATTGTCAATTCATGTCAATTCCACTTCTTCAGTGTGTCTCAAATCTTCCTCCTCTTCTCTATTCAAATCACAACCAAAAGATTCTAAGTCTTTTTCATCTTTTTAGACTCTGACAACATCCTCCTAATTGGTTTCAGTATATATATCTTACACATATATCACACAGTTGCCCAGTTGATAAACCTAAAGCACGTGTCTGTTTTTTCATTGCTCTTAGGATAAAAGACAAATTCTTCCATTTAGCATTTAAAGCTCTCCACAAGCCAGCTTTAACCTGTCTTTCCAGGATGATTATAAATATCCCCTTGTATTTATTATGCTTCAGTCAAACCAGCCTACCTGTTGTTCCTCCCACATAGTGTTCTATCTCCCACCTCCATGCCTTTGCATATTGCTCCACAAAACTAGAATGCCTACCCACCTCACCTCCGCCTCTTGGAACCCCTAGGTCCCTGCAAGGCTCAGCTCTAGAGTCACCTTCTTCAAAAGACTTTTCACGGTTCCCTTCTGATATTAGTGACCCCCAATGACTGTGTATTTATTTTATATCTTTCCTGAATGTACTTAATCTGTGAACTTGTTGTATTCCTCCCAAATAGAATGTAATTTCTTTGAGAGCAGGTTCTGTCTCACTTTTGTACTCATATCCTGAGTGCTTAGTAGAGTGCCCAGCATATTGTAGTAGGTGCTCAATAAGTGCTTGTTGATTGACTGATCGATTAATAGCATGCATCTTCCAACCCTGGCAGGGATTACATTTTTAAAGAGAATGTTTGATTAAACAAAATTATTGTAACCAACGGAATAAAACGTTAAAGGTAATATCTTAGGTAGCTGGAGAAAAGTGTTTTAGATAGGATGACTTTCCTGGTACCTGCCCATCACAGCACACAGGTGACAAATGTAAAGTCTTTCCCCAGTCCCCTCCACTGATGGTCCCTTTCCTATAAGATTATCTTCTATTTTCAATGTATGTTTCTCATCAAATAATAGCTCTTATAAAGTATTTTGCAAAACTTAAAATGCTATGTAAATAAATGTTAGCAATTATTATTGTTGTTGATAATATATGTGCATAATTACTTGCATGTTGTCTCCATTAAACGTGAGTCCCTTGAGAGCAAGGAACATGTTTTTGCCCTTTTTTGTAGCCTCAGAGTTTAGCACAATACTGATATATAGTAAACCCTAAATATATGTTTAACAATTGTTTAACAAGTGTCCCTCACATGTAGCATGGAGCTGTCATTGTGTGACTTGAAAGGAGGCAAAATCGATATCTCTAGCTTCTTCTCATACTGTTCTCCAAGAAAGACTTTCATTCTTGGCAGGAGAGGAAACAGGAAGTTGGTGTTAGAGCCCGTAACTCTGCGCTCCTAAGAGGAAAAAGGTACTGGGTTAGAATTATATCTATTTGCTCCCAGAAATATCATTAGTCTGTGGGAATGTGGTTTTTAGATGTAGGCTATACCTCTGATCACTATTCATCAATGGGGAAGCAGGACCCTGATCTTTCTATCCAAGGTTTGACTCTCTTCCTACCAAATATGGTCTGAATATTCTCTTTCTCTTCTTTCCTTTCCTTCCCTCTTTGTTTCCTCCCTAGGTCTTTTCCTTCCTCCCTTCCCATTCTTCCTTCCTTCTCATTTTTCCTTCCTTCCTTTCTTCCTTCCTTCTTCCCTTTCTTTCTCTTTCTTTGTCTCTCTTTCCTCTTCCTTCCCTCCACTTCTTTCTTTCTTTTTCATGACTTTACCCTAAACTTCAACTGTGGTATTAGCAATTTTATTTTAATAATAATAATAAATAATAACTAGCATTTATATGGCACTTTAATATTTAAAAATGTTAGAAGTAGAAATTATTCATCCTGGCATTCAAGTCCTTCAAAAATCAGGCTCCAACCTACTAGCTTTCTACATTTATTTCATGTTACTCCACTTCATGAATGCTATATCCCAATCAGACCGGACCACTAACCCTTCCCAATGTTCTCCTGCTTTCCTTGCATTTGCACAGACCATCCCCACAGTCAAAATATACTCCCTTCACAATTCCATGCAGCTAAGGTACCACCTCTTCCTTAAAGCCTTCCCTGATTTCTTCTAATGAAAGTTATCCATCCCATCTCCAAATTCCCTAGAGCATTTTGCCTTGATCTCTCCTTTGACAAATCATACCTCACTTTATATTACATCTGCCTGCATATGTCTTATGCCCTTTCTCATCTCCAGGTGACTCCAAAAGGCTCACACTACCATTTGCCCTACTGAAAGATTTCATTTCAATTCCTACTTAATGGAGCTTATTCTTCTCTTTGTATACCTTGTATGCAAGTTTGTAGAAGACAGAAATTTTCTTTTTTTTCTTTTTGCTTTTTTTTTTGGAAGGCAATTGGGGTTAAGTGACTTGCCCAAGGTCACATGGCCAGTTCTTGTGTTAAGTGTCTGAGGTCGGATTTAAACTCAGGTCCTCCTGACTCCAGGGCCAGTGTCCTATTCACTGTGCCACCTAGCCACCCAAAAGAACAATTTTCTAATATTGTGGTCACTGAAATTCAGACAAACAGTTCTAGCAGTCTGCCCTCTTCACAATTCATCTTTTTCATACATGCAAAGTAGGGAAGAAATGTGTTGGGTTTATCTCATTATTACCATTATAAGGGCAAATCAATGCTGTGGATTCAACTGTAATCATAGTTTAATTTTGAATCTTTTGATATTAAGACCTATGATTTGTCTGTAACTGACTAACCAAAAAAAGTATACCAGACAGTTCAACAAAGAAATCGGGACATTCCATAGCCTCTTCGCCTCCTGAAGCCCAGAGGTTGACCTTGGTGTCTTTCATTTATCACTTTCTCCAAGCTTCACTGCTTCCATGCCTCATTTTGGTGCCTGTTTACTAGGGCCAGTGCCCTAAGTCTGAAGTAGATGAAGTTGGCAGAAAAGCATATGAGCTGCAACCCCACATCTCTTCAGGAAGCTAATGACTGGCCCTCACAATCTATGGGATCATGCCACCACTCACCAGGACCCCTCCAATGCCTCTGTTTTTAATATGCAGACTTAAATGTATGCTTGGTGAAGAAATGTAACAGGAAGAGAGCAAAGTTCTGGTCTTGCTGATTGGATTTCTGTTTTTAGGACAAGGATAGAAGTGAGGGCTGGCAGGTCTTTCTTAGTTGCTCGTTTAAATGAATTGGTTTCCCATTAGCTGATCAAAAAAAGGAGAGTGGGTCAAAATGACCCAGGGGCCTGCTTTGGAAACACATGGTGTTGTAGGACATGATGCAGGTGACTACCATCTCCCTTTTTCTCAAGGAAGCCTAAAACTTTTGCTATTCTCAAGGTGAAAATGCATGTCTGTAAAGAAATTATTTCACTTCCTTATTTCTATGACTAAAATTATACCTAAACTGTCCATTTTCCTCCCCCAATCCATACCCTTCAGGTTGTTAGTACAGGTATTCCATCTGACCTTCTGTCAGAGTATATGCTTTACTTTCATTTTCAGCAGTAAAGAGGAGAATGGTACCTGGCTTCTTCATCTACAATCCCATACCTCTTTGTAAGTGAACACATCAGGCCAACTCTTGTTCTTTTCATTCACTAAAATAGGTTCCCAAGGTGGGTGATACCACTTCCTGGGGGATGCTGGAGTGATGGAGGAGGGGGGTGGGGGGCAGGTGGTAGATTCAGGTGATGCAAATTTCAAAAAAAAAAAATCATTAAAGGGTTAAAAAGCACAAGTAGATTTCCAGGGAGGTACTGAGTAAACTTGTTTTTTAAAGGGGTAGTAGGCCAAATAGGTTTGGGTACCTCTAAAAGAGATTAATAAAGACAATGAGAAGGAGGCAGGTGGGCAAAGTCTGCCTTCTGACGTTAGCCTCAATGGCTTTTCCCATCTTCCTGAATGATCATCAAGGCCATCTGTGGGTGTTTTTAGGAGGACATTGTGTAAAGATCTGACATCTGTGTTCTTTTGTTCCTTTCAGAAAGCATCCTCAGCCCATAATGAGGACTTAGTGATTCACAAAGCAGACAAAGAGGTGTTTATTAAACATTAAATCCATGGCCCTTAGAAACTTCGACAAAGCCTCCGCACTTTTTTTTCCCTTTCTCGAGGAAATGATAAAAATTGAGTTCAGGCAATAAAGCTTCCTATGGGGCAGATTCAATTTAATGCAGTAAACTTTTACTAAGCACCTACTACGTGCAAGGCATTAATGTTAGGGGCTAGGGAGTCAAAGACAAAGCCCTGCCCTCAAGGAGCAAGACTCTCAGTCTCTACTGGGTTTGCTGATACTGCTGGTTCCTTCCTTGTTTTCTAACTTAGAGTCAACAGGCTTGTACAGTAACACAAACATCTGAATTCTTTCTTTTTCTTTTTTTTCTGTTTGATTTCTACTTTTTACTTGTGTTGTTATTGTAATAGCTGCTTAATGAATTCCCACTGGTGGTCAGGGGTGGATTGAAGATGTCATGGGGTGCTGGTGGGCAGCAGTTTGACTCTCAATAAGCATGCTGGAGTTTGTAGTTTTATCTAATGACAAGTCTGCATAGGAAAACCCAAAGGAGAAGCAAAAGTGTCTCTTGCGTGAAAAGACGTCATTGGAGATGACTGCTGTCTTGCCATTTTGTTGTGAGTCAATACTGTTTCAACGTCTCCAATGGCCATTTCCCCTTCCTATTCTGTGTAAAAATACCAAATATAATTAAGTACAGATGGAATGCTGTCATTGATTCTTCCGTGTGTTTGTTTATGTGGCTGGGTTGGGGTTTTTTTTTAGTATATTTTGTGTTAAGGTTTAAAAATGAGTCTGAATTACAATGTTCCCCTGCTCCATTGTAAATAAAACTTTCCATAATAATAGGTACTCTCTACCTCTCAAAAGTCTTGTTAATCTAAGCAATTAGGCCAATGGCCATGGATAGGGAGGCATTCAGAAAAGCAAATGCTAAGGTTAACTGTGCACTGGCTATATTCGTTTAAGAGGAGAAAGCTTTGATTAAATTAGTCCCCTGGTAAAATACTAAATGGTAATTGTACATTAGAATGCAAAGCAGGGTATGTGAAAGATTAGTATTATAAGGGTGAAATGAGGAAAGGTGGAAAAAAGGATTTTAGATGCAGGGGGCAGAGAATAAGCATTTGTATAGTGCCTACTATATGCTGGGCACTTTATTAGAAATAATAATTGGGAAAAAATAACATTTATATAGCACTTACTATGTAAGTAACCAGCACCAAGCTGTAAGCATGAACTATAAAGTGTAAGCACTTTACAATTACTATCTCATTGATCCTGACAACAACCCTGTGAGGTAGGTGCTGTTAATATCCCCATTTTACAGTGGAAAAAAATGAGGCAAACCAAAATTAAGTGACTTGCCCAGGATAACACAGCTACTGAGCGTCTGACTCTAGGTTTGATCTTAACTCTTCCTAACTCCAGTTTGGGAGCTGTTTCCACTCACTGTACCACCTAGTTGCCTCTGTATAACCTGTGGGGCCAAAGACTTGAGCTAAACAATGGGTGGGATTTTGTACTAATGGGGATTTTAATGGTCTAGCTCCTATGCAGTGAGGAATCTCTCTAAAGGGTTTTTTAAATGCTTGAGATTTTCATCTCTCAGGAATGATTTAGCCAGGGTACTTGGGGAAGGAAAGAAAATGGGCCAGATTAACTCTTCAAGATCTTCAGTCTCAGTATTGATCCCTTTATTATTAGAGAAATGAGACTTGAAAGTTGTAAGGAAACTAAGTCATTTCTTGAGTTACAAAGGAGCAGTAGTGGTGAGGCATTCAGGAGGCACTGTTTATTTTTATTAAAATTTAATTCCTGAGACAGCTACAAGGCGCAGTGAATAGAGCACTGGCCCTGGAATCAGGAGAACCAAGTTCAAATTTGGCTTCAGACACTTAACACTTACTAGCTGTGTGACCTTGGGCAAGTCACTTAGCCCCAATTGCCCTGCCTTCCCACCTCCAAAGGAAAAAAAAAGATAAAATTTAATTCCTGATATTAAAAACTAATTCTATGGAGATAAATTTTAAAAGTCAATTTTATTAGAATATACTCAATCTAATTAAATTTGGAGTGCTATTGTGATGGGTCGTTCCTACAATGTTTTAGTTGTTGTTTTTAAGGATGAAATCTCTAGAAAAGGACTGGTCTAGAAAGGGTCTTCAATATAAGATTTTATAACTTCCACCCAGTGATTCAGATCATTCAAAAAAAAATCCTACCCATAAATTAAAGAGCTCTCTTAAAGAAAGTCTCATTTCTTTCAGGTGTTAGGCATGCTGGGATGTTTCCAGATTAAACCCAAAATGATGTAAATCCATTATCAAGAGATGGCTAATTGCAAGACCTCCTAATGCCCCACTCTTGGAAATGAAGAGAAGCCCTAGTCAGCCCTCCAAGGGGGCAGAGTTCAAAAAGGCATACAGTGAACCTCCTCATTATCAGTGTGTGTTGCTAAGGGAAAAATGGTTTTAGTGTGATTTTTAGGACTGGTAAGAAAGCAGTGGAAGTCTTTTGCTTGAATTATAGCATGAAGCACACCTTTATTTCACTTATGATATTTCATATAGAATCAGAATTGTGCTGGCTATGCCTGCACCATACACCTCAGGGTCCAGGTACTTGCCCTATCCATCACATTCTACATATTATAAATTATTCACTGATCTTGAAGTCAGTCAAAAAACATTTTTAAGTGTTCCCTATACACTTCACTAAAATAAATTCTAGTGATACAATGACAAGCCAAAAGAAAGACAGTTCCTGCCCTCAAGGAGCTCATATTCTAATAGTGGAGACAATACATGAAAGGAAGCTGAAAAGTGGAGATGGGGCAGTGTGAAAGATAAGTAGCAAAATGATACCCAATGCAAGTCATTGTTGTTATTTGTCCTTTGTTTTCCAAGAGCGTCAATGACATCTCAGGGTGATATCTTGTCCTGCCTGGGATAGAGCCAGATGGAAAAAGACAAAATGCTTGGTCAGGGCATCTGCCCTAAATGGAGATTCTAGGAAGTGAATCACAGAATATGGTTGTTATAAAGGAGTGTTGTTCAACTCATATAGATACTCATCCCTGCAGCATCATGTTGACTTAGAAAACCACAAATTAACATTATTTTATACTATAATTTTGTTGATTTTGTCAAACATTTCCCAATTATATTTTGTTCTGGTTCTGGCTACATTGATGGTGCTTGAGTATTAACACCTTTGTTAAAAAGGATCTGTCTTAAAAACCTTTTGTTGTAATTATACCAATACTGAGGACTCATCCACAACTTCCCAAGCCAGACCATTCATTCCATTTTGGAATAGTTCTAATTTTTAGGATTTTTTTACATAAAACCTAAATTTACTTCCTTGTCATTTCCACCCATTGCTTCTGATTCTGCTTCCTGTGATCAAGTACACCTAATCCTTTTTCCACAAGACAGACCTTCACATAACTCAAAGATAACCATAATCTCTCCCCTAAATCATCTCTTTTCTATGCTGAACAATCCCAACCTCCAACTCCTTTGTATATGATATGAATTTGAAGCCTTCATCATCCCAATTGCTTCTCTGAACATCCTCCATCCTATCAATGTCATTCCTAAAAAAATGACCCAGGACTAAGACTAAGATTCCAAATGGGATCTAAAGCAGCCAAAGTACAATGAGACCAACACCTCTTTATTCCTAGAGGCTATGCCTTTTTGAATGTAACCCAACATAGCATTAGCTTTCTTGCTTACTCTAATCACATTATTAACTCATGTTGAGCTTGGATCCCCCAGTTTTTCTTTTTACTTTTTAAAAACCCTCAAATTTTTTTCAACTAAACTACCCCCCCACCTTGCACTTGTGAACTCAATTTTTGAACCCAAGCAAGCATCTCATCTCTATCTTTCCCAAATTGTTTATAGAAATGTTAACCAGCACAGATCTTTTAAGACAGTCCACTGAAGACCTCCTCCCAAGTTAACATCAAACTGTAATGACTGTTCTTCAGGTAGAGTCATTCCTCCAATTCCAAATCACCTGATTGTCTAGTTTTTCCACATCTCTCCAGTTTTTCCACACCATATCAATCCTAAATTTGACTCTTTGAAATTTCTAATTATTTCACAACCAAAATCCCCCCCATGGGAGAGGGATTAGACCACTGTCCATTTCATGAGCTTTTCCACTTGATCTCAGAGGTATAGCTTGGTTCAATGGGTAGAGGTTGCAAAGAAACAAACTTAAGCTAATTCCTAACAATTGTTCTAATTAAAACCATCCAAAAAGTGAATTGCTTCCTCTGAAGGTAGTGGATTCCTCTTCAAGCAAAAGCTAAATGAACTCTTTCCAGCTATGCTGTAGAAAGGATTCTTGTTTAAGTGTGTGTGGGTTGGACTAGAAGGCTGACCCTCTGAGATTCCTTCTTCTAAGTCCATTCTGTGATTCTTTGATTATGTAGAAGCAAGAAATTCAAGGGCCATTGCTGAACTCTACCTCTCTACAATGTACCAGAAAGGACAAAAGAACAAACGTTTGTATCTTCAGTACCTAGTGCAATTATATTGTATGTACTAAGTATGTAATAAATGTTTTTTGGTTAATTAATTTTTCTTCTACTATTTTGGAGCATTTTCAAGTACCTCCATTCTTTCCTGCTCCCCCTCATACCATGCCAGAGTGGCATTCTAAGTAGGTTCCTATTAGAGGTATGCTGGTTCATGTTTAACAACCAGCCTTCTGGGGGAGGGAGGGAGGGTACTCAAGACATATTTTCAAATTTCAATTTGCATCATTAACATTTTCTACATAGCTTTCTTAATTCCAGTCAGTCAACAAAACAATAAATCAAACCTTTTATCTGTGGCACTTGCCAATTTCCAAGATATAAATGCTCCCACTGAAAAATTCCACAATTGACTCTCATGAATCAGCTAAAGTTGGCTCCAACAAACCCCCAGTTCCCACACTCCCTTCCTGGCAATGCTTCTCCATGTTCCTTGGAGATTCATTATTGCTTTGGGGCAGTGAATTAGCTTTTACTACTATTAAATCATGGTATCTTGTATGAGACAAGACTTTGTTATAATCACTACAGTTGAGTGGTTATAAACAAAGTCAGGTTTAAATGTGTCAATTCCTATAGAAGTATGCCATTCATATCCTATAATTTAGATTTCTGTCTGTCCAACATCTAAGCATTTGGTCATGATGAAGACAATGCCATCATCGATCAAATTCTGTTTGGTTGTACCTCATTTAAACATTCTGGTGCTTTGCTTCAGAGCTTGCTGGCTTCCCAGGCAATTTTCTTGGCAGATTTCCAAACGGTGATGGTGCAGTACTCTGTCAACAAATGTAAATGCTAGCAAACCCTCCATAAGAATGATAGATGCTGTTTTGCCTCCTCTTTCCCTTTAAGTCCGTGGCTTGATCTAATTCTTCTTCATAGCTATATTTTTCTTTTGTTTTATTTCACTCAATGTAAACAGTTGTGTGAACCTGACCTCCCTGTCATTATTAATATGAATATATTCATTTTGCCTCCCAACAATTGTCACAAGGAGAGTAATCTTGGAGCACACATCAAGGCCTATTTGTTTGCATTTAGCAAAAATAAATGTTCACTGGAAGCAATCTCAGGGTAAGAGCATATATAAGATTAATTGGGCTTCTATTAAGAAAACTCTATGTTATATATAGATGGAATCTGGCCCCTAGAAAACAAATCAAAGGAAATATGGATTGTTTCT
Source organism: Petaurus breviceps papuanus (assembly GCF_028583685.1). Classification (NCBI taxonomy): domain Eukaryota; kingdom Metazoa; phylum Chordata; class Mammalia; order Diprotodontia; family Petauridae; genus Petaurus; species Petaurus breviceps. Next base: position 9,721,322 of record NW_027187378.1, read on the forward strand.
TCTCTTCTTCACAGTGTTCAGATCTTGTTGCATAATGCACCAACGTTGTCATTTCAGGTAAAGATGGTTTTGCAGCAGGAAGGATTTGGCAGAAAAAAACGCGGGTACAGAGACATTAATGAAATTGACATCAACATGAACGATCCCCTGTTTACAAAGCAGTGGTACCTGGTAAGCCTCTCATTATTTTTTAGAAAGTTTTTCTTCTTGGATCCTTGAGCTCGGGATCTATCTCTATGTTCCCCAGTTGTGTTTGTGATGAATAGTAGTCTGGAGCAGACTTAAGGAAATACATTTAGTAAAGAATACAGGTCTACTTTATTTAATCACCTTCTGGAAATGGTCAGCTTTCCTTCCTGGCTTCTCCCCACCATCCCCCCACCTGGGCCCACTGCTTCTCATCCCATGCATCTTTCCCTCAAATCTACTTTTCTAGGAAACAGTCAAACTGTGTTCTCTTCATAAGTCCAAAGATAGTATTTATAGTTAAACACAAATCCCTGATGTCAGTTTTCAGGAGCAGGAACAGATATGTGTGGGCCCACTTGCACATATTCCTGTGTGTCTACATGTATAATAATGTACATAAGTAAAGAAGCAGGAAGGTACTTCCCAAGGAATGAACAAAAACAGAGTGAAGCACCCTATGAAATCAGAAGGGAAAGAGCTGCATTAGGTGATATCCCAAGGGTACAAAGAAAAGAACTTGTTGACTAAGGAAACATCTATACATAGTTCTGGAAAGAAAGAAATCCTATAGAGCTTAACTGCCATGGAGTTTAAGACATTGAAAACTAATCTGGCTTTCAAGGAATAGACTTTTTTTTGGATTGTCAGCAGTCTGGGTTGGATTACTTTCTCAAAGAGGGTGAGATGTTTCTAATACAGTTCAGCAGGGCAGACCATTAAGGAGAAATGAGTTACTTTAATCTTAAAAGTGTACATGCTGCTTTTCTGAATTTTGTTTTAAGACAGAAACCAAGGAGTAAGGCAAGAGAGAAAATTATGTAAATCAATAATCTCAGGTTCTAAGTAGGCTACCAGACTCAGTCACTCCCTAAGAGAGAATCAAATTCTGGCTATACTTTCTCCTCATCCTTGTTCAATTTGATTGGCTGAATTTATATGTCACAATGGATAGAGTGCTAGAAGACTCAATTGCTAATCCTACCTCACTTGTGTGACCCTGGGCAAGCCATTTAACCTCTTTGGACCACAATTTCCTTATCTGTAACAAGAAGGGGCTAGCCTCAATAGGCTCTAAGTGCCTTCCACCTCTTAATCTATGATACCATGATGTTGCAATGGAAGTGACCCTTGGAATTGAAACCCTTCTTTTTGAAGACTAGACCAGTGAAGAATTAGCTCTGGCCAGTCCTTTGTAAGCAGAAATATTTTGGATATACAAGGTTTCTTTGAAACCAGAAACTCTTGGGCCTAGTGATCTATCTGTCATACAAGGACTATCCTAGTTAGGGTAAGTTTGTAATCAAAGTAGATACAGCACAGTAAGTTTGCTGTTTTGGTTTTTGTTTGTCTTTGGTTTTGATTTTGGTTGTTTTTTTTTTTAACCACAGTTACCCTCAAAGACTATTACTGAGTCTTAGAGAAGTTGCAATGTATGTGGGTGGAGAGATCATCCACAACAATTAAATCATGGATTTTAGGTGTTTTAAATTATATTCAGTGCTACTTCCAATAAAGAATTCATCTTCTAGTCACCTAGGTTCACAACCTAGGAGCTATCGCAGACTCTTAATTCTCCCTTCCCTAACAGTGTCAAATATGGTGGAAAGATTTAAAAAATGATGATTGGGGAAAAACCACTGAGTTTAGTGATTAAAAAGTCATCAAGAGCTTTCCAAAGGAATAGTTTACTAGCTTACCTTAAAGGACCATAGAACAGCCAATGCATTACAGTCCAGTCTGAGAGGTGAATTCTACCAAGGGATAAGGATCATGATTTACAGGGAGAGCAAAAATGTGGATTTAGGATCTTGTTGCTTTTCATGAGTCTGTTTTCAACCTTACATATTAGATAACACAGTAAAACATGTTGGCCACTCATTCATTCAACAGCCATCTAGAAGCAGTGTGGTATTATGGATAGGAATACCTTGGTCTCAAAGTCAGGAAAACCTAGATTTAAATCTCACACACTTAGTAACTGTGATCCCTGCTGAGGTTTTGCTGTTGTTCAGTCATTTCAATTGTGTCTGACCCTCCATGACCCAGTTTTGGGGTTTTCTTAGCAAAGACACTGAAGTGTTTTACCATTTCCTTCTCCAGCTCATTTTACATATGAGGAAACTGAGGTAAACAATGTTCTCCCTGCTGCACCACCTACTTGCCCCTGGGTGATTTACTGATTTTCCTCAAGTGTTGGACTCAGTGGCCTCTAAGGTCCCTTCCAGATTTATAACCATGATTGCATAGTCCATTTATGAAGTGCTACTATGTACAAAACCCTGGAAGATACAAAAATAAATAAGATATGCCCTCATGGCATTTATAAGTTAGTAGGTGGACTATGACATATACAGAAATATAGAACATTATATAATAAACATGTAGAAATCACAATGAAGAACATAAAAGCGCCATTATAATAAATATGAAATGAAAACTCTAAGTATTAGACACAAATTAAATAAAGCTCTTCTGCTTTTGAATTCATATATCAGATCAACACTGGACAAGCTGATGGGACTCCAGGACTTGATTTGAATGTGGCTGAAGCCTGGGAGCTAGGGTACACAGGGAAAGGAGTTACCATAGGAATCATGGATGATGGTAAGTATTTCAAAATTTTATATCATTTGAGAACACAGATTTGTCCAGAGGTGTTCTATAAATATTTAACAACTGACTCTCCAAAAATATATGCTAGACTTTTAAACTGAATCTGCATTGTCTAATATTTTCTCTCTCACTTTCTTAAGTCTAGGCAATCAATAAATCAGGCCCTTATTTGTAACATGTGCCAATTTCTGAAGCATAAATGCTCACACTGAAAATTGGCTCTTGGCTATTGGTTCCCAAGAGTTAGCTAAGGCAAGTTCCAACACACCCTGGATTTATCTTTTTGCTTCCTTTATTATGAAGCTCAGTGTAAAGGTACATCTATTCTTCAAAAGGTGTTGATGAGCTACACATTACATAGCACAATGCCTGGAACATGGTAGGCACTTGCTGACTGATTGACTGATACTGTCAAGCCTCAACCATGTTGTCTTTCCATTTTATGACTAAATTCTCATCTTTCTCTGGCCCCTGAAGAAAATACATCATTAAGTTATGGCTATTCATGTTTCTTCTCCCCTTTAAATTCAGTGTATGGACCTGCCACTTCTCCATCAATCCAAGGAAGTAGGGCAGGAACAAAGCTAACTTTTAAGACTGGTATTATCACAGTGAGTTCTTGGCTTCATTCTGCTGAGGAGCCCATATCTCAGAAGTCCCCTGGGAACACTACTCCTAAGTCATCTTGGTAGAAGCTGGCTTTCAGTAAACATCCCCAGAACAAAACTTTCTTAAACCACACCCAGGAAATTCAATGGCAATGAATCTAAACTTCAAAAACAGAGTCTGATCACTTTCCATGACTCTGAGGAACATAAGCAGAGGACTTTCTTGAAATCTAAGGAAGGCAAGCAAACCAGAGGTAGAGGTTGAAAAAAAAGACAAACTGTATTTCCCTGACAATCTTTTCACTTTTCTCCTGACACTATTAGCCATTGCTCTAGCCCAGGCTATTGCCCTCTTGACATTTCCATTTTCCTTGCTTCATGCCTGAAATTTATGCCGATAGGCCAAACCCCATTCATCTTGCCTTGGTCCTGGAGCTCCCTTTCTCATTTATTGTTATCATCATGATCACATAAAGTAACATCTTATACTAGGTTCAAAAAATTAAATTTCACAAATACCATATCAGTGATGTATGGTTGGTTCAATAGCAGCAGAGCAGGGGGAAAAAACCTGGAAGTTTTCAATAGTACAAGCTTTATATAATACAATAAGGAGGTACAACAGCCAAAAATGCTAATTCAGGGTTAGGCTATGTAACCAGAGTCCCAAAGTCCATTGGTATGAGACTTTCTCCTTTTTGGAGGAGATCAATGCCCTGTATTTGCAGCACGGATAGGTTGGAATTGACAACATCAGGGAGAAGGGCTCTCCAGTCTTCTTGGCCTCTGTAGTCCTTTTGAGTGCATCTGGCTTCCAATCTTGAAAAAGAGAAGATAGACAATGTCAACCTCACTTCAGATTATTGGAGAGAGAATAAGACTCTGGGAAGAAGGAGCTCCTAGTCTCCATCATGTCCCTATTCCTAGCTTGCTACACTAGAAACTTTAGGGAAGTGCCTCTTTGAGTGAGATCTGATTCTCATTCCCTCTCTGTCTTTCTGTCTCTCTGTCTGTCTATCTCTCTTTCTCTGTTTCTCTCCCTCTGTCTCTCTCTGTCTCTGTCTGTCTGTCTCTCCCTCTCTCTCTCTCTGTCTCTGTCTCTCTCTGTCTCTGTCTGTCTATCTGTCTCTCTGTCTGTTTGTCTGTCTCTGTCTGTCTCTGTCTCTGTGTCTCTCTGTCTCTGTCTCTCTTTCTCTCTCTGTCTCTCTGTCTCTCTCTGTCTCTGTCTCTCTCTCTGTCTCTCTGTCT
>NW_027187378.1:9726379-9752041 GCF_028583685.1 Petaurus breviceps papuanus
TCTCTCTCTCTCTCTCTCTCTCTCTCTCTCTGTCTGTCTCTCTCTCTCTCTCCCTCTCTCTCTCTCACCTCCCAAGGGACAAACTCCCTCAATCTGTATTCTTTGGTATACATTCTCCTAGGTATATTAGGTATACTCCTATGTATCCAAAGCCCTCATTTCCCCATTAAGAAATAGCAATCAGAAGTTTAGTTTGAACTTGCAAATCATATCTTCTAGACTAACAATATGTAAAGGAATAGATAGATATAATTATAAATAATACAATTTTCTCTCTGAAGAGAGCAGAGTGGTCAGCCTCTTGTCCCAACTTCCTGCTACACTTCCTGGCAGGGAATAAAGTCTCTCTAGAGAAAGGTTGGAAGAGAAGAGGCAAAAGAAGTCTATTCTGTCTCCCTGGGAGCCACACAGTGACATCCCCATGTTACATGTGGGGGACAGCCTTCTCTAAAACTACATTAAGAAAAGTATAACACTCAGAACTAAGAAATCAATAGCCAATCAATCAATCAACTAGCATTTATTAAGTACCTAAACTCTACCAAGTACCATGATGATTGCTGGGGCGGGGTTGGAGGAGGGGTTTGGGGGGGAGGTAGAAGAAAGAAAAAAATGAAACAACTCTCATCTTCTGAGAGCTTAACATTCTATCAGGGTAAAAAGTGAATTAAAAAAATATGAAACACACTAAGTAATTTCAAGAGGTACCAGAAGTTAGAGGGATCAAGAAAAGCCTTATGTAGAAGATGACACTTAGGCTTTCTTTGAAAGTTGATGGAGAACTGTTCTTTTCATTGACAAATCTCTATGGCCTTGTCTTAGTCCACATACTTCCTGACCTCTCTATTGTATTTGATACTGTTGGAGAATCAAATTTGATACAGTTGAAGTAGTCAGGCAAGCAAAAAGTATTTACTATATGGGCACCTAGATTATTACTAGGCACCAAATGCTAGGGTTACAAATACAAACCAAATGAAAACAGTCCCTGCTTTCAAGTAACTTCCATTGTAAAGGGTAAAGACAAGACACAGAAGGGAGTTGAAAAATGAAGGCATGGGAGAAGGAGCTGAAGGCAGCCATTTGGGGGTATTGTATTGAAGTCCAAAAAGTCAGAAGCTCAACGGGGAGGTGAATAAAGGCTGATGGTCCCTCCCCAAAAATGGAGGCCCTAGGACAAATTGACCAATGGAAGAAGGGAGCTGGCAAGACAGATGAATGCTTCAGGATGAAAGAATATCAGGAGAGAATGGATACCCAAAGCAGGGATGCCCCAGGTACTAAGGAGGTTTGAGAGTAAAACTGTAACTAAGGCATGGTGTTGAAGTCCAAAAAGTCAAAAGCGCAGACTGGAGGGAAATTAATGTTGGCCAGCCTAGGGCTCTCCTCAAAATGAGGGAGAATGAAAAGTCCAGATGACTCCTAGTTTGTAAACCTGTGTGACTACAAGAATTGTGGTACCCTTAAAAGAAACAGAGAATTACAGAAGATCAGTGGGTTTGGGGAAAAAAAAGAGAAGCTTGGTTTGGGACATATTGAGTTGAAGGTATCTATGAGACCCAACCAGTGAAAAGTTTTCCATAAGCTATTACTTATATAGGCTTAGAGCAAGGAGAGATGAAAACTAGACATGTTGTTCTAGGAGTCATTTGCATAGAAACGATAATCAAATCCCTGGAATGTGATGCATTTGCTAAAAAAGAGAATGTAAGGAAACAAGAGAAAATATCCTTGGTTGGGGAACAGAACATGTCCAGCAAAGGACACAGATAGGAGGAACCAAGACAGAGCAATGTCATGAGAACCCAGAAGAGAGAAAACCCAGGAAAAGAGCAGGATCAACACCATCAAATGCTGCAGAGACAATAAGGATTGGAACAGTTAAAGGCCATTGCATTTGGCAATTAATAAATCACTAATAACTCTGGAGAGTGAACTTTCAGTTGAGTGATGAGGCAGCCAAGGGACATAATATTTGAAGTGCTAGACCTGGAGTTAAGAAAATCCAAATGTAAATACTGCCTCAGACACTTAATAGCTATGTGACCCTGAGCAAGTCCCTTCACTTTTCTCAATCTGTTACTTCATCTATAAAATGGGAATAATAATCATAGCACAGGGTTATTGTGAGGATAAAAAGAGTTAAGATAAAGCACTTTGCAAATATTAAGATCCTGCATAAATGTTAGCTCTGATGATGATGATGATGATGGAAGCCATACTGCAAGGGTTGGGAATAGAGTGAAAGGAAAGGAAGTGGAGATGATGATTATAGATAAATTTTTCTGGAGTTTTGCTATGTAAGGGAGATAAGACATAGCACAATAGCCTTAAAGTATAATAGTGTCAAGTGAAGTCTTTTTTTGCTTTCTTTTTTTTTTTGGAGGGGGGAAGGCAAGGCAATTTGGGTTAAGTGACTTGCCCAAGGGAACATGGCTAGTAGTGTCTGAGGCCAGATTTGAACTTGGGTCTTCCTGACTCCAGGGCCAGTGCTCTATTCACTGTACCACCTAGCCACCCCAAGTGAACTTTTTTTAAGATAGAGGAGAATTAGGAATATTCCTAAAAAATAGGGAAATAGTGAATAGAAGGAACTTGAAAAATAGAGAGGGAAATGATTGTGGGAAGAGGGGAAATCTACTGAAGGAGGTGGAAGGAGATGGGATAAAAGGCACAAGAAGAAGACCTGATATAGATAAAGAAAAGAACTCTCACTTCATGAGAAGCTGGAGTGAAGTAGAGCAGAATGGGGAATGATGACAATGGGTTTTGAGCTATAAAATAGAGGCACAACAAGAAAAAAGACAGAGTTATAGCAAATGGCCTTTCTCAGTAAAGTATGAGGTGAGATTTTAAGAGGTGAAGATAACTAAGAGATGGTGTGGAAAACTTGAGAAGTCTTGGAATAACCATTGTAGGAAATGCAAAATTATATTACAGAATCAATTACCAAAGAAAGAGTAAATAGATTTCCTTGTGGCAGAGAGGGCCTCCTTGAAATCAGATAACATAAATTTATAGTGGACCCAGTCAACATGGTTAAATGACTTCACAATTCAGCAGCCCAGGAATAGGAGCAGAGGAGGCAGACATTGAGGGCTGGTATAAGGGAGATCCAACTTCCCTAGTTAGCCCTTACATAATAAAGTATTGTGTTCAATTCTGGACTCGACATTTTAGAGGGGACATTGACAAACTGTAGATCATTCAGAAGAGAGCAACAGGATAGTGGAAGGTCTCATGTTCATGCCATATGAGAATTTGGAGGAACAATCTGGTATGATGCACAGAGGGCAACCTCAGAATCAGGAAGACATAAGTTCAAGGTCTGGCTCTGACATACACTGACTGTGACAATGGACAAGCCACTTGACCTTAACCTCTCTGTGTGTGTATGGTTATCTTCATGATAACAATCTTTAGGTATTTGAAGGGTTCTCATATGGAAGAGGGATTTGTTTTGTTCTCCTTGGTCCCAGAACAAAGAACTAGGGGAAATGGTTGAAGGTTGCAAAGGGGCAAATTTCAGATGTCAGGAGAAACTTTCCAGTAATTAGAGCTATCCAAGCACAGGAATGGGATGTTCTGGTGACAGCGGGTTTCCTTTTACTTAAGGATGTCAAGCAAAGATTGGATGATGTCAGAGAAGGGATTCTTGCTCAAGTAAGACTTGTTTTGCTGTCCTCTCCCTTCTGATTCTGCATTTAATTCCACAAACAACAACAATGCATCCATTGACTACCTACTGTTTTCAAAGCATTGTGCTAATATTGGGAATATAAAGAAATGTGTTAGGATCCCTGCCCTCAGTGCTATGTATTATATTATTAAATGTATAACCCATAGAATATCATATGTACGTATATGTCAATGTCCCAAGAAGGACAAGAATAATAGCAAAATTATGAGTTATGATTCTGTTTATACTGTGCTAGATGGTTAAATAAGAATAACTAGTCAATTACTGTGTTATGACTTGATTGTGTATAGAAGTGATTCTGATAGAAGTGAAGTTTTTGGGGCAGCCAGGTAGCACAGCGAGTAAGAGCACCGGCTCCAGTGTTGGGATGACCTGGGAATCTAATCCGGGCTCAGACACTTAGCAACCATCCAGAAACACCTGGCCATGTAACCTTGAGCAAGTTACTTAACTCCAATTGCTTAGGGGTGGCCAGGTGGCTCAGTGAGTAAGAGCACCAGTGTCAGAATGACCTGGGGATCAAATCCGGGCTCCGATACTTAGCACCACACCCAGAAATAACTGGCCATGTAACCTTGAGCAAGTTACTTAACCCCAACTGCTTAAAAAAGAAGTGAAGTTTTTGTTCCCCCTATGTCCCTGAAGTAAAATTTAAGACATCAAATTTAAATACATTTTAGTTTTATCATAACCACTAAAATAAGACATTATAGCTATTAGGAGACTATGGCAATCATCCAGATAGGTAGTAATGAAAACTTACATAAAGGTAATAGCAGGGGGGAAAGGAAAAGAAGGGTCAGAAGTTACTAAAGTAGAATAAATAGGACTATTTGTATGTGAAAGATAATGTAAAAATTAGTATTTCCCCCCCTCAAAAAATGACAGATTGTTAGTGGCTCTTTTTTCTTATCACTGTCATGATATATAATATATGTATAATATGTGTGTATAGTCATATCTAGACTGGGCAACAAAATGTTAGTCTCGCATGGGAACAGGGACAAACTTAATCCTAAGATTCTCTGGAGTTGAATGATTTAAAAAATTCTTGTTTTCACATGATCATAGATCTAGGGATGGAAGAGACCACAGAGGCCCTCTAATCCAATCCCATCATTTTACAGATGAGGAAACTGAGGCACAAAGCAGTTACATGATACCTCTATGCTCATATAGGTACCAAGAAGCAGAGCTAGGATTTGAATTCAAGTCCTTTAGCTACTAATTCAAAGCTCTTTCTACTGAACCATGGGTTCATGGTTCCTAAGAGCCTATGATTTGTTCCTCTACCTCTCAAATAATTTTTTTTCTGATTTGGTCTTACATAAACATACAACAACTCTACAAAAAGTCCCTCAAAAAAACCCACCAAAACCATAGTCATAACAGAGCCACAATTCATTAATTTATGGACTCTTTCCCTGTTAAAGAGATGCTACTTGATTTTTAGATAGTACTTTTAACATCTCTAAAAGGCTTAAGTTTGAATATCCAACCACTATTTATACACATAGTTCTAATAGACTAGCTGTTTGTCCCCAGACAATAGTTCAATTTCACATTGGGCCACTACTTTCAGCCTGTTGGAAAGTGATATAACACAGCCAAATGCATCAAATACTTCACATATACTTCATGGAACCCAGCTGTTCAGCCAAGGTGGCCCCTTCTGTGGTACCACTTACCTTGGAAGCCCATGTAAACTTTGCAGTTCTGCTTACCTTGATTTCCTAGAGCTAAACCACTGGAGAAAATTCCCTAGTATTTGCTATCTGCCTGAACTCTCCAGAAATGAGATTCATTGTTTTTCCTTGGATAATTTACATATGAAGGACTTTTAGAAATGAAATAATTATTTATATTCTTTCTGGAGGTCCACAAAGAACATTGTGTTCTGTGAAGCAAGCCTTTGAAACCACATTGCTATGGAAGCCAAATAAGTCATCCAGCTTAAAGCCTGATTTTTCTTTGGAGAGTCCATTAAGTGTCAAAACCTGAAAACAATTTTGCTGTGTTTTCTGATGAGTGATACATTTTGAAGAGGATAAAAGAGTTTTTTTCTGGTAGCTGAGATCTTTGAAAATTAGAGAGATAAAAGCAAAGACTGGAGGGTCTGTGTTGATGCTTGACCCTACTCAACTATTTCATGTTCCTCCAGTGCTTTAGCCCATATGGAAACCTTTCCAAGCTAGGGTGAGCATTGCAATATATTGGTTGTTGAGAACAAATTCCTTGTTCTAAATAAACCTTGTATAGACAACTAAGTATGGTGGAAGCTTCCCACAACCCCAGTCCTACCCTGCCACATTCTTTGATTGGTGAATACAGAAAGTTAGCTGGAAATTGAACTATTGAAAGGGAACTAAAAATATGCCTTGAAGATTGCCCCTAGTAGTTCTTCCTATGCATATTTTAGTATCCTTTGTTTAAAGTGCCTGGATTAAGACCCATGTCATCCTTCCCTCTGTCCCTGAAGAACTGATGGGTAACTCTGCCTTTTTTATCCTTTTATCACAGTTATAGAGGTAGAGGGGAACTCAGAAACCTTCTAATCCAATACCCTCATTTTATAGATGAGGAGAATTGATACCAGGAAGGATAGTGACATTTGAGGATAGAGATTTGTCCAAGGTTGTAAAGTTAATCCAAGGGCTTTACATGGGCTTCCAAGGTAACTGTCCAAGGTAGTAAATATCAGAGGTGGAATTTTAATCAGAAGTCTGCTAAACACAACTTGTACAAATTCACAAAAGTTGATTGTAAAATTTTCATTGTGAGCAATTACACTTCAGAAATTGACAAATGCTGCAAAAATGGGCTTGATTCGTTGTTTGGTTGATTTTCTAGACTTAAGAAAGTGATGGAGTCCTGCCTACATTTGTTTTCCAGAGAACTGGTTGTTAGACATTTACCAGCACATTGCTAATTTTAACTCAGGTCCTAATACTGTCTAGAGTGGGTACTTTTTTCCTTGGTGATGTGCTGTCTCCATTTGCATTCAGATTTGTTAGTCATTGAGAAACTGGGCACTCTGGGTGAAAAGGAAGAAGGGAGAGGAGGTCCTGTGGGGTAGAAGGAGAGAAATTCAGTTAAGGTAACTTACTGTTTGTTTTTATTTCTTATATTGTTTTGTGACCTCGGGAGTGGGAAAAACTGTATGCAACAAAAGGGATGGGACCTCAAATAAAATTTTTGAGAAGAAATTCCTAGACCCTCCTAAGCCACACCATTTAGAATTGTAAGGGACCTAAGAACTCATCTAATCCCTCTCCCTTATTGTAAGTAATTTGCTCATGGTTACATAGGTAGGAAGTATCAAAGTTGATATTGACACCCAAGGATCCTGACTCCAAGTTCAGTGTTATTTCCATAATATCATTCTGTTGTGATTCTCTCAAAGCTAAGAATCAACTAATCAATAAGTTGATTAAGTATCTACTATGGGACCAAGCTATCAGGTACTATTCTGAGCACTAGAAATACCAAAAAAAGGCAAAAATAAAGTCCTTGTCTTCAGGGAACTCACATTCTAATGGAGAAGACCATATGCAATTAGATATATACATACAGGATATATATTCAGGATAGATGGAAGGTAGTATCACAGTGAAGGTGCTAGTAGGTGAGGGCAATGGGTAAGATATTCTGCAAAAGGTAAGATTTGAGCTAAATCCTAAAGAAATCAGGAAAGTAGAAGATTGAAATGAGGAGCACAGAACATTCTGGGCATGGGGGACAAAGAACAAAGGCAAAGAGTGGGAGATAGAGTATATTGCATGAGGAACAAGTCAGCCAGAGTAGGCTAGCAGATCAAAGAGTCTGTGGAGGGGTGTAGAGGGGATTGAAAGGTGAACTTCCATTAGAGGATGATGAGATGAGCGTACTGAACTACAAATACTAGAAAATTTGGCCTTCAAGGCACTGAGATGATCAACTGTCCAACGACTACTTATAATGTATTTGGACATCCCTGCCTGCCCCTACAGCCTAAGAAAGAAAGGGAATTCCACTGATGTGGAAAATAAACACTATGCATCTACATTCATAGGCAGTAAAATAAGGCTCCCCAGACATTCTATTGACTGGATATCATATCAGGGATCCAGATTTGGAGACTGAGCTAATCTCTGAGCACCCATGCTTGATATGAGCTCCATTCTCAACATGATCTCTCTGAACTTCCTGTATCTCCTTCAAAGCTCAACCCAGGAACTACTTTCTTCCTTAAAGCCTTCTCTGACCACTTCCTTCAGTCATTCCTTCTCTCACTTTCTTTCAAATTATCTATAAATTCTGTGCCCACCCCCATTCCTATTCCCGCTGGAGTGTAAACTGTGGGAGCACAGGACCTTTTTAATTTTTTTCTTTGTACCCCAAGTGCCCAACACAGTGGAGAACCTCATAACACATAGTAGGTACTTAGATAGTCTCTTAAGCACATAGTAGATTCTTAATGGATGCTAAATGCATTTAATCAGATTATTAGACCTACAAAAAATTGCTATCATATAAACTCATAATCTATAAGCTCTTTTTATGAATGCCTAGTTATCTTCATGGAGATCACCCATTTATAGAATATGTATGGCAAAATTGTATCACTTTTAAAATCACTTTCTAGCTTCCTCTTGCCATCCAACACAGTTGTTTTCCCCCATCTCTATTACCCTCCCTGACTATGGGTGTTAGTCTAGATCACATTTTAAATAGTAAATGTGTTAATTTCTCACATTAATATTAATTAAGCATGATTAGAAGGCTATGGGCAACTAAGTGTTACAATGGATGGAGTACCAGGCCTAGAGTCAGGAAGATTTATCTTCTTGAGTTCAAATTCAGCCTCAGACACTTCCTAGCTATGCGACCTTGGGCAATTCACTTAACCTTGTTGATCTCAGTTTCCTCATCTGTAAAATGAGCTAGAAAAGGAAATGGCAAACTGTTCCAGAATCTTTGCCAAAGAAATACCAAATAGGGTCATGAAGAGTCAGACATGACTGAAAAAACATGACTGAACAACAAAAGGAAGGTATACCTGCTGCTGCCCAGGAATGCATAATCCACAGGTGGATGACTTGCTCCATAATCTGATTTATAGGCTTTAGCACAACCTCTACCTTCAACACTTTCATTGTAAGGGTGCTGTATGGTCTTGAGAATTCCAACCAAGAACTTCGCCATCACTCCAAGGCAGGCAGTTAAGTTCCAGTTAAGATATGGGTTGAAGTAAGTAAAAGTCATATTCCTGCCTTAGATCATACCTGGCCTATCATGTTCATTTCCAGGTGCCATATTTTAGGATAGGCACAGATAAGCCAGAAGACATACAGAGTAGGAGAACCAGGATGAGGAAGGGCCTCAAGAGCGTGCTCTATGAAGATTGGCTGAAGGAATTGGGAAGGTATAGCCTGGAAACAAGAAGACAAGCTTAGTGAGGACAGCCAGGATTTGAAGGGTTGTCTTTCTAAAGAGGAATTGGTCTTGTTCTGCTTGGTCCCAGAGGGTACAAGTAGGAGCAATGGGTGGAGGTTGGTTAGAGGAAGATTTTGTTTCAAGTAAGGAAAACAATCCCAAACCTCAGTGAGCTACCTGATGATTCAAACTGAAGCTGGATGACTGCCTGCTGTTGTAGTAAAGAGGATCCTTCTTCAGGTATGAGTTGGGAGCTAAGCAGCCTCTGAAGTCCCTTCCATTGCAAGAATTCCTTAGTTCTATATTTCTGTGATGGTTATAAAAGCAATGGGGCGGGGTCAAGGGATAGGTGGTTAATGTCGGGGTTGCTCATGAAGGACTGGAACTGGGATGGCTCCCTGGGACCTGTGAAAGTCAAAATCAGAAGGCCAAGGCTCAAGACAGGGGCAAGGTCGGGTACTGGGTCAAAGACAGCTTCAGGCAGAGGCATTGCAGCAATGGGCATGACACCCTGAGAAAGAAGCTGGTCTACTATTGGGGGAAAAAGATGTCTAAAACCCTACTTAGGCCTTTTTTTCCTCTCAGATCTTCAGAGTTATTCAATAGGCTCCATCCCCTAAGTAGAACTCTGCTTTTGTTAGGGGCTTCACCATTAACATTCTTATTTCCCTCAAGAGCTTTTAGTCTCTCAGCTGGGAGGGCCACATATTCTGACCTCACTGGCTCTGTGTTCTCAAGAGATACAGCAGTTTAGTTGAAGAAGGCCTAACCCTCCTTGCCATTAGCCAATTTATATCCTCCATGGGCCCTGTTTTTCCTTGGCTAAGACATGGACATGTGACAATTCTAAACTCTAGGTTATTAAAAGTTTAACTATGAATAGTACCACAGATCTCCCTGGCAACCCTCCCACCAAGTGATTATAGTGGCAAGGCCTTTAGCAGGTGCAACAGGGCAGCCTAGGCACTTGGGAATTTTGAGTGAATTAGATTCTATGGCAATCTAAATCACTGACACACAATCTAGAAAGGACTTTATACATCAAAGTCCAACCCCCTGCATCTTACATGAGGAAACCAAGGCCCAAAGCAGCTGAGTGACTTGTCTAAGTCAAGTAGCTAAATAAGGGTCTGAGGCAAGATTCAAACTCAAAGGTTCATTATTCCAAGTCTAGAGTTCTTCCCACCATATCATGATGCCCCATATCCTCAGTTTAGAAATAAAAACATGGTGTTTTGTGTATGGATTTATGGTCTTTCAAATTAAAGTTACATTGATATATACGATCTGCAAATACTAGAAGTGTCTGTGATTTTTTCAGTAGTGGGATCTTCTGATGTGAGAATGCCTTCTACCAATGCAGCTCTGAATGAGTCTATGGAATGGGAGATGAGTCCCAGGAAGTTGTCTGAGGCATATGGAGGTTAAGTGACTTTCTGAGAGGTTCTCACAGACACATGCATACCAAGAATTGATAAAGGAATAAGATGTGTTTTTTTATCCTAAACATCATTATAGAAAACTCCCAAAACAAAGCTCCTACCAAAGCAAACCAACAATTGTTCAGCACCTTATAGTCTTAGAGAGTTACCTGAGCCACTGAGATGTTAAGGGACTGTCCTGTGACCACACAAACATTATATGTGAGAGGCAGGCATGGAAACTAAGGTAGCCAGCTGTCTATCTTCTATGTCAGGGGTTGTCTAACTGAATTAATAACATAATAACTGATTATCTGAATCAAAATACACCCTCAGAAGACATACACAAAAGATAATAATAGAGGGAGGAAGGAAGGAAAAAGAAAGGAAGGAAAGGAGAAAGGAAGGAAAGAGGGAGGGAGGAGAGAGTGAGGAAAGGAGGGAGGGGGAAAAGGAAAGAAAGAAAGAAAGAAAGAAAGAAAGAAAGAAAGAAAGAAAGAAAGAAAGAAAGAAAGAAAGAAAGAAAGAAAGAAAGAAAGAAAGAAAGAAAGGAAGGAAGGAAGGAAGGAAGGAAGGAAGGAAGGAAGGAAGGAAGGAAGGAAGAAACAAAGAAACAAAGAAAGAAACAAAGAAAGAAGAGAATGGATTTATTATATACTTACTAGGTGCCAGGCATGGTACTAAGTGCTTTACAAATACCATTTCATTTGATCTTCACAATAACCTGGGGAGGTAGATGCTTATTTTTATCCCCATTTTAAAGTGAAGATACTCGGTCAGGCAAAGGTTAAGTGACTCACCCAGGGTCACACAGCTAGTAAATGTCTGAGGTCAGATATGAATTCAGGTCTTCCTGACTCCCGGCCCATACCTTTCCATAAATATGGATCACTACATATAATGACAGATTTTTTTCAGTGTATTTCAATTAGTCAACAAGCATTTATTAAGTGCTCACTATATATCAGGTGCTCTACTAAACATTGAAAACACAAAGAAAAGCAAAAACAGTTCCCTCCTCTCAAGGAGCTCAAAATCTAATGGAGGAGACAATATGCAAATAACTATGTGCATACAAGATATGCATCTTCCCCATCTCCCTAATTCCAGCTCCAGTTTCTCTCCACTGTTCCACCTAGTGGCTACCAATATCATATACTCAAAACTGAACTTCTGTTAGAGATCACAAGGCACTTTCCTGTATGACTCTCTTCTCCTGGCCGTCATAAGAAACCTTGGGTGGAGGGGGGTGGGAGGGGGGGATGGGAGGATGTCACATTTTATTTTATTTTTCCCCAATTACCTATAAAAACAATTTTTAAAATTCGCTTGAAAATCTTTGAGTTCCACATTTCCTCTTTCCTTCCCTGCCCCCAGGGACCCTCTTTTAAGCAGTAGTTATACATCCCTCCCCACTCCCACTCCCTCAAAACCCCCATCCCCACCAAGCTTTCAGTGGTCCACTTGGTTTAAAGCTCAGGCTTACAAAGAACATTGCTAATTTTTTTATGCTAAAGAGAAGATACAGCCAGAACATATGCAAGGCTGTGACATACAGTCACCCTTGATCCACCATGATCGTTCTTGGACATGCCATATAAGTCTATCCAGAAGCTAATCAGCTCTGACAGTGCTGTAACCTAGCTCAAATGGCTCTTGAACACTGGAGTTTAGACTGTTTCATATTCAGGAGGATAAAGAAACTTGGTGCTTTTCACAAATGCTTTCATCTGTAATAAGATGTCTCCTTTCCTCACCCCCACATCTACCTGGTCCTCCCCCCACCCCGAAATATCTTTAAATATACCAATTCTGAGTAACCTGGATTAGGATTCAGACGTAGTTGGTGCTCACTGATTATACTCACAGATGCATTTCTAATTCTGATCATTTCTGTGCATGTATCTTGTTTCCACCAACACTACCTCCCAGCCTCTAAGAGAAAGGTACTATTCTGATAAGATTCTCTTATCCATGACTGTTACATTAAAGGCTACAATGAAAATGTAAGAATTTGTAAGAGACTTAAGAATTTCAATTGTATGTAAATTTAAATTAAGTGTAAAATGTAAGAATTTCTACAACTATGTCCCAGGAATGGGTTTTACTGAATCATTGGTCATAAACTCTGACATCTGTGTTGTGAATTTAACCCTTAGCCCCAACCTAGAGTGGGACAAACTCATCTAGCACATCTCACCTGACTGACACTGATTCTTATTTGCCAGTACATCTCAACTTAAGGTATTAAAGGGATACCTTTGAGGCAGGTAGCTGATGTGACATCATTCTGACTTGCAATCTTCACAGTAATTTTCAGTGCATGTGGTGGGGTCAAAGAGGTGGGTGATGGCAGGGTGGGGGGGCAGGATCAGAGGCAATAGCTAGTGTGGTGATGCTAGAAAGACATTCTGAATGCATAAACCTCTGATTTCTGTACTTTCATTCCTTTCTTTCAGGAATTGATTATCTACATCCAGATCTTGCTGCAAATTATGTAAGTACAAGCTACCCTGTGCTGGGAAATGTGGGGGTTCTTTATTGGTCTGGTCTCTTCAGCCTTGGGAGCATACAGACATTAGAGCCACCAATTTTGTAGCTGCTGAGTCCTTCCTCAGAAGGCAAATGGACTGAAATAGGACTTGGCACTATGTCAACCTTGAGCTGCTTATGAGAGACAAGGATCAGGGACAAAAGTCTGAAAAGAAAAGGGACAGGGGAAGCATGAAAGTTGGGAATTTTGCCTTTTCTATAAAATGGGAATCTTACAGTGAGGCCATAGGGAATTAGGGATGGAGAGTTGTCCTCAGAGTTAGCAAGACCAGAGTTCAAGATTAACCTCTGATACACACTAGCTTTGTGTCCTTGGACAAGTCACTTGTTTTTTAGTAGTTCAAGCAACCCTCGAAGATTATAAATTTTAGAATTGTTGGCAATCTATGTTGACAGAAAGGTTACTTACCAGGAGTTTCTTACAGTGATAAGTCATGGGTCTAGAACAAAAATAAAACCAAAACTCACCAACCAACAACCTTACAAGGATATTTTGAGGAGCTAATGAAATAATACATTAAAAGTTCTCTCTAACTTCTCTCTAACAAAATGAGAAGCTAGAATTATTGTCCAACTTGCTCTGCTGAGTCAGAACATAGAGAGTTCTTTTTTTATTTATAACATAGTCATTTCCCAACCACACTACCCATACACACTGTGCCCTTTTGTAACAAAGAAAAACAATTAAGCAAAAGCTGACCAACAAAGTAACCTCACCTCATGTCATATGCAATATTTTGTACCCATGGTCCTTATAACATGAAGAGGAAAGTATAATTTCATAATTTATTCTCTAGGAACAACATTATTTATTTCAATTAAATTTCAAAATAATTAATTTTAAAATAATCTGTATTTGGTTGCCTCTTAGTGTTTTTATTTATGTCATTATACATATAGTTCTAAGAGTTTATTTCTGTATCAGTTTACCATGTCCTATTTCTTGAAAACCTTATATTCCTTGTTTCTTATCATGTATTACTATTCCATTTCATTCATATGCCACAATGTATTTCCTCATTCCCTAATCAATGGACATACACTTTGTTTCTAATTTTTTACTTTCATAAAAAAGTTGGAGTGGAGTTCTAAACTGACTCTCTGTCATAAAGGGTTCTATCTTCTTTGCTTTACCTGTTTACAAATATTATACAAGTTTATATATAAGAATAATTTACTCTTAGGCTCTTGATTCTGTACAATGCATTTAAACTATAAACTTCCTGAGGACAGGAACTACATCTTCTTCATGTTCTGCAAAGCTTTCTTAATCCCCAATGTTCCAAGTACTTTGAGGGACTGAGTGATGTACCTTTGGTGTTTGACACAGAACAAATCATGAACAAGAAAGTAATAATGACAAAAGCTGCTGCTAGGACCATGGTCCGTGCTGTTGTTTGAGCCCAATGATTCATACCATGTTTTGAGTGATGCATAAGTATGGTCAAAATCTCTCTAATGTCATGAAATACAATTTAAAGATGTTTGAATAAATGATAGTTCCTTCTCCACTCACTCCCCAAAAATAATTTATTTTAAACTTAGTGACAAAATTTAACATTCAAACACAAAATGTTTGAATGACATGAAACTGTAACATTTTACATATTTTTTACATATATAGTGTATACTAACACAATAGAGGCAATATGACAGTTAATATAATCTCAGAGACAGGAAGAGCTGGGTTCAAATCCTTGCTCTGACACATAGTATCTCTGTGACCCTGGACAAGTCATTTAACTTTTAAATGCTTTGGGAGATACCAAACAGTATTGATGTAGTAAATTTCCTCATCTGGGAGTTGCCTACATCAATAAAATCATAGTTGCAGTTCCTATCCCTATGTTAACTTTAGAGACAATATGGCATAGTAGAATGTTTGGCTTAGAACCATTATAACTTGAATTCAAATTCTGTCTTAGACACTCATGTATGTATTACCTTGGGCAAGTCATTTAATCTCTATGTGCCCCAGACAACTCTCTAGGTTTTATCTACTAGGTCAGAGTTGAGTAAAATTCTATGTGGGGAGGTAACTTCTATACTGCCAGAATCATAGAACCTTTATATATTCAAGCCTTACATCACACAGTGCTTGACACAAAGCATGTACTTAATTAAATGATGTAATCAACTAATATCAACATTAATAGAATATTAAGAAAGCATTCTGAGTGTTTCCATTTCCCCTTCTGAAAGTTTTTTCCTTCTGTGTATATTTCCCAATTTTATTTTCATCACTATAATTTTTACATTTTATTTTGCTCTAATTCTGCTTTCTTTACTCTATATTATTTCATATAAGTTTTCCCATATTTCCTCATATTGTTAATGGCATAATGTTACATTTATATATCACAATTTATTGAGCCATTTCCTATTTGTTGGGCACACAGGTCATTTATGTTTTTGTTTGTGTTTTGTTTGCTATTTCAAATAATTTTCTTAGATATTTGCTTTTGTTCAGTTAGGGGGCAGAGGATTCCTGTCAATAGCATCCTTATAATGGGATTGCAAGGTCAGAGGGTTTGAACAGCTTTGTAGCTTTTGTTGTTGATAGCCATATTTCTTTCCAAAAGGTGGTACCAATTCACAGCTCCACCAACAGCATCACAGTGTCAGGCTGCTTTTTACCACCCTAAGCAGAATCATTTTTCATGCTTTGACACATTCACTTAAAAAAAAATTACCCCTCAAAAATTTCAGTGGAAGATTGCTAAATTAAATCTCTTCTATCTCCAAATTTAATAATGCAATATTATTATTTTAATCTGAAGAGAATAATCTCTAGGAGATGAAAAGGCAAAGTGAAAGGGAAAAGGAAAGGAACATCTAATTTGCAGTAGTTCTATTTCATCAATACTCCAAATCATCTATTCTTATTCATGTTGCATGGAGAAAATAGAATTTTTCTAGCTGCTTAACCTCCCGTGACCAGATGATGGAATACTGATAGAAGTAATTGACATTAGAGAATGTATTTCCATTTGCTGGTTTACATTCATTCATCTAAGAGAGTAGGATATACACACATATAGTTACCTGTATATATAAATACATGTATACTGTGTATATATGTACATTTTTAATAGAGAGATTATTTCAAGTTAATGAATCACTGTCTGAAACACACAGGTTCCACTATATATCTGAAAAGGAATGACAAAAATTAACCCTAATTGACAATTATATTCCTGTCTCTGAAGTATGAGAATCCACTCAAATATCTTAAAAAAGGAAATACTGACTTTCCAGAAAGTTAGCAATTTGGTGACAGCGTCCATATTGTAAAAAATCCTCTTTTCTCCTCTCACCATCCCAACCATCATCACCCTATAGTAAAACCTTACTGTTGGATTTAGTTTTCTCTGGAGTTAACCATTTCACATGCTCCTTCAATTTAGCGGCATGTTAAGAGGATGAAGAACGGAGACCAGACTCAGTAAGGACCTCTGTTTGGTGCCTTGTGAATTTCCCTGTCTTTTTCTTCTCAAAAGTTAGATGATTCTAGGGATTTTGATAAAAATTAGATTAAGGAATTTAAATCTTGACATTTTCCTTAAAGTACTACTATCCAGAGCTCTCCCCTTACTAAATTAAAATGCCAAGAATAAATCACTTCCAGTATCAGTCTGAGTGTTCTGGAGATTCTTCTAACATGGATGAAATCCATTTCTTTTCTTTCCTCTACCTTCTAACATCCTTCTATGGAGGCCTCAGGTTGGGGCTTTGTTTACAGAATCACAGAATCAGATGTATAAAAGATCTTACAAGTCTTCCTTATAACTCTTCATATAAGTCTAGACTTTCATTTTCCACATGGGCAAATGAGGCCCAGAGAAGTTAAGTGATTTGCAGGTCACACTGCAGTAAGACTTGAGCTAGACTTTGAATTCAGATCCTATGTTTATTGAATAAATAGTTCTTTCCACTGCACTCCATTAAATTATCCAGTATCTTGAGGTTCTGCTGAACAAAAACATACTTGTAACATATTTAGGCACCTTGGTGGTGCAACAGATAGAGT
Source organism: Petaurus breviceps papuanus (assembly GCF_028583685.1). Lineage (NCBI taxonomy): Eukaryota > Metazoa > Chordata > Mammalia > Diprotodontia > Petauridae > Petaurus > Petaurus breviceps. The sequence goes on from NW_027187378.1 coordinate 9,743,499, forward strand.
GCCAGGCTTCGAGTCAGGAAGACTTGAGTTCAAATCAAGTCTGAGACACGTCCTAGCTGTGTGACCTTGGGAAAGTCACTTAACCTTTGTTTGCCTTAATTTCCTCATCTGTAAAATGGGGGTAATAATAGCACCTACCTCCTAGGACTCTTGTAAGGATCAGTTGAGAAAATAATTATCAAACACTTCACACAATGCTTGGCACACGAGCTATATAAATGTTATATAAATGCTATATAAATGTTAGCTATTATTATTGTAAGTTTCTGCTTCCTATTGAAAGCTAACACTACTTAAAACTGCTTTTGTGATTCTTCCATGCAAAAAAAAAATGAAAAAATGAAGGCCTAGTCATGGAAAACTAGACAGGCTATATACATTTTAACTAGCCTTCAATCCTACATGGATGAGAGAGTTGGATAATCCTTCAAGGATCCCTGACTTCATTAATGAGTCCCCCCTCCACCAATGCAGAACTCAACCCTCTGTACCTCAGCAGACAATCTTCACAATTTGTCATGGCTGAAAAGATACATTATTCTCTGGACAATGTTCACAAGGCAAACCTCCCAAAATGCAGCTGGGCACATCCTCAGGCAACATGGCTAGGCTAGTACTCAAGGCTCTTCTAACTGGGCTAAAAGCCCACCAGTGCTTATACCTCTATTTGTGCACTCAGGGGCATTCCAACATTGTAATTAGAAGAGTGGAGCTATGATAATCAAACAAGTCAAACCCGGAAGGCTACCCCCTGTCCTAAAGTGACACAGTGGATAGAATGCTGGTATCAGAGCTGGAAAGATCTGAGTTCAAAATAGAATCAAAAATATCCCCAAGACCATCTAAACCAAACCACAACTGACCAAGAATTCCTTCTAAAATATTGCTGAGAAATGGACGTCCGGCCTCAACTGGAGGTCCCATTCTAATTCTGAACAATTACCAATTTTGCTGATGTTTGCTGCAGGAGCAGCAGCAGAAATCATGTCATAGTGAATAGAGGGCAGGTCTCAGAATTAGCAAGACCCAAATTCAAGTCTCCTTTCTGACTTATACTGCTTGTATGACCATAGGCAAGGCACCTAAACTCTCAGTGAGCCCAGGTAACTCTCTGAAGATACACACACACACCACAATTAAAAATTAATTTTAAAATTCACACTATAATTAGCAAAATGAGAATTGTAAGTAGAGTACAGTGTGCCCAAGAGAGCAATGAAATCAGTGGACAGTGGTAGACTTGAAAATTATTTGGATAAGGGCTTTACCAAGCTAAAGCAGTCAGCTTCACACCTTGTTAAATCCCTTAATGACTTGGTTGTGATCAATTGGCCCTGTGCCCTGGTAAGAAGCTATTCTCTCAAAAGGAAGAGACTTCGAAGTTTATTTGAGATGGAGATCAACACAGGAATAAGCTGTGAAGGGAGTAATTCTGTCAGGTCAAAGATTAGTGAGTCAACAAGTGTGTATAAGGTGCTTCCTTTGTGCCCAGCATTGTAAATAATTAGGCATATCTAAGATATATACAGAGTAAAAGGAAAGCAATAACTACATCTTGGAGGGTAGGAGAAGGAAGGGCTGGGGTGTAATCAAAAAGGTCTTTTCAAATGGCAGGATTTGAACTGAGTCAAGACAAAAGTGATGAGAGCCTGAACTAGAATGGTGGTTGTATGATTAGAGAGAAAGAGTCATAAAGAAGAGATGTTGTGGAGGTAGAAAATACCATGCTTTGGCAATGGATTTTTTTTTTGGCTCAGTTTAATTTCCAGATCCAAATTTGAAGATTTCAATTTCTATATTTACTTTGATGTACGTTAATTTTAGACTTATCAAGTCCAAAATGGTTTTTTGGTTTTTGGTTTTTGGAGGGGGGAAGGCAGGGCAATTGGGGTTAAGTGACTTGCCCAAGGTCACATGGCTATGTTTTTTTGTGTTAAGTGTCTGAGGTCAGATTTGAACTCAGGTCCTCCTGACTCCAGGGCCAGCACTCTATTCCCTGCACCACCTAGCTGCCCCCAATGGATTTGATCTATGGGATGAGAGTGAAGAATCCAAGATGAAACCAAGGATTCAGGATGGGATGATTGGGAAGATAATAGTGCCCTGTACAGTAATAAGTCAGTATGGAAAAAGGGAAAGATAATGAATTCACTGTTGAACTTATAGTTTAAGATGCCTACAGGATCTATAGTTTGAGATATCCAACAGGCAGTTGGTGATGTGGGACTTGAGCTCAGGAAAGAGAAAAATGCTGGATAGATAGATGTAGGAATTATCTATGTAGAGATGATAATTGAACCCATGGGAATTAGATAAGATGACCAAGTAAGACAATATGTACATAATGCCTTCCAACTAAAAACTGTGATACCCTACCCAGATATCCCACAAACCCTTCATAATCACCATTAAAAGTTTACAAAAGTATCATTAAAACTTTGTTACAAGGGGCGGCCAGGTGGCTCAGTGAGTAAGAGCACCTGGCTCCAGTGTTGGGATGACCTGGGGATCAAATCCGGGCTCTGATAGGCCGTGTAACCTTGAGCAAGTTACTTAACGCCGATTGCTTTAAAAAAAAAAAAACTTTATTAAAGAGGGAGAAATAACTTGTTCAAAATCCTTTTTAACAACACAGAATTTCTTGTTCACCTTGAGTGATTACCCTTGTGGCATTCCTCCTCTCCATCATCAGCAGCAGCAGCAGCATATCATGTCATAATGAATAGAGGGTAGATTTCAGAATTAGGAAGACCTGAGTTCAAGCCTCTCCTCTGACTCATATTGGCTGTATGACCATGGGCAAAATCACTTACCTTCTCAGTAACCCTGGGCAACTCTGCAACAATAAGTTACAGGGTAATTGCCACTCAGCATTAGCAGAAGGAATTTTTAGATTGAGAATGTCTTAGGCCAATGAAATCATACACCTGAGCTGCTGCTACCACCACAGCTGCTGCCATTACCAATACAGTGCTAATATCACTAGTGTATATTACTGACATATTGCTAACATTGATACTACATTTTATGATGTTTGCCCACCATTAATATAATAAATGACAAAATCACTATATCAAGAAAGTGACTGACACTCTAACTTCTCTTAGAAAGAAAATAAGTGCTGGGGCACAATGAAACTAATAATTATTGGCACAAACACTTCCCAAAGGCACACGAATTGCTACAAAAGCATTTCATTAGCTTTCCTACAGATACAAGCCTGATCCTACCTTTCTTAACGGCACATATCCACTGCCAAAAGGTGAGAACAGTAATAGCTCCTCAAAATATTAGCCTCTTATATGTCAATCAACCAACAGACATTTAATAAGTGCCAACTATGGACCATATGTACTTTATACAAATCATTCGTGCTTGAACAATAAAAAATGCACAAACAGAATAAAACAATATAAAAGGAACAAAGAGGAGGGTCTAAAAAGTACTAAGGGTATAAAGAACAATTTATTCCTACTTATATCACATTGGAATACAATCTCAGTGAGAACAGGAATAGTTTCAGGTTTTTTTGGATTTGTGCCCCCAGCTCCTAACACAATCCTTGGCACATAGTAGATGCTAAATAAATTCTTATAGATTGTTATTAGTTTGATAATTACTGAATAAGTTATCTGAAAGTAGAATAACATGTATATTTCCTTTAGATGTTGTTGGAAAGCCTTTGACTCTATATAAACTAAACCCAAGTATAACAGGGAATAATGAGTATTTGATGTCCACATAGAAAACTTTTCTATTTAAAATACACCATGAAAACAATACTGTGAAAATCAATTGTCATAAAATGCAGGCACAGTCTAAACCCCTGTTGATTCCGCCTAGCTTTAATTCCATTATCCCATCTATTAAGTGGGACTAAGTATGGCTTCCACATTAAAGAGAGAGTGGAACCATAGATGACATCCAACTATGGATAAATTAATTGTATGGCTTCAGTGAGAAGCACAGTTCCTTCATCTCATGGAATCTTCCTGCAATTCCATCATAATACCATTTGGGGGGGGGGGCAGCTAGGTAGTGCAGTGAATAGAGCACCGGCCCTGGAGTCAGGAGTACCTGAGTTCAAATTTGGCCTCAGAAACTTAACACTTACTAGTCATGTGACCTTGGACAAGTCACGTAACCCCAATTGCCCTGCCTTCCCCCCTCCAAAAAACAAAAACAAAAAAACCATTTTGGACTTGATAAGTTTAAAATTAACGTACATCAAAGTAAATAAGAAATTGAAATCTTTGAATTTGGATCTGGAAATCAAACTGAGCCAAATACCTTTGTCTTATCCACACAAGACACACAACACAATCATTAGTCACTTCTTTGTCACCAGTTTGTCGACTGAGTTCATTTGGATATTTTGAAGGGAGGGTATGTGAAGTTTGATTCTGTTCTTACATCTTGTTTGTTATGTATGACTCCATGAGGAAGTAAACCATTTTTTATTACATTTGACAAATCCAAAAGTGACTGTCACCTTTTATTAGCCTTTATTATTGTTTGGTGAAGTGATATTTGCTTGCTCCAAAAATATTTCCATAAATTTTTGGCCTGTTTATTATGTACTCTGAGGTGGCTATCAGATTTTTTTCCTCCTTTTTGACAAAGAAAATGTTTACCTTTCTATAGTTGCATTAGGCTTTTTGGATCTACATTTTATTAATATTGAGTGTTTTTAGGATGCTTTACAAATATATTATGGTCCATTTCATAGTTCTGAAAGTACGTATTAAGACTGATATCACATGGGTGCAAATTGCTTGTTTATGACGGCAATGCAGGATCAGCTCTTTGCCACCAAAGATTACTGTTGAGTTATCCTTAAGGAGCCACCACTTAATGATCAATGCAGATTATGCAAAGAAACATTTGAAACTGTGGAACACATCACTTCAGGCTGTAAAATTTTAAGACCTGTCAAATGTCTAGCAAGAGACAACCTGGTATTTAAAATTATATCTCTCACAAGTTTAGTACATTTCATAAGTTAATGAAAAATAGATCCTTGCACTACAGATACAGACCAAAAAATTCCTTGAATATTTGACAAATAAACTGTATTGGAACCAGAACATTATCAAAGGCAGAACTGCTGCCCATAAGGGACAGAACATAGCATTGGGCCGTGAAAAATTTAAGAAAATCTATTTTATGATATATGTCACCACAACAAATACTCATAATCTCCAAGCTACATTGAATGAAAAATTTTTTAAATCTAGAAATTTAACAACAAGAAATCAAAATCATGCAAGAACAGAACAAGATATATATCATCACTATTATCCAATTTGATAGTGAAATTGTCCTGAAAATGCCTTCACTAAGCCCCTGTAACACAAGTTTTGGAACTTTCAATCTGTTCCAAAAAGTATTTTTTCTCCTTTTGCAGTAGTCCTCAGAACATCATATATAAAAAAATGATAGCAAGATAGTCATGTGTCTCAGCACTTCATATATAAACTCCTCAAAAAAAGATGAAAACAAAATGATGATTATAAATAGTTATTCTTTATGTAAGACTATACAATCATGCACATTAAACCCCTTTTATCCTACCAACAATTCTGTCAGGTTGGAAGTCCCAAGTTTGCTAATGATCACCATTTTATAGGTGAGAGAATTGAGTCTGAGAGAGGTTCCATGACTTAAGAAAGGTTATATTATCCAAATGTCACCTCCTACAAGAGACTTTACCTTCTGTTGGGGGAAGAAGGGATGTGTAGATAACAGTCAGTCAGTCAACAGGCACTTATTAAGTTCTTACTATGTGCCTGGTAATATGTTAAGTGTTGGGCATACAAAGAAAGGCAAGTTCTCTAGGAGCTCACATTCTTGTGGGGAAGACAACATGAAAAAAAAAGGACTTAGGGAAGAGGGGAGAGACAGAGACAGAGACAGAGAGCGACAGAGAGACAAGACAGAAAGAGAGAAAGTAAATAGGAAGTAATGTCAGGGGAAGGAAGGGTGGGTGGATGACCCAGAAAGGCTTCCTACTGAAGGTAGGATTTGAATGGAGCAGTAAGAAAGCCAGGAGGCAGAGGTGAAGACGGAAAGCATTCCAGACTTGGAGGACAGCCAGGGGGAAGGGTTAGAAAGGGAGCACATAAGATATGGTATATGAGGAATAGTAAGAGGGCTCATATCACTGTCTCATAGACTATAAGGAAGCTTCATTCAACTTGAAATGAATCAGGAGATGAAGCCAAGGGAGAGTCAAATGGAGACCAGCTCTCATCAACCGAGACTGCTAAAACTGACAGACCTTAGAGATGCTCTTGTCTAACAACCTCATTTTACAGAGGAGGAAACTGAGGCCCGGAGTTACTCTCACAGGGGAGATAAGACCCCATGGTTTGTTGTTGTTGCATATTGAGAAGATGGTTTGAAGTTGGTAAGGGGGAGGGGAGGCAGGAAGACATTCGATATCTAGTATTTATATCACGTTGTAACATTCACAAAGCAGTTTACATGTGTTATCTCATTTGAGATTCATAACAATTCAGTGAGGGAGGTGCTTCTGATATCCCCATTTTACAGACTAGGAAACTGAGCCAAGAGAATACAAATAATTTGTCCAAGAAACTAGTTGTCATTGTTATTGTTGTTGTCCGTCCTTTCTTCTCAAAGAGAACCAATGACATCAGGAGGGTGATGTCTTGATTTGCAAATGAATTGGATAGAAGTGGGTCAGGGCTGTGCAAAGTCATCAGCCTCACTGTCTCCTCCAGAGTCCTTTGGAGTCCTATGGCAGGATATAGGTCAGAATGACTGACAATGGCCCCTGATACTAGTGATGTTTGAAGAAGGATTCAGACCTGAAAAAGTCTCCAGGATGAAAGAGGCAAAGGAAGCCCCCAGAAGTCACAACTAGCCCTCCAGCAGGCTGAGGGCCTGTGCCCTTCTCTGACTTGTCCTAGGTGTTCCCTCGCTTCTCATATGGCACATGGCTTTTGAGAGACAAGGAGAATCCCTAGGCCTTGGATAGCATTTCCTGCCATCTACCCTGGAACAGTCAGCTCCTTAGAAGATCCCAGGATTTCTGAGGTGCCACCCCCCACACGTATCCACAGGGAAACTATACCATTTCCAACTTTGCATTCCTGCCCACCCACCCACTTCAACCCCACATATACAGGCATTCATGCCTCTTTTCCAGGTAGACTCAGACCTCAGAGAAAAGACCAGGTTTCTGGAATCAGGCAGGCAGGGATTTCTCTAGAAAGCACAACCTCCCAGCAGAGAAGCTTTCTTTTCATGCCTCTCCACAGATCAATCATGGGTTGGGGAGGGGAAGGGTCCTTCCCAGCACACTGCTAGTTCCTGAGCTGGTCATCAGTGCTCAAGGTGACTTGGTCCTCCTCTGGGAAAACTAAGAGGACCAGACGGATGGTTGAAAGGATGGGTTTGCTGCAACTGAGCAAAGGAAAAGCTCATTAAGCCAGGGCCAAGAATCCATCCCCACACCTATGACAGGTCAGAGCTTGAGTCCAGCTGGCTTCAACCTCTGCTTAAGAAAGCCCACAATCAATCGTCTCTCCCAGAGGAGGAGAAGCTCCCCCTCTGCTCTCACAGAATTAAAGCTCCTGGATCTTCCACTTACCAACTTTGTGAAGGCAGGAAGGAAATATGCATTTGTGAAGTACTTATTATGTAGTACCAGGCACTGTGCTAAGAGCATTTTACAGGTATTATCCCATTTGATCCTCATTATTAGCCCCATTTTACAATTGAAGAAACTGGGGGAGATAGAGGTTAAGATCAGGATCACACAGCTAGCAAAGGGTCTGAGTCAGAATTTGAATTCAAGACTTCCTGACTTTAGACCCAGTGCTCTATCCACTGAACCACCTAGCTGTGACCATGGCTGTCACTTCACCTTCTCTAGGTGTCAATTTCTGTATCTATAAAATTAAACAACTGTACCAAAAAAACCCTAAAGTCTCTTCCAATCTCAGTCTATGATCCTATGAACTCATCAGTCTTTTTTAAAATGAGCTTTTCACTCCTCAGTCCCATTTTGTAGCTGTGGGATTGATTTTGTAAACCCAAGTATAAAACTTCCTATTTATTCCTATTCAATTTCTTCTTGATAAATTTACCAAATTTTTTATCCTGCTTCAGTTAAAAATTCCACAAAGGATTAGCTATCTTCAGCTTCATATCATCAGAAAATCTGATAAATATGTCATCTCTACCTTCACGGACTTAAAAAAATAAGATTGACTGATTAGAGCCATCATGTTCACAAGAATATCATTGAGAACTTGTCAAAAGACTTTCTGAGATATAGATAAACTATCAAATCCTGATATCCTGTCAGAAAAAGTAAATGGGGTTGGTTTGTCCTGACATCACTTTAGGAGTTCCTAATCTGGGGCTTGTGAATTTGGATAGATAGGTAGATAGATTAGATAGATAGATAGATAGATAGATAGATAGATAGATAGATAGATAGATAGATAGATAGATGGATAGATGGATAGATGGATAGATGGATGGATGGATGGATGGATGGATGGATGGAT
>NW_027187378.1:9752051-9772974 GCF_028583685.1 Petaurus breviceps papuanus
GGATGGATGGATGGATGGATGGATGGATGGATGGATGGATGGATGGAGATAATGGATAACTAGATGATAGATAAACTATATTTTAAAATAATTGATTTTCTTCAAAACTCTATGTATTTTCTTTTATGCATACCAAAACATTATCTGGCTTCACCAGATGCCAAAGAGGTCCATGTCACAAAAAAAGTTAAGACCCCCTAACTTGGGGGGAGTCAACTATTTCTGTTTCACTGAATTTCATGCTGACTAGAGGTAAATAGAGATTTCATAAGAAATTTTTAATACTATCCCTGTTTGGTCTCTGACACTGTAGCCATTATAAAATCTCATCCCTCTCAGGAAACATGGGGAGAAGAGGACCATTATCAGACTATATAATTGCAAGAGGAGGGAGAATAGAAGCTATGGAACAGAGTCTCTCAAAATTTGAGCATCAGAGATTCCCCCAGGCAACCACAGTGATCTCTTCAGATGCTTCCTCTTCTGTGTCCTCCTTGAGATTACTTACAATTATTTTGTCAAATTTTCATTTTTTTAAGTTTCTCATCCCTCTTTAGTCATCTCCCCTTTTAGAGTCCATAACTACAGATTGTTGCATATCATTTATTTGAACATTCTGTAATCTTTTCACCTTAAGCCTCAGATCTATATCTGAATATTTCCAGGATTCTCTTCTCAATCTTAAATACTAAGAAACAGCTATTTTATTCCAAGGTTTCTGTACCTTTCATTTTACCATCCAGTTTCTTCTTGTTGATCAGAATTAAGTACAGAATAATAGATTCCTTCATCAATTCCTTTTCCTTCTGAAAGAGAAAAGTATTAGTAAGATACTGTGATCTTAGAAGAAATAACAAAATAATTGTAGTAATAGCTCATATTTGTATAATGCTTCTAAGTTTGTAAAGCACTTCACATACATTATCTCATTTAAACACCAAAACAACTCTGTGAGGTAGGTTCTATAGTTAAGATTACCCCCATTTTGCCAATGAAAAAACTGGAACTCAAAGAGATTCAAAATAAGACTCCCATAAAATTTGAAGCCCCCAAACTCATCTTCCCTCCCTTCTCTATATCTTCTGTCCATAGCAATTTTATGTATCAGGAAAGCATCATCCACATACTTCATCTAGTTTCATAGATACCATATAACAATGAAATCATTTCTGTTAACGTATTCCAATATGCATTTGTCCTCAAGTTCATAGATTTCTATGTTGGTCTTTATCTTATATCTAAGGGAAACCCATTCACTGTCATACTCTGTCATAGAATGATACTTGGGTCTTAGTGACACTCATGAGAATATATTTACTTCTTTGTGTTAAAACTTTTAGTTCACTTTGTTTATTATCTTTATTCCAAACATTGGTATATAAGCATCTAAATATTATTTGAAAGAGAAAGAAGACTAGTCATCTGAAGGAAAGAGATTAGTGAAAAATGAAATTAGGATATTTCTTTTCCTAACTATGGATGTGGGAAACAGACTCTCTTTCTTTTGTTCAGTCATAAGCATGGAGAATATATTATGCTACTGCATTTTATTTCCCCAATACAAATTCCTACAAAATAAAGATGACTTACTGTGAAAACCTTTTGTCTCTTTTTGATGCATTGTTTACCTCTTTTGAGGGGGTGGTAATATATAACTAATAAAGAATGTAGGTCTAGAGTACTTTGAAGCTCTGCCCTAGAGCACTGTTTTTGCACTTTGGCAATAATGTTGATTTTTGGAGTTCACAGATCATGTGGCAATGGTGATAAAAAGCCAAGCAGTGGGAATGCGCTCGTACCCCTCAAATGACTCAGATGTTATGAAGTATTGATTGCATGCATTGCCCTGGGCTTTTAGAACTATTAATATTTAAATAAGCACATTAATATTTCATTTGAACTTCAGGCTTAAATAACCTTTATGTCTCATTGCCATGATGCATTCATTGGCTTTGTTTCTGATTTATTCATTATCATTAGCCTGCCAAGCAGGAGAATTCTTTCCAATGGAGGCTGACTCCCACTTAAAGCCTTGACTTAAATATTTTTAAAAGCCATTTTGGTCAACTGGCAACAAATAAGTATCACTTAACCCAGATCCAAACCAGTGAGGAATTCCCCAGTTTTCACAGGTGGAGGAGTCAAGGTTGTAGAATGGAAAGACAACAATATTTAGAACCCAAGGACACTGATACAATTCCTGGCTGTGCCACATACTTCCTTTCCCTATTTTCAAAATGAAAAGTTTGGCCATGATTCCAGAAGACCAAAGACGAAGCACTGGAACCACCTCCTGAGAGAGGAATGATAGATGAGCAGAGAAGTGATAGACTTCAAATGACCCATATATTTTTGGACATGGCCAATGAGGAAAATTGCTTTGCTTGATTCTACATTTTTACAATGAAGTGTTTTCTTTTTCTTTTTATTGGTTATTATTTGTTGGGGGTTGAGGAAGGGGAGTGGGAGAAAATAAATACTTATTGATTTAAAAAAGAAAAGAAACAAAATTATTAAGAAAATTAAAACTTTAAATTAAACAATATCTAAGGTCCATTCCAGCAAGAACATTTTAAGAAAAACAGAAGCTCTGCATCATAAATTAGCATATTCCCCTAAACGTCTGTTGAAGTAAAATGTTTTGTTTCTTGAAACTTTGAGTCCAGATAATGTCAAAACAAAAATTCTAAAATCCTGTCAATCAGTTCAATGCAACAAACATGAATTAATTGCCTACCATATATAATGCATTGTGCTAGGTGTTAGGGGTACAAAGCCCAATAAAAAAAGGAAATTGTGCCTTTAGGTACTTTTAGGCATTGATAGGATCATAGGTATACATTATTACATACTGATAAGATTTTTAGGTACGTTAGGTCTTAATAAGATCAAATGAGATAATATATGTAAAATGCTTAGCATGATACCTAGTACTATGATAGACAATAAATGTTTATTCCTTTTTTTTCTACCTGCCTTCAGGGAGCTTATATTTACTAAGCAGGATACAATATGTACATGGATAAGCAAATACAGTCTATACAAGGTAACACACATTAATTTCAAAAGGTAGAAAATAAAGGAAAGCATCATGTAGAAGGTGGCAAGAATTCTCTTTTGAAGGATACTAAAAATTCTTTGTTTTATGTCCAATGATATTACATAACTAGTTTTACCTTTTTAAAATTTAACTAAATTAAATGATTGTTTTCTTGTTGAGTAGATATTGCTGTTTAATCATTTGAGTAATTGATTTATGGTTCTGACTGATTGGCTAAATATTTTGCATTTCAGAGTTGCTCCTTCCTTGGAGCCTTCCTTGACTAAACACACCTCAAAGAGGTCATTTCCTTTTAAGAATGAAAAATTTATCTATGAATATTTCTTTAGGTGTTTAATACACTGTGATAACTACTGTCACCTCTCTCGCCCAGAAACGAAAATTGAGGGGAAGTTAGCCCAGAAAGCATGACAGATCCTTGAGAATGAAATTCTGAAGACACAATGGGGAGCAGTTCTAATGACCAGGGGAAGAAATGGAATTTATCTGAAGAGATTGGGAGGGAAGCAGAAAAAACTCACCAAACAATTTAGATTTTTTAAAACTATGAAGAGAAGATGAAAGCGAGGGCAGGCAGTAGAGGGTAAAGATAAAAGTGTGGCACAATCCCATCAAAACTGTGTCAGGAATGCTAAAGTTCAGAATGAGCTGAGAAAATTGGTAAGGGAAGTTAAGGACAACTAAAACAGTGTGCATCTGGTTTTTGGTTGGAGTTTTTTTATCCATTTTGGGGAAAAGAGGAAGATCAAAGGAGGGATAGGACTCCTACTTGAATGGGATGATAATAACACAACAAAAAGAAGACAGAGCTGCTCAATTTTATTTTGGGGTTGTTTCTTCCCCTGCCAAGGAAAGATAATATTTTTATTGGAAAAGGATAACAAAAAGTTGACACCAAAAATACGTAAAGAGATATTAAAGAAACACCTATTTGCCCTTGGATTCGAGTCATCTGGCTCAGATGAACTAAAACCACTAGAAATTAAAGAATTGGCAGCTTCTATTATCGCTGAATTGCTGTCAATAATATTTAAATAATAACATTGCACTTTGAAGTTTACAAAGTGTTTTATACATTAATTTAACCTTCACAACAACCCTAGGAGGTAAATAATCATTACTATCCCCACTTACAGATGAGGAAACTGAGGCAGGCAGAGGTTAAATGACTTACCCTGAGTAACAGCTAGTAAATGTCTGAGGTCACATTTCAACCCAGGACTTCCCAGATCCAGGTCTAGTGCCTATCCACTCTATAACCTAACTGCCACAGGAGAGATAAATAACACAATACTAGAGAAAGACAAGTATTGTTCCTATTTTCAAAGAAAAGGAGGAGAATAGAACCTGCAAATTATATTCCTGTGATCTTGACTTCAATTCCTATAACAAACCTTTAAAGAGATGGTTAATAATTTTCTAAAAAATAAAGATGCATCAGGGCTTCATCAAGAAAAGGCCATGTCAGAATAATCCTTTTTCATGTTTTGACAGTTACTAAATCAGTAAAACAAAAGAATGCTGTAGATAGAATTTAATTAGCCCCTTAGCAAAGCATCAGCTCAAGTTCTTCCTACTTTTCGTATAGAAAAGATAATGTAGAACTGATAATAGTGCTGTGGATATTTCCTTCAACTAAAAAAGAGGGAAAAAATTCTTCTCTACCCTTTTTCTATGTGGACCATCTTTCATGAAACCATTATTATATTCATACTAAAAATTAATATTATTGGAGACAGTGGAATGTGTGCAATTGCAAGAGAGTTGGGTTTAGAATCAAAGAATCTGGCTTTGCTTCATCATTGCCTCACCACATATATGACCTTGGACAAGTCAGGTAACCCTTTTGCTCCTCAGTTTTGAGAAGACCAGACAAAGCCTGGATGATCTGTCTCTAAGGTCCCTTTCAGTTTTAAATCAGTTTTCCTATTTTAGGTTCACATTTTCTCTCATTGTTAATAGCCTCATTTCCTGAAGTTCTATGGTATTATAAAGCTCCAGAGTCCTAACTGCAGGAGGTGTCTATGTTGGGAGTCATGGCAGCACTTGCAAGAGATAAAAATGTACAGAATGATATAATCCTCAAAAGACTTTTCTTTCCTTTTAAAGTTAGCACACTGGAAATTTGAATCAAGGAATGCAAATTTCAACACTCAATACCAGGTTACACTCACAGATTTTTATAATGTTATACTCCAGATTTGGAATTTGGTCAAAGTTACTCAATAAGTTGTTCGTGGTGGTGATTGATAGATACATAGATAGATAGATAGATAGATAGATAGATAGATAGATAGATAGATAGATAGATAGATAGATAGATAGATAGATAGATAGATGATAGGTAGGTAGATTAGATAGATAGATGGGTAGGTAGATAGATATGTATTTATATTGTATATATGTGCATAGATCTACATTTTCATATACTTCTCAAAATGACCTAAAGTCACATATTTATATGTGTAAATACATACATATATACACACATATACATAAATATACACATACCAAGGTTCAAAGTGTTGTATAAACATTATAGATACACATATACAGTATACAGAGAGAAAGAAAGGGAAAGAGACAGACAGAGAAACAGAGAGAAAGAAAAATAAAAACAAATTTTAATGCTTCAGCAAATCAATGAATCCAAGGCCTAATTGATGTGGATACTCCATTTAATGTTGCAAATTGCAACTCCACACCTTCTTATCCCATGCAACTCTTATCCATGTCTTCCCATAAATCCCCCATAGGAAGCCCGACCACCCTGACAGAGGCCTTTCTCTTGGTCTACTAACATTCTGTGCATGCCAGCACAGCCCTCAGACAAGTGTCTGGTATCCCTACACTTCAATATATGACCAACTCATCCTCTTTCCCAATCACACATGTCCTGGATAATATTGATTGTTTATACTTCTTCTTGAGTGTAAGTCAGCCATAATAATATGCTGCAGCCTGTGTATTCACACCCAAAAACCCTCCTAAGAGTTCTATTCTGCCATTAACTCTTTTTGTGACCTTACCTCCAGGTAATTGGATTCTTTGGAGATTACGACGTTCAATGATTGAAAGGCTAAATCCAGTAGATTATTGATATAAAAAACAACAACAAAAACCAAAACCAATGGGTTTTTGTGTCAGGGAACAATATGAGATCATTTAAGTATTGTTCAATTTCCCAAATGCAATCCATCCCATCCCACCCATCTTATTGTATATGTATGGCATGTTTTAGATATGTGCATGGCATAATAATAAGTGGCATTTTATAGGGCTTTAAAATTTGCTTAATAAACAACTTTATGAAGGAAGTACTACAATTATTCTTATCCTTTATAGATGACCCACCCCTAGACTATATATATTCAAGAAAACCTTGTCAAATAATGTTTTTTTGGTGGGAAGATTTGCAGTCAGAAAGGTTCAGATCTTGGCTCTTCCACCTATGATCTGTGTGACCTTGGGCTAGTAGTACTTGAGGCCTTCTTTGGGACTCATTTTCTTTTAGATGAACTGTAAGGTCTGGTTTTTTTTTTTTTGCTTTTTTTTGGAGGGCAATTGGGGCTAAGTGACTTGCCCAAGGTCAGATGGCTAGTTTTTGTGTTAAGTGTCTGAGGTCAGATTTGAACTCAGGTACTCCTTACTCCAGGGCCAGTGCTCTACTCACTATACCACCTAGCTGCCCCCTGTAAGGTCTGTTCTAACTCTAAATTCTATTATCTCATGTATCCCCTATCATTCTCTCTGCCCACTACTTCTAGAAAGGCCACAAAATAAGTCACCCCTTTTGCTTTCTATCCAGCTAGAACTTTGGCCTAAACAGAATTTTCCATTCTCCAGGGACAATGAGGAGAGCATCCTTGTTATAGAAATAAGATTATCTTCTCAACCATGAAAACCCTGCAGCATCTCAACCTACAGAAAATTATTTTTCACAAAGGAAGAGTCTTTAATTACTAACTGATAATTAAAAACCAAAGCATAACACATCCAGTGTTTCACTTTAAGCAAAACATTCTTGCTGAGCAACTACATCAGGACTATACTTTTAAAATCCCAAATCATAGATGCAACTTCCCCATGAGGCGGCTTCTGCCAGGCAGGAGAATAAGATATATTGCAGTGTGGGGGAGATGTTTTTATTAAGCTATGAAAATAGAAAGCTTCTGTTTAATAGCTACAATATTGCCCAAAAACTTGCCAGGTCCTTAGCACAGGGATAGTTATCACGAAGCTCTAATTTGACTTCGCCCACCAATGCACTGTGGTCACAGATGAGTCATTTCAGTCTCTGGACCTCAGCCTGGGCCCAATGCCACAGGCAGAGGAGGTCCTGTAGGCTAGACAGCTGCGCAGACTTAAAGAAGTTACAAAGGCCACCTTTCCAGAAAGAGATCAGCACGACTTCTTTCACTTAAAACTAAATTGTTTTAGACTCATGACAGACCTTAGATATCCTTTAGTCTAACCTCTTCATTTGAAAGATGAGGAAACTAAGGTTCAGGAAGGTGATCTTTTAGAGATCTTATAGTCTAATCCTTTCAACTGACCAGAGAGGAGACTGAGAATCGGGAAGGTAAATTCTTTCCTTAAGGTCACAAAAAGACTTAATCGCAGAATAGAGGCTAAAACTTGTCTCCTTTCTCCCAGCTCTTTCCAATGCACCAGGCTTCTTGTATTGGGTACTCAGTTGACTCATTCCTTCAGTAGAGAACAATGTCATCTCCTTGAGGACAGACACTTATGTCTATGCATCTATACCCAGACCCTAGTACAGTGACTGAAACATCATAGGGACTCAGTAAATGCTCGTTGATTCATGGATTGGCTAAATGCCCGCTATATGCAAAACACTACAATAGGCATTGGAGGTAATATAAAGGTAACATATAGTCCCTGTTTTTGTTGAGCTTAATTGGAGTGGGAGGTGTTTAGAGGAACAGCACAGAAGACAAAAGAGGGCAGAAGACATGTGAAGATTTAATAATTGGTCAGTGATAATAACATCATGAGCTATTCTATTAGTATTATTTATTCTGATTCGATGCCTAAAAATAACTTGGAGTATGGAGAGGACATGGAAAATTAAGAGTTTACCTTCAGAGCAAAAAAATTATTCCTTATGGCCAGTACAATCGTAGGGCCTAGCTCCATCCCTATGGGGTTGTATAGGCAAAGCAAATCACTACAGTGACCTTCATCCCAAACCCCAAGCATTTTAAGCCCATCAAATTATATTAAAATGAACAATGAGAGCGGCCCTTATGTAATTCAAATTATGGAAAGGACATACTTTAAATTCTCCAGTTTAAAAAATGGGTTAAAGTAACATATTTAGTGTGATAGGATGAAGTTAGCTGCTTTCTACACCACCAAGGGGGAAGGATAGGAGGCCTGGGTATTAGAAGTTATATTATTTTCTTTTTCTTTCTTTCTTTCTTTTTTTTTTCTTTTTCGGAGGCAGGAAAAGCAGGGCAATTGGGGTCAAGGCCACACGGCTAGTAAGTATTAAGTGTCTGATGCCGAATTTGAACTCAGGCCCTCCTGACTCCAGGGCCGGTGCTCTATTAACTGTGCCACCTAGCCACCCCCGTTATATTATTTTTTTTTTTTGCTTTTTGGAGGGCACTTGGGGTTAAGTAGCTTGCTCAAGGTTACACGGTTAGTTTTTTTGTGTGGGTGTTAAGTGTCTAAGGCCAGAACCAAACTTGGGTCCTCCTGACTCTGGGGCCAGTGCTTTACTCACTGTGCCACCTAGCCACCCTGTTATATTATTTTCTTAAGGCTATGTTATAGTTGAGCACCTGTTCAGTAGTGTCCTCTTCATGACTCCATTTGGGGTTTTCTTGGCAAAGATAACAGAGTGGTTTGACATTTCCTTCTCCAGCTCATTTTATGGAAGAGAAAACTGATGCAAACTTGGATAAGTGACTTGCCCAGGGTCACACAGCTAGTAAGTGTCTGAGGTTGGATTTGAACTCAGGAAGATGAGTTTTCCTGACTCCAGACACTATCCACTGTGTCATTTAGCTGCCCAAGTTGAGACTCAGGCTTAATTTAGTCCAAGAATGAGTGTGCATTGGAATCTAAGTTGTTTGGCCTATGAAAGCACTGCCATATATTTCAAAGCTATGCTATCTTAATAGTTTACCACCAACTGTAAGCATCTTAAATTTGTTAATAGTAGCAAAGGAAGCTAGCCCACTGGAGTCATCCCCCTTGAAATGAGCTTTTGCATTAATGTAGGCAGCATGGTATGGTGCTGAGAACAGAAGGCTTTGATTCAAGAGACTCAGTTTCAAATTCAGGTTTGTACATCAATTAGATGTGTGGCTTGGAAGTTATCTCATAGCTATGATTTTCTATTTCTTCATCTGTGAAATAAAGATCAGAATACTCACCTACCTCACAAGGTCACTGTAAGGGAAGCAATTTATAAGAGATTGTTTATGTTTATATCAACTTTATTATTATCACTCCCTGAAAGTCAATCACCTCATAATGTACCAGGCTATTAGAAAAGGGAAATCCAGAGTCAGATTCTACATATCAAGGACTCATGAAAATTCACATGTAATAGTTTTATTTTTTGCCATTATTATTATTATTAAGTTTGACTCACTGTAACTGATAATTTTTCAAAGGTTCTCAAGAAAAAACTATTCTAAAAACACTTATAATTATGATGAAGAATATTGTTTTTCCCAAAGAAAGCTTGGAATATCCAGTTAAATGTAAATGCATGTTACCCCAAATTAGACTCATCCCTATTGTATTAAATTCAATACAGAAGATAATATTGAGCAGTAATTGAAAGGAATTGATGTGGGCACATTAGAGGAAATACACCACCATTTCAATATATCCAGCGTCAATCTTTCCAGTCCCTGATGCTGGCTAGACACACAGCAAGTAACAAATAATGTTCCTGCTAGAAGGCAAAATCTTGTTAAGTTACAGTGTCATGGAAGAGGCCACTGCCAAGAGTTCTTCAGAGGACAGATGGCCTGCAGGAGTATGCTGTTCCTTGAACCTGGGGTGCAGTGAATTTGGAAGTACATTCAAGTCAGGAGTGCTCATTCAGTAATGAATTATTCTTCCTGCTCAAAAAAAATGCCATAATGTAGTCCCAGAGCAGAATAATGTATCTCACAGTACTGCTACTAGGAAATTGCTTCCCTTGTGCTTTCTCTGACCTGGTGAAAAGGCTACAAGAATGATGGAAGGGTAGGCCAAATGACAACATTGGTGTAACGGGAAAAGCCCTAGGATTGGGAACCAGAATATCCAAATCTGGTGTTGTATCTTTCCCTTACTAAATGTATGGTACCACCATCCCACAACCTGGGAATCATACTAGACTCTTCCCTCCCCCTCATCCCTCACACCCAATCACCTCTTAACCATCTCTCACATCTGTCCACTTCTTGCCATTCAAACTGCTACCTTCCCCCACCACCATCACACACTTCAAGCCCATATCAATCCTAAACTACCTTTCTAGTCTTTCTAACTGGTCACCATACCTCTAAGATCTGCCCCTGTGCTTCACACAATCAACCAACAAACATTTATTAATTTATTTAAGTCTTCATATGTACCAGGCACTGGAATAAAAGAAGAAAAAATACCCCCCAAAATCCCTGTACTCAAGGAGTTTATATTTGTCAAATAAATCATTCCAAGATGTGAGTCTGATTACATGATCCCCCATCCAAATCCTTCTGTGGCTATTAAATTAAACAACAATTCTTTAGCTTGACATTTAAAATCCACTACCTTTTCAGTATTATTTCATATGACTCCACTTCGTGGTCTCTATATTCTAGCCAAATTACACAACTTGGTTTGCTGACCTGTCCCACCTACTCAATACCTGAAATTTACTTCCTTGACAAAAATTCTCTCCCCCTATCCCCCAACCCTACACACACACACACACATACTATATTTATTCTTGTTGAGGTCTTTTCTTTATTTCAAAGTCCAGATCAAGCACCCCTCCTCTATGCAACATTTCCTGATCCCCACAGCTAGAAAGAATTCCTTCTGCTTTCAGTCTTCAGGACACCTGAATTGTATGCATTGTATTTAATTTCCTCCACATCTGTTTTACACATGTCTCATCCTTCCTATTCAATTTTAATCTTGGGGCAGCAAAATGGTACAATGGATAGAACTCTGGGTCTGGACTAAGGAAGACCTGAATTCAATTCCATCCTTATACATTTCCTAGCTGTGTGACCCATGAGCTAGGGCAAGTCACTTAACCTCTGTTTATCTTTGAAAGGAGGATGAGAATAGCACCTACCTCCCAAGATTGTCATGAGGATCAAGTGAGATACTATTTATAAAATACTTAGTACAATGCCAGACAGAGAGTGGGCGTTTAATAAATGCATGTTTTCTTCTCTGCACAGTGCCTGGGACATAGTAGGTGCTTCATAAATGTTTGCTGATTCATCTTGACTTGACTTATTGAGGAACAGGAATGTACCATTCACAGAAAAGACAATGTTTTAGGAAGAAAGAATATGGGATCAGTTTTTGGATATAGTGAATTTGAACTGTTGGGAAATCAATGTAGTGTTGAATGGCAGTCTATTGGTGCTGTAACTGGAATTCAGGAGATAGGGTTGAGCTGCATGTATTGATTGAGGAGTTATCTGCATACAAGCATTCCTTAAAGTAAGACAAGGAAATGAGGTTCCTGAGTGGGAAAGATAAGAGGGTCAAGGACAAGGTCTTTGGGCTATGCTCACGTTTAAGAAATAAACAAAAGGAAAAAGAAACAGTAAAGAAATTGGAGGGGACAGTGGAGCCAAGATGGAGGAGTAAAAGCAGGAACTTGTCTGAATTCCTTCTCCAACCACCTCCAATACCTGTAAAATATGGTTCTAAACAAATTTTTGAGCTACAGAACCCACAACGCGAAGAGAGAAACAAATCTCCTGCTGAAGGCAGCCTGGAAAGCCAACAGGAAGGGACTATCGTACCAGGCTGGGAGCTGAGCACAGTCCCACGTGAGTCTTATGTGAGTCATGCAGGCCCAGACCAGCAAGAGCAGACTTCAGGAGAGTCAATCACCAGCAGCTATGGCAGTTTCCAGACTTCTCAACACAAAAACGCCAAAGACAAAGTAAAAGATCAGTAGGGAACTCTGTTGGAACTGGGTGACATAAGAGCACAGTCTGGCCCCTGCCCCCAGGGTGAGAGGTGGCAGAGCTGCCATAGCTGCAGCTGCTTCTTCGTGGCTGCCTCTGGAGCTCCTGGGCTGTAGATCATAGGGGGACCAAGTGACCAGTCAGAGGGCAATCACTCTTGCTTTGACCTACTTGGATCTGGGTTGTAGTTTGGGGTAATGGTCCTGGGGTGAGGAATGCCAGTGTGCCAGAGCTTCTGGTGGCTATATAGAGGGCTCCCTCCTCATAGTTCTGACAACAGCTCTGACAACTGCAGAAACACCAGCAATTTGGGACACAGCTCTCTCCACTCCAGAAACAGAGTTCTAGTAATTGGCTGGCAAGATGAACAAACAGAAGAAGTGCTATCAGACTATAGAATCCTTTTTTGGAGACAAAGAGGATCAAAATATAGAACAAGGAGAAGACAACAAAGTCAAAACTCCACCATCAAAAGCTTCCCAAAAAAATGTGAATTGGTCATGGAAGAGCTCAAGAAGGATTTCGAAAATCAACTAAGAAAAGTAGAAGAAAAATTGGGAAGAGAAATGAAAGTGATGCAAGAAAATCATGAAGAGCGAGTCAAGAGCCTGACTGAAGAAAATAACACCTTAAAAAAGAGACTAACTCAAATGTCAAAAGAGGTCCAAAAAGCCAATGAGGAGAAGAATGCCTTAAAAAGCCAAATTGGCCAGATGGAAAAAGAATCTCAAAAGCTCAATGAGGAGAATCATTGCTTCAGAATTAGATTGGAGCAAATGGAAGCTAATGATTTTATGAGAAATCAAGATACTATTAAACAGATCCAAACAAATGAAAAAATAAAAGGCAATGTGAAATATCTCATTAGAAAAAACACTGACCTGGAAAATAGATCCAGGAGAGATAATTTAAAAATTATTGGACTACCTGAAAGCCATAATCAAAAAAGAGCTTAGAAATCATCCTTCAAGAAATTCTCAAGGAAAATTACCCTGATATTCTAGAACCAGGGGGCAAAATAGAAATTGAAAGAATTCACCAATCACCTCTTAGAAAAGATCCCAAAAAGAAAACTCCTAGGAATGTTATAGCCAAATTCCAGAGTTCCCAGGTCAAGGATAAAATATTACAAGGTGTCAGGAAGAAACAATTTGACTACTGTGGAAACACAATCAGGATAATACAAGATTTAGCAGCTTCTACATTAAGGGATTGAAGGGCTTGGAATATGATATTCCAGAGGTCAAAGGAGCTAGGATTAAAACAAAGAATCACCTACCCAGCAAAACTGAGTATAATGCTTCGGGGGAAAATATGGAAATTCAATGAAATAGAGGACTTTCAAGCATTCTTGATGAAAAAAACAGAGCTGAACAGAAAATTTGACTTTCAAATACAAGAAGCAAGAGAAGCATGAGAAGGTAAACAGGAAAAAGAAATCATAAGTGACTAATTAAATTTGAACTATTTATATTCCTATATGGAAAAACAATAATTGTAACTCATGAGACTTTTTCTCAGTATGAGGATAGTTGAAGGGAACATATATGTATGTATAGGAGGGTGGATGTGTATATAAATATATATATATGTGAGTTTGTGTATATGTGTGTACATGTATACATAGACAGAGGGCACAGATTGAGGTGAATATGAAGGGATGATATCTAACAAATAAAATTAAGAGGTAAGAGAGGAATATATTGGGAGAAGGAGAAAGGGAGAGATAGAATAGGGTAAATTATCTCATATAAAAGAGGCAAGAGAAAACTGTTGCAATGGAGAAGAGTAGGAAGGTGAAAGGGAATGAGTCAACCTTTCTCTCATTGGATTTGGCTTAAGGAGGGAATAACATATACAATCAATTTGGTGTCTTACCCTGGAGGAAAGTAGAGTGGAAGGGGATAAGAGGAGGGATGATAGAAGGGAGGGCAGATTGGGAGAGGGTAGTTAGAAGCAAACACTTTTGAAAAGCAACAGGGTCAAAGTAGAAAACAGAATAAGTGGGGGGCGGGATAGGATGGAGGGAGTCTTTCACAATATAACTACTATAGAAATGTTTTCCAAAACTACACGTGTACAACCTATATTGAATTGCTTGTCTCCCCAGTGGGTGTCGGTGAGGAGGGAAGAAGGGAAAGAATCTGGAAATCAAAATTTTAAAAACAAATATTTTTTTAAATTGTTTTTTTTTCCCCATGCATCTGAGAAATAAGATATGCAGGCATTGGGGTATAGAAGTCCATCTTGTCCTACCAGAAAGTTAGAGGGGGAATGGGAGAGGATGTAAGAGAGAACAGATTGGGGGAAGGGGTATTCAGTAGGTTAGCTATCTTAGGGTGGGGGTAGGGGAGAGACAGGGAGAAAATTTGTAACTTAAAATCTTGTGGAAATGAATATTGAAAACTAAAGAAAAGAAATTGGAAGTGGGTGAGTTTTGCATAAATTGGCTGTTAGTTTTCGTAGTAGAAATATAACAATAGTTTTTCATGCCATAGGTTGTGGTGGAAGTTCATACTAAAATAATGAAAATAATGATTATTTTCTTATTTTCTCTTGTTAATTTTTTCCTGGAATGCTGCCCCTCCCAATTTCCACCTCCTGGATTCACTGGCTTCCTTCAGTTTCCACCTAAAATCCCACCTTCTATAAGAAACCTTTTCTAACTCTCATTTCTAGTGTCTCCCCTTTGTTTGCTGAGGACAAGAATTGTCTTTTTGCCTCTTTTTGCATCAATTGCAGTCTAGCACAATGCCTGGCACACAACAGGAACTTAATAAATGCTTATGGACTTACCGAATATAGCCTTAAGGGACCTTAGAAATTATCTCATCCAGCCCCTTCAGTTTAGAGAGGAAGAAACTAAGACCGAGAGAAGGAAAGAAACTTGCCCATATCACACACAATGGTAGTAACGAGCCAAGTTAGGATTTGAACCCAAGACCTATGATCTAACATCCATCCCATTACTCCAATACTGCCCCTTAGGAAGAAAAAATTTAACAGACTCTTGGAGGAGGCAGCATGGTTTCAGAGAGTAAGCAATGAAATAAAGAAAGAATGGGACATTTAGGGCTGCCAGTAATTAGATTTGTGACTTTGAGCAAGTCACTTAACCATTCTGGGACTCGGTCCCCCCATTTGTAAAATAAAGGCATTGATGATATCTAAAGTCCCTCCTAGACTGAATATTTTATGAGTCTGTTGAAGTCCCCACTCCTGGAGGCAGAAAAAAGTAGTTCAAGATGAGTAAAAAGCAAATTTGACTTGAAAATAGAGGTGATTTTATTTTCCTAGACTCATTTTCTAAGGAATCCAAATTTCCAAAATATTTAAAATCTCCTTCATTTGCATCAGAGACTGACAGTATCTAATTTGTTTATGCTGGGAGCTCTGCTCCTGTTACCCTCAGGAAGCTCAAAGGAAGATTCTTGCCAACAGTTGATAAGAAAGTTTGACATCTTTGACATTCACTTACTAAGCAACCAGTGTCCCCTTGGCCCTCAGCAGAGTAAACATAACCATTAGAATTCTGGGTTCAAATTCCCTTGAACAACTAGCTGGAGAGATTTTTCTTAGCTTGTCAGGAGGACCCTTTTTTCCTCAGTATAAGGACAAATGTTGCTCAGGAACACACAACATAAAAAAAAATAAAAAATAAAAACAACAGCTGCATTCATTTAACAAAGACAAATGATGTGCTGCCGGGAACATTGGAGGTCTCTGAAAGAATCTAAGTAAAAATCCAGGCTAGTCAAGTGCTTGTCAGGTGAAAGACGACATAGCAAGGGAGCCCACAAAGACCCCAGGAAGGGCACCCACCCCAGTGCAATAGATGGGACCCTAGAATTCCAATTTAAATACAATTTAGTAATTAAGTATAAGTAGCATAGAACAGCATTCCTCAAGAAATATTATAATAAATGGATATGAAATCTAACCAAAACATGCAGCATACTGAATTATATTCATGATACTGTATTTTAAATAGAATACATGCAGTGCTAATCTGGGACTTAATTGGATTACTTTGTTGCTTTGCTGAGGTCAGATCACGGAAGGTATACATATTACAAAGATTTCTATGCAAATACATTAAGTGGCAATGTTACTGATGATTAGTTCAAACCAGTGTATTCAGGCCCATATACTTCTGGGCTCTCTGCAGGGTTGGAAAATGACTGGGATAATGCCATGTACACAGTATGTGTTTAATTAATGTCTATTGAGAAGCAACATGGTGTAATGTCTATATGATGACTAGTGCTTGGCTTGCTACTCTCTACCTGTTTGACCTTGACCAATGAACAACGATTTTTTTTAATACAAGGTAGGAAATGGTCTTTTAAAATAAATTTTTATTGGATCTTTTTGTGTTATTTACATCAACAAATTTTCTCCCAGCATCCCTCCTCCTTGCCTTGACTCCCAGAGAGTCATCCCATATATCAAATAATATTTTTAAAGAAAAAAGTTGGGGGGGGGGGGGCGGCCAGGAAGCACAGCGAGTAAGAGCACCGGCTCCAGTGTCAGGACGACCTGGAGATCGAATCCCGGGCTCAGACACTTAGCACCCACCCAGAAACACCTGGCCATGTAACCTTGAGCAAGTTACTTAACCCCAATTGCTTAGGGGCGGCCAGGTGGCTCAGCGGGTAAGAGCACCGGCTCCAGTGTTGGGATGACCTGGATCAAATCTGGCCTCAGATACTCAGCACCACACCTAGAAATAACTGGCTGTGTAACCTTGAGCAAATTACTTAACCCCAATTGCTTTAAAAAAAAAAAAAAAAGGAAAAAGTGGGGAGGGGGGAAGGATGAGCAAAAATGATCAATACATCAAAAAAGCCTGAAAATATGTGCGATGTATCACACCTGGGGCCTTCCCATTTTCTCATATATTTTCTTTGGAGCTATGCTTTGAATAAACATTCATCAAATATCGACTATGTGCCAGAGCTGGGCAGCTAGATGGTGAAGGATGCAGAGTGCAGTCAGGAAGACCCAAATTCAAATTCAGCCTCAGATACTTATTAGCTGTGTGACCCAGGACAAGTCATTTAGCCCTGTTTGCCTCACTTTCCTCATCTGTAAAATGAGCTGAAGAAGGAAATGGTAAACCACTCTGGTATCTTTGCCTAGAAAACCCCAAGTGGGGTCACAAATAGTCAGACAGGACTGAAAAACGACTGGCAATGACCTCACTGATCCTCACAACAACCCTAGGAGGTGGATGCTATAAGCATTCCCCATTTTATAGATGAGGATCATGAGGCAGGCAGAGGATATATGACTTGTCCACATAGCTAGTAAGTGTCTGAGATCAGGTCTGAACACAGGTCCTCTTGACTCCAGGTCCAAGGCTCTATCCACTGCACCACCTACCCGCCTGTTCTAAATTTGAAAGTAGGGACCAGTTCTTATTTATTTTTCAATTCTCCTTGGTAGCAGAATCCTTATACATAATATGTGCTTAAGATGTTTTTGCAATGAATGGGTCATCCACTTCATTTAGCTTTAGTGGTTTTCGCTTTGGGATTATAAATCTAACCATGATGTCCAAGGAGTATTTCTTGGGAAGGGTCATAGAAGATGCATCTTTATTTTAGTTTGACATTATGCCAGCGAATTAATCCTATGGATATAGGAAGAAGTAAGAACTTTGCTGTCTGTGCACATGCCTGGGAATCAAGAGGCCTAGTTTCTAGTCAGTTCAAATAAACAAGCACTTATTAAATGCTTACTGTGTACAAAGCACTGTGGTAGGCACTGGAGATACAAGATACAGAAACAAAATTGTCCCAGCCTGAAGAGCTTATATTCTGCTGAGGAGATAAAACATAAGTGCAGATTAATATAAGGTCATTTAAGAAAGGTGAAGGTGTGAGGGGCAGCTAGGTGGCACAGTGAATAAAGCACCGGCCCTGGAGTCAGGAGGACCTGAGTTTAAATCCAGCCTCAGACACTTGACACACTTACTAGCTGTGTGACCTTGGGCAAGTCACTTAACCCCAATTGCCTTGCCTTGCCTTTCCCCCTCAAAAAAAAAGATAAAAAAAAGCGAAAGTGTGAACAACTGAGGATCAAATGAGATAATGCACAGAGAGTATTGTGCAAACAGAAAGTATAATGTAAATACTAGTTATTACAATGAGGAAACCTAACCAACGCTGGGGTGGTTACCGTACCTGAGCTGAGCCTTGATGGAAGATGGAAGATAAAGAATCAGAGAAGTGGAAATGAGGAAGGAGTAAAGACCAGGCAGGCATATGCCAACTTCCAGAAGGTGGAGATGGATACTGAATTCAGAGAACAGCTAGCAGTTTACTTTGACTACAAAGAAGAGTGTGTAAAAGGTGAATACCATGAAAAGACTGGAAAAGTAGGTTGGAACCAAATTGCAAAGGCCCTAAACAGGCTGAGAAGTTTCTCTATTTAACAATCCAATCCAATCAGCAATAAGTAACTTTTATAGGGGTAGGTTCACAGGGGTGGTGAATCTGAAGCATCAAGGCCACATGTGGCCCTCTAGGTCCTCAAGTACAGCCCTTTGAATCCTCACAATAGAATTCAAACAGAATTCTAATTTGGACCTAGCAGGCCACATGTGGCCTCAAGGCTACAGGTTCTCCACCCTAAAGCTATAAATACAAATGAAAAAAAAGTTCTTGACTCCAAGGGGAAACATATAGAAGCCACATGTGCTCCTCTGAATAGTTCCAGGGCATAATTCATGGACAAAGTCCTTCCTAGACCCCAGTTTCCTATGTAGGAGGGGAAATTTCCTGGGTAGTATGATGCCAAAATCTAGCCCTCTGACCAGAAAAGGGATACTTCTTGGACAGCAGTAGCCTTAAGGGTTGCCTTAATTATAACCACAATTTCAAGAATATGGGACTTAGTCTTCCCTAGGCAAGAGGAAGTTTCTGAGTAGTGTGCTTCTGAGAGAGAGAAAATGATCACCCACATAGCCCCCAGCTAGAGGAAAAACAGCCCAAACATGGGAGATTCAAACCTTGCAACTCCCTGATGTTTCAGTAAGTTATTCAGACAATTCAGATAAGATCAAAATGGGGTGGCCTGTACAGCAGCATAATATATCTGCCTTCTAAACCACAAGATGCTAAGGAGTTGTGGCGAACATTGTGTGAGGGAAGAATTTCACTAGAATGTCAAAGTATTGCCTCAGTGAAAAGGCAACTTGAATACTTGATATGTTTTCTGTATCTGTTTATGAGCTCCTCTGAGTCCTTTGCATCCTCTGCATTTTTCATGGGTGAAATAAAGGCTGGACATACTTGGTATGCGTTTGTTACCTTGAATCCTTGTATGGAAGCCGGGAGCCCTATTATCTATGGAAAGATAGACAAACACTGCTTTCATAGATTTTCTCAGAGATATGACAAACTAGAGAGAAAATGATCTATTGGAGTCAGTCCCTCAGACTGGACCCAGTCTTCATGAATCCAGATTTTGGGAATAAGGAGCCCCAGACTATGGATTATTCTGTCAACCCAAAGTCTCTCAATAGCTATATAGGACTTTCCTCTAGCCTGTGGCTTCAGGAGCCACCAAATGGATGGGCTCATGCCTGGAGTGATCTACCTTCCCACTTCCCCCTTTTGGAAATCCTAGGTCCCCTCAAGAACTGGTTCAGTTGCTACCTGCTTCTGAAGTCTTTGCAGATCTCCCCAATTGTTAGTGTTCTCACTTACAAATCACTCTGCATTTACTTTGTATATATTTTATCTTTACTTATTTGTGAATGTATAGTTTCTCCCTCTTCCCCTGGCCTCAATAAAATGTGATCCTTGAGGGGAACAGATGTTTTCACTTTGCTCTTTGAATCACAAGTGCCTAGCACTGTGCCTGGAACAAAGCAGACAGTTGATAAACGCCAATCGAATTGAATTAAACTGAATGAGATTACATTCTATTGGGAGATACAACATGCAAATAAATAAACACATACAAGATCATTACCTAGAGACAATTGGGAGCCACTGAAGATTTTTGAACAGGATAGTAACATAGTCAGGCCTACACTCTAGTCTTAACTCAGTCATTCAACATTCCTGTGCCTAAGTTTCTCCACCTGTCTGTCAAATGGTGATAGAAGTATTTGTCCCCACCTACCTAACAGTCTTTTGTGAGGGTAAAGGAGACAGTGATAGGAAAAATTAAAACCTCTATATGGAGGTAAAGCACTGTTATCACTATGATCATATATTTGGAAGGATACTCTCGCCTTCTACCCCATGGAGAAAGAGACAATGAATTCAGGTTCATATCACAAAGCTGAGAGAGCACTCAGATAACCTTCTTTAAAAAAAATTACTGAAATGCTGAATTGAAGTTTCTATAATGAGGAAATAAAACACATGATTAAAAAAATCCTCTCAAAGAGTTGGATTAATGAGATTTGAGAGACTAGGGCCTGAACATTTGCTGGTTAATAGATCTGGGGGATACAAACAGTGTTGGATCAATTACGGTAATTAACCAAAAATGAAGATGAATTGAGCAGCAGCTTCAATGCCAGCATCAGCTAGAACACTGAGCTGAGGGAAGTAGTCATAGGAGCAGCAGGAAGAGACTCTCTCCACCCTAGGGAGCTGCTGCAAATCTATGAGAGAGAGAGACAGAGAGAGACAGAGAGAGACAGAGAGAGAGAGAGAGAGAGAGAGAGAGA
>NW_027187378.1:9773074-9773324 GCF_028583685.1 Petaurus breviceps papuanus
AGAAACAGAGAGAGAGAGACAGAAACAGAGAGAGAGAGAGAGAGGAGAGAGAGACAGAAACAGAGAGAGAGACAGAGAGAGAGACAGAAACAGAGAGAGAGACAGAGAGAGACAGAGACAGAGAGACAGAGACAGAGAGAGACACAGAGAGAGACACAGAGAGACAGAGAGAGAGGGAGACAGAGAGAGAGACAGAGACAGAAAGAGACAGAGAGAGACAGAGAGAGAGAGACAGAGAGAGAGAGAGAGA
>NW_027187378.1:9773724-9788797 GCF_028583685.1 Petaurus breviceps papuanus
GAGGAGAGACACAGAGAGACAGAGAGAGAGACAGAGGGAGACACAGAGAGACATAGAGACACAGAGAGACAGAGAGAGACAGAGGAGAGACAGAGAGAAACAGACAGAGAGACACAGAGTGAGACACAGAGAGAAACAGAGAAAGAGAGACACAGAGAGAGAGACAGAGAGACACAGGGAGAGAGACAGAGAGACACAGGGAGAGAGAGACAGACAGACAGACAGACACAAAAAGAGAGAGACAGAGAGAGACACAGAGAGAGAGAGAGACAGACATAGAGAGAAAGATAGAGACAGACAGAGAGACAGACAGAGACATAGGAGAAAGAGAGACATAGAGAGACAGACACAGAGAGAGAGACAGAGACACAGACACACAGAGAGAGACAGAGAGAGAGAGACAAAGACAGAGACAGAGAGACATAGAGAGAGAGACAGAGAGACACAGAGAGAGGAGAGAGACACAGAGAGAGACAGAGACAGAGAGACAAAGAAAGAGAGACACAGAGAGAGAGACAGAGAGAGGAAAGAGAGACAGACAGACAGAGACACAGAGAAAGAGACAGAGACACAGAGAGACACAGAGAAAGACAGAGAGACAGAGAGAGGAGAGAGAGACTGAGAGACACAGAGAGAGAGACATAGAGAGAGACAGAGACAGAGAGAGGAGAGACAGACAGAGACAGAGAGAGAGACAGAGACAGAGAGAGGAGAGAGAGACAAAGAGAGAGAAAGAGAGAGAGAGTCAGAGAGAGACACAGAGACAGAGACAGAGACGGAGACAGAGAGAGAGAGACAGAGACAGAGAGAGGTGCATTTCTCACCTGCTACCTGAAAGTGATGGATTTATGAGGCCTTCTGCTATTGCTCCACTCCCCAAAGAACTCCTTGCTGATCCCTTCAGTCATTGCTTTTTTATCAAGTACATTTTGGCCCCTGTGGGTGATTTACCAGTCTTGAAAAATGACACCATATACTTTCTCCAAAGATCATTCTGAGTTTCTCTCTTCTTTCTTTCTCCTTCTCCTACTCCAAGGCAAAAATTCCACCTGAACCCATTACTGGGGGAACAAGGGAGAACTTATTCACATGGCAAAAAGAACACCAAAAAGATATTTTTCAAGGTGATGTTTTAGGCCATCCCAGTGACAGAATCAGAGAGACTACTTGGTTGACCCAGTGAATCATGCAAAAATAGTTCATGAAGATACCCACCCAAAAGTGATTTAACTAAAAACAGTAAATTCAATAGCCTAAAATACTCTATAAGCATAAAAATACTTCTATGTTTGTATTTTTTCAGGTAAAATCAACTATCCCTTGGGTTCTGCTAAAGGCAGAACTTTCATGTACTAGTAATTAGGAGAATACAGGAACAGAGGGAGTTCCTTGGGCTGGGAGTAGTGAGACCCTAATCAACTGAGTAGGTATAATGAGGACAAGCTGATCTTCCATCCATGACTACAGGGCACTGATACCTGAAAGGAAGGCCAATGGGAGTACTGGTACCAAATCAAGGTGTACCATGCTAAGTAAGTCTGTCAAAGAGTGAGCATCAAAATTCAGCCAGTGTCAGCCGTACTGAGGACTGAGGTCCATTTTATATTTGTCAACATAGCCTAAAGATCCATTGTCTAAACAAAAACTTCAGAATACCAAAGCCTTAACTAATGGCCCACCCACCGAATTTCAAGAAATATTGTATACTACAAAGGAATTTAGATATTCAAGAAATATTGATTAAGTACCTCCTATCATCAAAGCACCATGGTATAAAAAAACAAAAAATGAAGTAGTTTCTGTCCTAAAGGAGTTTACTGACTCTAGTCTCTCACCATTACACCCTATCTACCATGCAGCTGCCAAAGTGATGTTTCTATTTAATTCTGAAGGTGTCACCCCCTTAATTCAATAACCATCAGTGGTTCCCCATTACCCCTAGGATCAAATAGTAACTCCTCTATTTGCTAGTCAAAGCTCTTCGCAATCTGGACCCAACTTGCCTTTCCAGTCCAATCATTATTGGTTCAATAATTATTGCCCTTCTCACCTATAGTCCCCACAAACTGGCCCTCTTATTCTTCACCACACACAGCAAAGTATTTCTTTTTCCTTTGAAGTGATTTTCCCCCAAGGCTGGAATGTGCTTCCCCTCATCTCCATCTCTTAGAACCCCTGGTTTCCTAAAAGACTCAACTCAAGTGCCACCTTCTCCATGAGGCTTTTCTGATTCTTCCATCTGTTAGCACCATCCCCCTCAAAAAAATATTGCTTTGTATCCATTTTGTATATATTCTGCATGTCTTTTATATGTACTGTACATGTTTGTCCCACCCTCATGGAAGGTAGGCTCCTTAAGGGATGGAATTGTTTGACTTTTGTCTTTTTGTGTCCAATATGCCTAGCTTTATAAAGTGTTTTAAGAATATTTATTGACTGACTACATTCTACTGGACAGAACAATAGATGTCCCTTCTCAATTCTATCTCTGGGAATCTTCATCCTCTTCAACGTTCAGTTTGAAAGCTCCCTCTGTGAAGAAACTTCCCTGATTCTACTCACACCCCACCAGTTGTCCATGCTTATTCCTGCCTGGAATTACCTTGAATTTATTTATCTGTTCACATGTTATATCCCTCTAGTAGAATGTGGAATTCTTAAAGTCAAGGACAATTTTATTTTTGTCTTATTTCATGGAGTCCTTGGCAAAGTACAGCTGGATCCCAATTAGAATAATGAATGCCCTAAAATATTTGCATTATTTGAATTTGTGCTTCATATTTCCACTTGGCTAGACCCAATGACCATATTGTACATAATTATAACTTCAAATCATGTAGTTTCAAATACATGTAACCACTTCAAAGATTCATTATTCTTACTATTCTGGACCTAGCCATATATCTCATGAAACATCATAGATCTAGAGTGGGAAAGAGTCTTAATGACTCCTGGGCCCAACTCCTTCATTTTATAGATGACCCAGGAAGCTGAAGTGAATTGCCTAGGGTCACAAAGGATTTGAACCCAGGAATCCTGACTCTGGTGCTAGTGTCCATTCCTCCGGATCATGCTGGCCATAATAGGTGCTTAATAAATGTCAGTTGAATTGAATTGCATCTCCTCCAGCTTAGAAGGAAAACAAGGAAAACTTCACATAAGAAGTGGCCTTTGAGTTGAATTGTGAAGGCTAAATTTGACATCATAAACTTATATGAAGGACTCTAAGAATTCACATCCAGCTTCCTTATTTTGCCTGTGTGCTGATCCAAGTTTTCTCTAATATAGAGGCCCTACTTTTCCCTTTCAGAATTTAACTGGAGTGATAGCTATGAAACATAGCATATGGCTTGAAGTTTATTATACCTGTTTGGGGCATCATTTATTAAAAAGGAAAACCCCATTTCATACTGAAAAAAAAAAAATGCCTCATGACCTCAGGTGTACAATATTTCCCTCATCAGTGGCTGGTTTACATAACTCAGCTGTTAGCATTCTCTGTACAGCCTAATGATTGTATGATGAATGGGAATTCTTGGGCTCCCTCCCTGTAGCAACTTAATATGCTATGTGTAC
The DNA here is from genome assembly GCF_028583685.1 of Petaurus breviceps papuanus. Classification (NCBI taxonomy): domain Eukaryota; kingdom Metazoa; phylum Chordata; class Mammalia; order Diprotodontia; family Petauridae; genus Petaurus; species Petaurus breviceps. The sequence continues at coordinate 9,777,301 of NW_027187378.1, forward strand.
AGCTTACAAATGAAGACTGTAATCACTTTTCCATAGTTTATGAATTATGAAGTTAGATTCCCGTCACACACACTGTCAAAGTTTTTTAGTTTTAAAACCAATTAAAATGATGAATAGCACCAGAAGTACATTTAATCTTTCTCCAGAACAGCTGGGGATCAGTCCTCTTTGTCACATTTCACATTACCTGGGAATATAAAATTGGTCTCGGTCGGTACTGAGATTCAAACAACTTCCCAATGAAAGAGAACTGGTCCACTTGGCGTCTTTCAGGTTTTAGCACTCTAACATTCACAAGCTACAGCACTGTCTGACTTCACAAGATCCCAAGAGACCTTGGCTAGCATCTGTGCTCTGGGCAAGATTATCCTGAAAATGGTGGCTAAAGCTTTGACTTTAAGTAAAAGATGGGCCTGAGTGTAAAGCTAGGGGCTCAGCAAAGGAATTTAAAAGACTGCTGACAAGTGTCTAAGATCGGTCACTTTTTTTAACATATGAACCACAATAGAGAAATATCCCCAAACCCTGAACATCCCCAGTAGCCATCCCCCAATTTAGGATCTTCTGTTCAGAGCTGAAGGGAATCTTTAAAGTCAAGGAGTTTAATCCCATTGGTTCACAGAAAAGAGAATGGCAACCTAGAGAGATGAAGTGAACTGTGCAAAGTCACAGAGCTACTAAATGGCTTGGAACCCAATTCCTCTAACTCCAAAGTCAGAACTCTTTCTACTGCTCAACTTTGCCTCTCACCCAGCTGCTGCTGTTTTTCAGGTCCTCTCACTTTCAACAGTGATGTTACTGTGACTGGCAGGGTCCCCTAGCACTAATTTTCTTTTCCTTTCTTTTTTTGCTAAAGGAAATAAATACTTCAGGGTGATGGTTTACTTATATGTGTCCTCAAGTGGGAAGGGAAGGCAATAAGCGATTATATAGCACCTACTATGTGCTAGGCACCACACTAAGCACTTTGCAAACATTATTTCATTTTATCCTCACAACGACCCTTGGAGGTAGACACTATTATTGTCACCTTTCACAGTTGAGGAAACTGAGGCAAACAAATGTTAAGTGACTTACTCAGGGTCATTCATGGATTTGAATTCAGGTCATCTTGACTCTAGGACTACTAGTCTGTTCATTAAGCCACCTAGCTACCTAGAGAAGAAATGGAAAGGGAAAAGGGAAGGGAAGGGAAGAAAAAGAAGAGAAGGAAAAAGAAAGGAAAAGAGAAAGAAAGAAGAAGAGGAGAGGAGAAGGGAGGAAAGGGGAGGGGAGAAGAGGAGAAAGAGAAAGGGAACATTTTTGCTGTGATGATTAGAGCAGAGCCTCAGAGCAATGATATTTTATCCTTTAATTTTAACAAATATACTGGAGTAACCCTTTCATTGAACTCATGTTTACTATTTCCAGGATTAAATACAATTAGAGTTCAAAGTTTCTGAAGGTTCCAGGTCTAAAGTTCAGTGCAATGTCAGAAAATGCTATTTTCTCTGGTCCTGGGTATAGGCAATGTGCCCATCTTTCATGAGAGATCATGAAACCTGAAGAGTTTTACTCCACTCTCATTTTAAACAACATTAAAACATTTCTGGGACAACCAGATGATAGGAAGATTGAGTATGTTCTCCCCAAGATCATATCAATACCAAGGCCATCAAAAGTACAGCACATATATACTTACAGCTCATCACCTTGACAATGAAAATTTAGACCATGATGGATACATTATCCTGATTTTCTTTTTCAAAGCTTCTATCCCTTGTTGAGCTGATTTATACTGTTCTGTCTTTGTGCAATAGCAGGGAATTAGCTTTAAGTTCGTTTTCAAGCCACTCCCATCCACTTTAATCTTTCCACCTATGATATAACATTGTCTGGGGTCATTGTCTACCTCCTGTCAATATTTTCCATCCAGACCTTGGGCAGCTACGTGATCATGCTCATTATCTTCCTATTAGGTTATCTAAATGAAATCTAACATCTTTCCTATAACCCTTATCCTAGGAAATCCTCACTCTCAAACTGTCCATTTCTCTAAATTTCCCTCTCCCTAAGTGATCTCTAATGAAATAATGGCGATCTCTTGACACCACTTCACAGACTATAGTGACTGATTTTCAATGACGTACTATGTTCCACATTCACTGAGGCCCACTAACTTTGCTGAGTCTAAATGGAGACAAATTCATCTATATTTTTTTCTGATTGGTGAGCATTTCATCTCACCCTGCCTGGTCTCAAAGCCACCACCACATTTCCCAGCTATCTCCCATTGATACTACCTGCTTTCGAAGCCCCTACCACCCTCTGGAACCAAAATAAAAATTCTATTCTTGTGACCCTGGGTTCTGACTGATAAGCATTTCATATTGGCTTACCAGGCCTTGGGTCACCAGACTGCTTTCCTACCATCTCTAAGCCATACCAGCACAGCACATGGACCCACCTTTTCTCCAACTCTAGCTCTGAGAAAAGCAATCAGATCATTATTGCCACTCCTGGCAAGGACATCTCAATCACTTACCTATAATTTCTTTCTTTCTTTTTTTTCTTTTTGGAGGGGGCAATTCAGGGAAATTGGGATTAAAGTACTTGCTCAAGGTCACAGGGCTAGTAAGCTTGTGTCTTAGGTCATATTTGAACTCAGGTCCTCCTGCCTCCAGGAGGTGCTTTATTCACTGTGCTACCTAGCTGCTCTACCCTATTATTTCAATGACCATTCTCTCTGTCTTCCCTTTCCACAACAATCTTTCCCAGTCATTATTCCCCTACATGTCATCTATGAGAATATAAGCTCCTTAAAGGGACAAGGACTGTGTTGCTTGCTTGTATCTATGATCTCAACTCTTAGCACAGTGGCTGGAACGTATTTAGTGCTTAATAAATGCTTTTGTCGTTCATTTATTTGCAATGAAAGACAGCCTCTGTATTTATTCAGTCCCAATGATTTTTGAAGCTGCACTGACCCCAGAATCCTTTGATCCATATGAAATGCTCAGACTAATTCTTTGCTCTGATGTGAGAGCAGGTTCTTAGAAGATGTTTTTTGCTAGGAGAGGGAAAGAGGTAGAGAAAGAAAGGGGGATTAGGAAAGATGAAAATACAGATATTTAAATGCTTCCTCCTACTTCTATACTAGGGTAAAAAGTAATTATCCTATACCCCAGGTCTATTAATCCTAATACACATATATTAATTGCCTACTATATCCCAGGGACTGTACAAGGTACTGGAGATAAGAATCCAAAAGAAAAGTCTCCACTCTTGAGAAGTTTCCTATATAGCCAGGGGAGACAACATATACACACATAATAAAATAGATTCATGGTGATTTCTGGATGGATTGGGGGCAACACTAGAAGATAAAGGATCAAGAGAGGCCTCAAGTAGAAGGTTATGCTTGAGCTGAGCCTTGAAGGAAACCAGAGGTAGAAACAGTGCATGCAAAGGCAAAGAGGAAAGAGAGTGTCAATTGTGAGGAACAGAAAGAAAGTCAAATTCACTGAGCCACAGTGGTTATAATATGAAATAAGGGTGAAAAAGTAAATTAGAACCAATTTGCAAATGGCTTTAAATACCAAATAAAGGAGCATATATTTCACCTGGAAAGTAATAGTTTGGCTGGGGGAGGTATGTAGCCAGATATGTATTTTAGGAAACTGAGTCTCATAGCTGTATGAAGGATGAATTGAAAAGGGGAAATATTCGAGGCAGGAAAACCAAATAGGAGACCATTGCGATAGCCCAGGAAGTCAGGTGATGAGGCCCATAGCTAGGGTGCTGGCTATGTGAATGGAGAGAAGGGGATAGATGTGAAGGTAGAAATGATGACCTTTGGTGAATCATTGGATATATCAGATGAGAGAGAGGAAGAAATTGAGGATGATGCTGAAATGGATTAGAACAAAGGCAGAAGCTGTTATTAGCTCTAGTTTCCAGCTGTAGGGGGACTTTTATACAATGTGGGGTCCAGTCCAATCTAATAAACATTTAATGTCTCTACTATATGCTAAGCACTGGACTAGGAGATGAGGGTATAAAGACTAAAATTTAAAATAATTTTTGCCCTTGAAAATCTTACCAGTGGGAACAAAGGTAGAGTGAAGAATATCAGCCAAGAACAGTGCTCTAAAGATGCACTCAGTCTCCTCCTTTCAGCCCCTATGAATTCCTGTCCATGTGTGTTTGGGGACATGTTGGGTGTCAAAGCTATTTTGTTTCATTTATTACCCAGCTGACCCTCTGGCTCTTGTGGTTTAGATGAGGGTGGGGATATTCTCTTTTCTCTGTAACTTAAGCAGTCTGATGGACTCTCCCAGTCCAGAAGGCTTGGCAAAATGATGACATTAACACTTTAGTTTCCTCCCAAAGTCCTTTTTCATGACCTCCCTGATTCACTTGGCAGGTGCCCATCCTGCCTCCATTCTCACAGAGCCTTGCAGTTGCAATGACCATGAGGGCTGTTGTAGATGATAACAGTCTAAGGTGTTATCCCTCCTATGGGATACTTGAATTTTAATAGGGGAGTCTTGAAGACTCAAAAGTCTTTGTGACTCAATGAATTGCTAATTGTGGAGTTTAGAAACTATGACTAGAAGTAGAAAATATTCCTATGTACCACTATGTTTTCCTGGGCACCACTGAAATCACATCATACAAGGGAAGACACAAACTAAATATGTGAGGCTCCTAGTTTCTGATCTTTTCACTCTAAGCTCCTCATGTTTAGAAGCTTGCCCTCTTTTAGCTGCTACTATTAAGTTAGCATTTAGGTTGTTTCTAATTTGAGGGATTTCTTGCTAACATTGAAAGAAGCATTTCTTCCTGAGCAGCAGGAGTCAGAAAGCAAATCAACCCCATAGTTTCATCATTAGTTACTCAACAGCAGGAAATTCTTCAGTGACCTTCCTCTCATCCTTCATTCAGAATACCTTCTCATCCAAATAGAATTTAATGATATTATGCAGAGTAATAATGTTTTGTACTAATATAATCCCTTTCCTCAGAGAAATCTGGAGTGTTTTTTAAGCATTAAATCTTCTGGAAACTCTGGATTATAACATAGGCAATGTAATCATCTCCAGTTTCCAGTTTGTAGGAGGACTTTATGCAACGTGGAATCCAATCCAATAAGCATTTAATGTCTTCACTATGTCCAAAGCACTGTTCTAGGAGATGAGGATAGAAAGACAAAAATTTAAAACATTCCTTGCCCTCAAAAAGTTTACATCCTACTGAAGGCTTCCGACAAGTGAGAGAAAGTATTTTTGTTGTTGAACTGCATCTGACACTTTGTGACCCCATTTGAGTTTTCTCGACAAAGATTTTGGAGAGGTTTGCCATTTCCTTCTCCAGTTCATTTTGTAAATCAGGAAACTAAGGCAAACAGGGTTAAGTGATTTGCATGGAGTCACAGAGCTAATAAGTACCTGAGGTCAGATTTGAATTCAGGTCCAACACTCTATCCACCGTGCCACCCAGCTGCCCCATAAATATATGTATAGTCATTTGATTAAGAAGGATAAGCACTATATATGATAAGACAATAATGAAATACTTCTTATGTACTAGCTGAGCCTTGAAACAAGCTTGGAATTCTCCTAGGTAAAGGTGAGAAAGGAGAACATAGAAAGGTAGAAGGGGAAACCTTTGCAAAGGCACAGAGGTGGGAAATGGGGTACTAAGTTTAGAGAACAGCAAGTGGGCCAATTTGTCTGGAACACAGAATATGTGAAAGGAAGTAACATGTAGTAAGCCTGGAAAGGAAGGCTAGAGCCAAAGAATGAAGGATTTTAAATGCTGAAGGGGCTCTATTTTTATCCAACAGGTAAGAGGAAGCCATTAAAACTTCTTGAACAGGGAAATGACATGGAGAAACATGCTTTAGAATTATTATCTTGGCATCTGGGTAGAGAATGTATTTGCGAAGGAAGGGAGACTAGAAGACAGGAATCTGATTCAGAGGCTATTGTAAAAGGCCAGGAGAGACTAAGGTGGTGGCAAATCATGGGAAAGCCCCGGGAGTCCAAAGACCTGGGTTTTAATCCTCCCTATTTGTTACGGATTACTGGCATGACCATGAAAAAGTGCTTTTCTTCTCTAAGCCTCCTTTTCTTCATCAACAAAATGAGGAGTCTGTATTAGATGACTTCTGAGGTCCCTTCCCACTTTAAATCCTCTGACCCATGCATAGTTGCTACATTGATTTCCTCTGGGCCCATTAAACTGCTTCATGCTAAAATGTCAGTGACTAATCAGACTGAATTTCCTCCTGAGAGGAAGATTAAGCCAGGGAGCTTTGAATTGATGGGGAGGGGAAAAGGACTCCCCTGGATCAGAAGCTATGGGTTAGCCCTTTGCCACATGTACCTTCTAAGTTTGAGTCCACTTTCCCCTGGACCCTGGATGTATTGGTAGGAAAGTACATCACAGGTCTTTAGGGGCATATCAGCTGTTCTTAAGTGCCCTTAGTAAATGCCTCTTTCTAAAAACTAATTAAGTCTGGATAACTAATTAATATCAACTGATAATCAGTGGGGAAGCTTATTGATAGAGGCTCATGGAGCTACAGCATTGGAAAGATTCCACCCACCCACCCAGCTTCGCAAGGTACTCTAGAACAGAAGTGTCAAATATTGGACCTACAGGCTACCTGCCGCCCAAAACACTCCCTAGCCAAGGCAGAATCAGATTAAAATATAATGAGGAAATATTTAACAAAATAAGTAAAAATATAAGAAAACACAGAAAAGTAGCTCCAGAGACTATATGTGCTACACAGCTAACAAGAAAAAAATTGCAAAGATTTCTGGCAATGTAACCAAAACTGGGAGGTTGAGTCTGTTAGATTGTCTTTTTCCTCTGTACTTAAGAGATGTTAAATTTCATTAAGTTTTATAGCTGGGCTTAATATATACATAGATCTCTTTAATGTGAGTTCCAGTTGAAAGTAAACTGAACATTACAGTTAAACAAGTGCCGATGGAAGAATTATTTTAGAAAAACCCAAATAGACGCAGTTGAAAACATTCAGCCATGACTGCGTTTGATATGAGTAGAATCAATAGCAAAATTCTTGAAGCTATAATGTGCTGGGATCTTTTAGCTGCTCAGTCACGTTACAATTGAGTTTTGTTCTGTGGCAGTATGGTTGCTGGTTGAAAATTCATCTGGGGACTCTCATTTGGCTTTCATGAACTCACACATACTGGGATGCTTCAGCAGGGCTCTTCTGCCTCTGCTCCATGGGTTTCAGCTAAGTGTCTTCAGGGAACGCAGAAAGAGCAAACAGGAGCAGGCAAAGGCAGAAGTCATTTCCTATTGTCTTCATAATTCATCAGGGCCTACCTTTTGGCATCTATGGTTTTCTTGAATTGTTACTGACATTTTTTTTTCCGGCCTTTTAACTTCCATATGCTTAGATCTTTCTTCCCTAATTAGCCTATAAGTTCTGTGAGAGTGGGAACAATGTTTGACAGTAGATATGAATGTTACATAATGAAGTCAATTGTGGTACATGGTTCTCTGAACTGCTCCTTGGATGAGATCGTAGTCTGTTGCCAGGCCCTGACTCTAAACCTTTCTACTTTGGTAATCAGTCAGTCAGTCAATCAATTAATAAGCATTTATAAAATTCCCACTATGTAATAGACACTATACTAGGAGATGGTATACAAACACAGAAACTGAATAGTCCTTGCTCTCAATGAGCTTACATTCTATTGGAGTAAACAGCATTTACACACATAAATATAAATAAACTAAAGACAAAATAATTTGGAGAAGAGGGCAGTAGCAGTTGTATATGGGGCAGGGGAGGAATAAGTCCAGATGAAAGATTAGGAGTTCCCAATCTAGAGTAACTGTTGGATGAGTAGAGAGAAGGTGACAGATATCAGAGATGTTGATGAGGAGAATCAGCAAGATTTGACAACTGGTTGAATATGGGAATTGAGAAAGAGGGAAGAATAAAGGATGACTTCAAATTTTGCAAACCTAGGTGACTATACGGATCATGATATTCTCATCAGAAATAGGAAAGTATGGAGGATAGATCAGTTTTGATGAAAATAGTTTCATTTTAGACACGATGGGTTTGAGATGCTTATTAAGGGAACCCCACTGGAGATAACCAGTCTGAAGTTAGTAATTGGGACTGCAGTTCAGGAAATCAAGGCTGGATGTGCAGATTCAGGAATCATCTGCATAGAGAGGATAATTGAATCCATGGGAGCTGATGATATCACCAAGACAAGATGGCCCAGGACTGAATCATAGGGGACACTCCTACTTACCAAGCAGAAGGATAATTATCTAGCAAAGGAGAAAAAATGAAAAGTGTTTATTAATTAGTTAACTGACTTTGGCGGGGTCAGTTTATCAGACTACTTTCCAGTAGTGATGACTAACTTAGAAGAAATGGAATACAAGTGGGAGTTGTCCAAGAAGAGCAAGCCAGAATCCAAAACCATAGTGAAAACAATAGCAACAGCAATAACAATAACAACTAGCATTTATATGGAATTTTCAGGCTTGCAAAGTGCTTTATTTGTGTTATCTTATCTAAGAATCACAAAACCCCACGAGGGAGATGCTATTATCTGAATTTTACAGATAAGGAAACTAAGGCTAAGTGAGAGTAATGATTTACCCAGAGTTACAAAGCTAATTTGGTAGGGTGGGGGGGAGAGGGAAAGATTTGAATTCAAGTCTACTTGACTCCAAGGCCACTCTATCTACTGTACCACCTATCTGCTTTAAGGTGTCTCAGATGTCAGGGGACTAAGAGGGAGGAGAGGAGCAGGGAAAAGGCAGTGGAAAGCTACCACCTTCTGCTTTGGGCAAGTCCTATGTGGAAGTCCTTTTGGTGTCCGATGATGGGCCAGGAAACAATGCCAAAGCTGATGATTCACCCTATTTTAACTCCCCAGATGTAGAACATATCTCTCTTCCTTAAAAGGAAAGCATTATATATGACAGCTTCAGGGTTTTAAGAATTCAAATCTAATCTCCAGTTTCTAGGATGAGGCTAGAGATAGCATTCACTAAAGTACCTTTTGTGTTTTTTGTGGTTTTGATCACACAAAAGTGGCCCCCTTGTTCTTCATCAAGCCCAATCAACTCTCTCTGTGTCTGTCTCTTTCTGTCTGTTTCTCCTTCTCTCTCTCTCTCTCTCTCTCTCTCTCTCTCTCTCTCTCTCTCTCTCTCTCTCTCTCTCTCTCTCTCTCTCTCTCTCTCTCTCTCTCTCTCTCTCTTTCTCTCTCTCTCCTTTCCTTCCTCCCTCCCTCCCCCTCCTCCTCCTCCTCTTTCTCTCCCTCATGGGATAACTTCCTCTTCATCTCTATTTTGTATAGAACCTAACAAAAGGTTTAAGCCTTAGTTCAGGTGCCATCTCCTACAAAAGCCCTTTCCTCTTTTCTCCTCTGAGTTTTAGGGTTCTGTCTCCTGAAATTACCTCCTTATACACACTGTAACCACCACCAACACACACACACACAGAGTAGAATGTAAGATCTTTGAAAGAAAGAGTGGTTCTGGTTTTGTCTTTTGTATTCCTAGCATCTAACCATTGTGTGTTATCAGTTGTGTCAGGCATTGTGCTAGGCACACTGTGGATATAAATACAATGAATGAAACATTTCTTACTGACAAGGAACTCACATTCTAATAATGAAGACAATGGCACTTATGAGGACAGAGAGAGAGAGAGAGAGAGAATGAATACAAAGTAATAATAATAGCTAGCTTTTATATAACACTTCAATGTTTGTACTTTTATGTTCACAACAACCCCAGGAGGTAGATGCCGTTATTATCCCAATTTTGCTGAGGCAGACAGAGGTTAAGTGACTTGCCCAAGGTCACATAGCTAGTGAATGTCTAAGGCTAAATTTGAACTCAGGTCTTCCTGATTCTAGATCTAGCACTCTCTTCACTATTCCACCCGGTAGGTATATATAGTAAGCACTTAAAAAACAATTGTTGAAATACTCAAATGCTTTTTAAACACAGCAATTCAGATTTTCACACAGCATTTCCATCCCTTGACTTTTCTTTAACTTAGTGCAAGATACAGGCCCTTTGTCCTTCTCTAGAGCATTATTCAACTGCATGGCCTTTAGCTATGATTTTCTGTCTTCCATCCAGAGTCTCATCTTGTCTTGACCTCTGACTCTGCCTTGTAAGATGTAGATCCCAACTAGGCAGAACCCTTAAATTCTCCCTTTTTGTCTACAACCCGCTTTTATGAGAAAATAAGCTGACATCAGGGATTTATTCCCCAAAGCAACTCACAAGGGCTCTCCTAGGGTCAGTGGAGATTCATCTCATCATGGTACATTGGTAATTCTCCATCACGGTACAGTGATCATTCATGCTCCTAATGATTACCCTCAGGAACCGCAAGATCCTGAATCAAAGAGAGATTAAAGTATGCTCCGGATATTACAGGACTCAGGCAGAAAAGTGGACTGATGCAAATTCAACAAGCGCTGAAAAGTGTTTTCAGGTTAACCCTAAATTATCCAAAAATCCAGTTGTTTGGGATGCCATCTCTGTCCCCCAAAACATTCCTGAGGCATCAAATTCAAACATACTTGCCTAAATACTCAAGTTCAAACCCAGTATGATTTACCCTTGGGCAACAAACCCTTGAGTATTTAGTCCCCTATATGAAAACAAACATGATTAACTTGAACTGTGTAAGTACAGAGTCCCAGTGAAACTATATTCATTGTTCTTCCCTGATGAGTCACTACCAGTCTTTTGGTATTCATCATCAAACAACCAACCAGCATTTATTATGGCACTGTGGCAAGAAAAGTGAAATAGGCCCTGCCCTCAAGAAGTTTATATTCTAATAGAGAACACAACATGGACACAAATGCTTACATAGAGAATATATACAAAATAAATATGAAGTAGTTTGGGGAGGAAGTGCCCTAGCAACTGCAGTATTGGGGTGGGGGCCAGAAGAGTATATGTGTGTATTTATACATATATATGTATATGTGTGTGTGTATGTACACACGTGCATATATACATGTGTGCATATATAGACATATACACATGTAGATATATAGACATACACATGTGTGTGTGTTTTCAAATGGTGGCCTTTTCTAGTATAGGATGGAAAGAGAAAGAGATGGAGACAGTTTGGAACTTAAAATGTAACAAAAAATTAAACAAAAAAAAATAAAGCATTTGTCCCCAAACTAGGGGCATGTAAGGCAGGATAGAAGGAAGGAAGGGAGAGAGGAAGGGTAAAAGGTAGGGAGAGAGGGAAGAAGAAAAAAAAAGGAAGGAAGGAAGGAAGGAAGGAAGGAAGGAAGGAAGGAAGGAAGGAAGGAAGGAAGGGAGGGAGGGAGGGAGGGAGGAAGGGAAGAAGGGAAGAAGGGAGGGAGGGAGAGAGGGAGGGAGGAGAAAGAAAGGAAGACAAAAAGAAAGACAGAAAGAAAGAAAGAAAGAAAGAAAGAAAGAAAGAAAGAAAGAAAGA
>NW_027187378.1:9788807-9809753 GCF_028583685.1 Petaurus breviceps papuanus
AGAAAGAAAGAAAGAAAGAAAGAAAGAAAGAAAGAAAGAAAGAAAGACCTCTATTAATTAGGTAGTGTTTGAGTGGAGTCTTGAGGAGAACCAGAGTTCAAGGGAAGAGGAGAAGAGGGAGTAGATTCTAGAGAGAGGGAACAGACAGTACAAAGGCATAAATAAAACATCTAGGCCAGTCTGGCTGAAGCTCGTATATGAACAAGGGAGTGAGCTGTAAGAAGGCTAGAAAAGCAGTAAGGAGAGGAATTGTAAAGAGCTTTAAATGTCAAACAAGAAACTTTAGATTTGATGTTAGAAATACTAGGCAGCTACTAGAGGAGGGTGTGATATGGTAAAATGGAGGTGATATGATAAAATCTTCCCTAAAAATCTAGAATGATTTTTAGGGAAATCATTCTGGCAGCTGTGGAAAGAAATCCACATCTCTTGGGCAAATCATCAGTTTGGACATAGCAATAACTCAAACAAGGCAACCAGGGCTTCGAACCAAGGCGTTAACTGTGTGTAGTCTGTCAGCAACAGAGAAACAGAGTTTCCCACCTTATTAGCAAGAATAATTAGTTAAAAAGAGAAACTACCAGATGGCAGGCTGTTAGCCCCTTCCAGTTCCACCCTGTTCCCTCTTCCTTCCCTCTCCTGTGAAGCAGCCTTCCCAGCAATGGCTTTATGCCGCTGTCCTGGGGTCATCTCCATCTCCTGCCCCACACCACCTCTACCCCAGTGAAAGGGGCGCTTCTCATAACTTGCTCCCAGAAAAGTTTAAGACACCTGCTCTTGAAGTGAAAATTCTTAGAGCTTTGGTTTTGGCTCGCTGAACAGCATCATCTAATCAATTTAGGCACTATAATTGGTATTCAGAGTCCTACCTCTGGAACTAATTGTGTGACCTTATTCAAGTCACTTCATTTCTAGAAGAGCTTCAGTTTCCTCTCCTTTAAAATGGGGGTACTGAACTAGATGGTTTTTAAGATCTATTCTAACTTTAAAATTCTATATGCCCAATTGGGAAGAAGGCTGAAATAACCAGACAGCTCACATCCTAGTCCAGGTTAAGGCCACCATGAGATTGTGGCTCTAGACTCTCCATGATTTTTTTATATGCTTATCTTCTTCTATAGGGAAAGATAGTCTACACAGTTGCCACAGGTGCCAGAACTGAAATGCTCCCAGTATCTCCAAGAGCTACCAAAGTCAACTCAAGAAGAGAGATTTCAATGAAGTCACTCCTCCAAGAAAATTTATTTTGTTGAACAAATTAATGCTTCATTAGCAAACAATCCCACTTCTATATTTGTAACTGACAGCTCTTTGTCCCACAACAAATACAAAGTTTGGGGATGCCAGTCAATGAGTGCCATGAAATTGCCAATTATGGAACGGCAAGAGGAATCTGGAGGAAAGGGAAGTGTTTCTCAAACCCCCTACATCTTACCAAGATTGTGAGATGAAAAAGAAAGGACTTAGTAACAGAGCGCCACAATTCCCATAAACTTTTCAGGGTTTAATACAAAAACACTATTTCCTGGGAAATTCAATATTTTCCTGGAGAATCTTCACTGAGAGATTTTGTGCTAGGGAAAGGAAAGCAGAAGCTCTGGGTAAATAGGCCTCAAACTCTAGGGTGAAAGGTTTCTAACAGAAAAATAAATGATGTTAGCATTTACATAGTGCTTTGAGGTTTGCCAAGCACTTTGCAAATATTATCTCATTTTATCCTCACAACAACCCTGCGAGATAGGTGCCATTATTGTTCTCCCCATTTTTCAGTTGAGGAAGCAGAGGTTATGTGACTTGCCCAAGGTCACACACCTAGCTAAGTATCCAAGGCAAGATTTGAGCTGAGGTCTTCCTGACTTTAGGTCCAGTGCTCTACCCACTGTACTACCTAGCTAGCTGCCTTTTATATGGTGATCTAATATCTACAGGTGCTTCATATATAGAATCTTGCTTGAGCCTCAGAACAACCTCATAAGATTGGTAGTGGGGGAGGGGTGGGAATCAGCACCACATCAATTATTGGTGACTGTCAGCTTGCTGAGAGGCAGCATAATATAATGGCTAGAGAGTTGGTCTGAGAGTCAAGGTGACCTCTGTTTGGGTATGACCTTTGACACGTAGTGGCTGTAAGGGTAAGTCCCTTATCCTCTCAGGAGCCCAGGAAACCCTCCAAGACTGGAAGCTTACAAACTAGGAGACAATTTGTGTTGTAGAAGGAGTTTCCTTCTTCCCTTAACTATTCTTAATTTCCCTATTTTTGTTCACTCTATCACCATTCTTCCAGTCCCTCAGGTTCCTCCTCAGTTTTTCCCTCTGGCTCTGTCTCCTACCCTATAATATTCTAGCTAGCCAAAAGCTGATTGTTAAATTTTCACTGTGAGCATTCACACCTCAAAAGTAAACAAACACCATGAGTCCAAGCTTGATTTATTGTTTTATCAACTGTCTGGACTTTAAAAAGTGATGGAGAAAATGTTAATCATGCAGATTAAACATAAAAGTATGATATTCTGTTTCAAGGAGCTGGTTATTAAATATTTACCAACACAAAGGCACAACTCTAATTCAGGTCCTCATCACCTCTCACCTGGATTGTTTTAATAGTCTCCTAAGTGATTTCCTACATCCAGTCTCTGCCCTTTACAATCCATCTTCCACGTGGCTTCTAAATTAAAGCATAGGTGTAAACATTTTGCCCACTTGCATATAGAATATAATGCAAACTCTTTCTGTTTGGCATTTAAAGCACTCCCCACTATGACTGCACCAAACTAACCTACTTATGGTGTCTCAATTGTACCATTCCAGCCCACATTTTCATTCCTTTGCCATGCCCTCTGTGTGTGTATGTATGTATACATGTGTGTGTATAGTTATCTTCAGTCATATCTTACTCTTCATGACCCCATTTGGGGTTTTCTTGGCAGAGATACTGAAATGGTTTGCCATTTCCTTCTCCAGCTCATCTTGCAGATGAAGAAACTGAGGCAAACAGGGTAAAGGGACTTGCCCAGGGTCACACAGCTAGTAAGTGTCTGAGGTCAGATTTGAACTCAGATCTTCCTGACTTCAGGCCTAGCTCTCTATCCACTACACCACCTTGCTAAACAGTCCAGGAATAGAATGAGTTTCCAGGGTCGAGAGATTTCTATGGATTGTAGAGAAAGTCCTATGCAGATGAATCAGTAGTGTAACCTGTAGAAGGATGAAGACTTATTTTTATTTCTGTTTCTTAGTAGGCACCTACAAATGCTTGTCAAATGAATGAATGATTGTAAGTGTTACTGGCTCCATTTCACAGATGAGAAAGCCTAGGTCTAGAAACATTAAATGACTTGTCCATAAAAACACAAATAAATAAATGTTGGAAGTAGAATTTGAATCCATCTTGCTTCTGCCTCCAAGTCCAACGTTTTTTCTACTAACCCATGCAGAAGATGGCAGAGGCAGTGATGATCTGAGCTTCCCAGTTACCATATCACAGTTTCCTTTTCTACCCCCAAATTTCTGAATAAAAATCAAGAGAAGCCATAGCCACTTCCCCAAAGCACAGTAATATACATATGGCGATGACCAATGGGGAATACAACTTATGGCGGGTGGGAAGCTTGCCTCTCACACTCTTCAGCCGTTCTTTGCCTCCTAGCTGGGAAGGCCTGATCACTGCCCCGTGGTCAGACCTTTATTCCAGGGTTCCATGGAGGAAATAGCCTGCCACAAAGAGCCAAACTGTCACTGCATTCTCTTGTTGGCTTAAAGCCCCCAGATGGCATCCACCAGTATCACATCTTATATCTTGGGTGCTTTAATCTCAAAGCATCCCCTCTATTAATAAGTTTAATTCTTTGTCTTTGAGGGGGTGGGAATGCCAAATAAAATGATATGGTAGCCAAGTCTTCCATTGACGTAGTACAAGAAAGAGCACTGGATTAGAACTCGGGAAACCTGGCTTCAAGAGACAGCTCTCCTACTAACTAAATTGTTTTACTCCATTTTACTGTGTGACCACAGACAAATCACCTAACCTCTCTGGGCTTCAATTCCCTCACCTATAAAATGAGGGAGCAAGAGGCACTTAAATGCCCTCCAGGGTACTTCCCAGGGCATGCAATTTAGGAGTATATAGGTTTTCAAAGTACCACCATCTCTATTGTCATGTTTGATCCCCCCACCATCCCCAAAAGGTCAGTCAGACTGATATTTCATCCCATTTTACAAAGAAGGAAACAGTCAGTGAGAGATTCAGTAATTTACCTACCATCATTGGGTGAGCCCAGAGACAAAGCACCAACAAACGACAGAGGCATCCAGACGCTCAATACTCTACAGACAGTCGTGCACTGAAACAAACTCATATTGTTAAGTGAAAAAGTGGGAGCATTTTTACCTCTGAAATCAGCAAATGCCACAAATCAGGGCTTGCTTGAATTATTGTTTTGTTGAATGTCTACCATGGGTGAGGAACCTGCTGCCCCGAGGCCACCTGTGTCCCTCTCTGTTCTCAAATGCAGCCCTTTGACTGAATTCAAACTTCACTAGACAAACACCCTCAGATTCACTCAAAGGGCTGCATTTGAGGACCTAGAGGGCCACATGTGACCTCAAGGCTGCAGGTTCCCTACCGCTGGTAGACTTTAAAAGTGGGAAAAAAATGTTATTAATGCATATTAAACTTTAAAATATGTCATACAGGAGCGGCTAGGTGGTGCAATGGATAGAGCACCCAATCTGGAGTCAGAAGAACCTGAGTTCAAATGTGGCCTCAGACACTTACTAACTATGTGACCGTGGGCAAGTCACTTAACCCTGATTGCCTCAACAACAAAAAGTGCCATGCATGCAGTTTTTTTTTTTCCCTGAGAGGGATTATTGAACATTTCTCTGTTCACCCCTGAGTGATGACTGTTCAGCACCCAGACTCCTTTGGGCACTGCTAAGAGCAAAAATCCCAGTGTCTGAGACCTTTTGAAATGATTATACCAAAGAGTTAAAATCCTCAGAAATATTAATTACTTCACAAGTCAATAATGTCTCACAGGGAATGAAAGAGCTAGCTCCTCCTTCCAATCCCTTGTAGCAGGGCCATCTTACAGAAGCTGAGAGCTAGACAGCTGTGTGCACACTTGGTGCAAGGAGTTCTTGATCATGTATGAATTAAATGACTTCTAAGAATCCTGCCATCAGAGGTGGCCATACAGTGAAATTAACAGGGAGGAGGGCATAGATTCTTCCTAGTCTTCTATCCTGGGTCTTCCAGGTAGTTAAGTTGGCTCACAATTCTGTGATAATGGTGTATGTTGTCAAGTCCTGAATAGCTTATATGGAGTGTCAGCAAAAACAGGAAAGGAACAAACAAGTCTTCAACACTGAATTCTAGGTCTAGAGCTGGTAGAGACCTCTTTGGTTTTAGGTTGGAATTCCATTAGTGAATCATCCTGTGTATTAAAGACTGCCTTCTCTTCTTTTTAAATCTAATCCCAGAGGGTAACAGGACACCACACATGAATTTACTACTATATCGAAAACCTAGGGCAGTTTGTTGTGTCTTGGGCAGGATGGTATGGGTTGGTATAGCAGAAAAATGCTGGAGTTGGAGTCAGAACTTGGTTTCCTATCCTTGCTCTGACACTAGCTACCTAGGTCACCTTGGTCAGTTCACTTCACCCCTATGAGGCCTCCAATTTTCTGACCTGCAAAACTAATGATCTCTAAGATCCAATTCAAAGGTCTAAAACCTATGAGCCTACTCAGGGTAGGGGAAATATGGGCAGAAATGGGAGGAAGGGTGCCAGGAGGACCACCTTTACCTCCTTCCTTTCCCATCTTGCCAGGGATATCTCTGAGCAAGCGTCTGTTACCAGATGACTTAAGGAGGGATTTCCCAATGTGGAAAGCCCACCCTTTGTAGCATTTTCTGTTTCCTGTGCCTTGTTTTCCTATTGACCCAGCGAGATCCCTTGTGTTTTTCAGAATGCGGAAGCGAGCTATGACTTCAGCAGCAATGACCCTTATCCTTACCCTCGCTACACAGATGACTGGTTTAACAGGTAAACTGGGCACTGTTGGCTCCCCTTCCTTCACCTTAGGTTTTCAGGAGATTAGAAGGCTTAGCTGATACTGACAAAGTACCCTCCATCCTTTAACTGAGTTGTACACTTTCTTTCTGAACAGCAGTGACTCTCTAAATCATTGGGAGACTGGGGGTTGTGACCATCAAATTGATTTTATTTGAAGACTGCAGATCCCTAAAGAATATCTTTCCATCATTCCAGTCTATTAAGTTATGACTTAGAAATTACATGTCACTTTGGGCAATTGACAGCAAAAGAGAATGTATGAGGAGGTAGAAACGCTAGGAAATCCCCTTCCTGCCCTCTATGAGAGGATCCCAAATTACGGAAGTCTTATAATGAGATAGAGAAAAAAGTAAAACTAGCCTAGGGTAGCATGGTGGGGAGGGGGTTGGGGGGAACACTGGCTCTGGGTTCAAATCCCATCTCTCATCTCCACGTGACTTTAGGCAAGGGCTTTATCTTTCTGGGCCTCAGTTTCCCAATCTGTAAAAGGAACTGGATGGTCCCTGAGATCTCTCCAAGCTATAACCCATGGTCCTCCTTATTATTCCTTCAATATAGAATCTCTCCAAGACACTGGCTGTTCTCCATACTTGGAATGGATTCCTTCCTCACCCCTGCATCTTAGAATCCCCTGACTTCCTTCAAGGCTCAGATCTTCTGCCACCTCTTACGGGAAGCTTTCCTAGATCATCCCTTACCCCTCAGTTGTTAGTGTTCCCTAATTCCTCCTCAAAGTATTGTGTCTATACTTATCTGAGAGTCAGCATGGTAGAATGAATAGAGAGCTGGCCTCAAAAAACATGAACACTTGGGTTCAAGTCCTCTGATATATACTGACTGTTTCTCCCTGGGCGAGTCTCTTAACCTCACAATATTCTAGATAACTCTCTAAGATTGAAAGTTACAGAGAAGGTGCTGACATATATTGGCAGACAGAATTGTTTTACCTGAAATCTCTTCATATTAATGAAATTACATGTCCAAATCCTATGTTTGTCTGTTTACATGTTGTATTCCCTTCAAGAAAAAAAGAAGCTCCTTGAGGGCAGATTCTATTTTTTTATTTGTATTCCCAGGGCTCAACACAGTGACTAAGCAAATAATAAACACTTAATAAATGCTTATTTGGGATTAGAGAAACTGCTTCACAGAACTATATTGAATTGTGTTTCATACTGCCCATGTAAATAGATGCTGGGAAAATGGCCACTTATTTTATTTTATTTGTTTTTTGGAAGGCAGTTGGGGTTAAGTGACTTGCTCAAGGTCATACAGCTAGTTTTTTTTGTGTTAAGTGTCTAAGGTCACATTTGAACTCAGGTCCTCCTGACTCCAGGGCCGGTGCTCTATTCACTGCGTAACCTAGCCGCCCCGATGGCCATTTATTTTGAATCCTAGATATAACTTACAATGATTTGTCTTTTTTCAAATAATTGCATCCTTATGCAGACTGCCTGTGACTGGCTGAGACCTAGGGGTATCTAACAGTTGGCACAATGATGCCACTATATCCATCAACCACACAGATTGATGTAACCAGAACTTGTAGTTGGGACAGGGCTCAGAACTGTCATTTTGCTGAATGAACACATAGACACCACATTGAAAGATTTTTTTTCTTCTTCACATGGATATCTTGTTTAACATGAGAAAAATACAAAAATATGTATAATTTGCTCAATCACAAGATATAGCAATTTTCAAACATTCTCTAGTACTTCCCTGAATTAGAAATACAAAACTAATGCTATTAAAATCTTTGGGATAATCTTACAACCATTAGAGAATAAATTAACTATTTTGAACAAGTTTATCCTAGTGATTTTAATGAGTATTTTATAAGGTAGTAAGTTCCCTATCACTGGACGTACATTGACTAATCATTTGCAGGAGATATTTTAGAGGGAATTCATGTACCTCTGATGTTCTATGCAACTCAAATATTCTGGGATTTCATGGGCTTCCATTTTCCCATAGCACCTTTCATCTATCTTCAGTATACACCATACTAGGAGTACTGTCCTTATAGAGGTCCTGTCTTCATGTCTCAATCCTTCCACTTATGCTACTACATGGTCTTGGGCAAGGTTGCTTCTTTAAGTTTCCGTTTTGTCATCTCTAAACGAAGGATAAAAATATGTGTACTATTTGTGGTGAGGTTTAAATGAGATAATGCATGTAAAATGCTTTAAAAACTGTGTAACTTTTAGCCATTATCTTCTGTAATTAAGATTTCCAGGGCTGCAGAATTAAAGGTTATATAGTCTGTTTTTCAGTCATGTCTTGGAGACCCCATTTGGGGTTTTCTTGGCAGAGATTCTGGAGTGGTTTGCCATTTCCTTCTCTAGCTCATTTTACAAATTAGGAAGCTGAAGCAAACAGGATTAAGTGACTTGCCCAGGATCACACAGCTAGTAAATGTCTGAGGCCAGATTTGAACTCAGAAAGATTAGTCTTCCTGACTACAGATCTGAGGATCTATCCACTGCACCACCTACCTGCCCACTGAAGGTGGTAGAAAATGCTTAAAGTTGGGAGAGTGGGGCGGAAAATGAAGGTTAAAAGGAAACTGAATTTGTTTGGCCATGAAATACCCCTGCCCCACACTGCAACTGCACTGACCATCCAGCATCATCATGATCTCATTTACATACAAAGCCAGGCATTGATCCAGAAACTGGACAAAGATACAATCCCAAGATGCTTCTCACTTTATTTAAAACAAAAAACAGATGTCCAGCAATGTAGCACTAGGCACTAATATATAGTCCAAGAAAAAAAGTTTATTTTATGTATTAAGACCTTCAAAAAAAGTAGAGATAAGAAATTCTGACTCATCCGTCTTCCCCAGTCCCCCATCTAAAACCCATTCAACTAAATCTTTCTAAGAAAACATATTCAAATAGTGCTCTAAAAAATCAAGAAAGTAAAAGTGGAAATTTGCATTTTAAGTTTAATACACTCAAAAGGATAAAATTAACTCAAAGTTTGAATTTAATTGAAGTTCAAAGCTTCAATAAGGACCCATTTCTCATCAGCCCCCTTGGGATCCGTTATTATTTCTATGCAAATGACTCCCAAATCTACATAATCCAGTTAGTCAACAAGTCTGGTGTCAGTACTTACTATGGGTCTGCCTACTATGGTAAGTGCTGGGGACTCAAAAAAAGGCAAAAATAGCTCTTACCCTCAAAGAGCTTAAATTCTAATTCAGGAGACAAAGGTAAATAAGTAGTTATATACAATATACTTACAGGCTAGATAGAAGGTAACCTCAGAGGGAATAAGTTCCAACAGCTGGTGGGGAGGAAAGCAGACAAGAAAAGACTTCCTCCAGAAGATCAAATTTGAGCTGATTGTTTTGTTTTGTTTTAATTTTATCTTTAATTTATGGAATAAAACAAGCATTTACATAACATAATACAATTTTTTAAAAAATTATTGCACATGAAACTGCAAATCTACTATGCACAACTTGCTATTCATTTCAAATATACAATAAAATTATCATGTGAATCTTTTCTACCCTCCCTTCCCCCACCCTAGAGATAGCAACCATTAGACACAAATAGATAAAATGACTCTATGCAGACTTCTATTTATCAGTCCTGTCTCTGGATGCAGATAGCATCTTTCTTCATATGTTCTTCATCGTTAATTTGGGTATTTATGACGGACAAAATAACTTATTCGTTCTGTCATTCTTAAAACAATATTGCTGTTACTATATGCAGTGTTCTCTTGATTTTACTCATTTCACTCTCCATTATGTTGTGCAAGTCTTTCCATGTTTTTCTAAAATCATTGAGCTCGTCTTTTCTTATAGCACAGTAGTATTCCATCACAATCATATACCACAACTTGTTCAGTCATTGAGCCAACACTTGACGGAAATTAGGCATTCTAAGAGATGGAGGGTGAAGAGGGTGAAGAGGGTGAGCATTCCAGGAATTCACTGCAATGTGACAGAAATAAGAGAGGGAGCATCATGTGAAGGGAATAGGGGGTAGGACAGCTACATCACAGAGTGGAATAAAGTATAAGAAGACAGGAAAGAGAGAGGCCAGGTTGTGCAGAGTTGTAAATGCCAAATCCAGGCTCCAGTAAGTCAGAGGGGTCAAAAACAAGGCCCACAACACTCCTGAGGGTGGCTTGCACCAGAATAAAATGTAATTCAGAAATATTTAACAAAATTTCATATGTGTGTGTGTTTTTTTTATTTTTTTGCTTTTTGGAGGGCAATTGGGGTTAAGTGACTTGCCCAAGGTCACACAGCTAGTTTTTGTTTTAAGTGTCTGAGGCTCGATTTGAACTCAGGTCCTCCTGACTCCAGGGCCAGTGCTCTACTCACTGTGCCACCCAGCTGCCCCAAAGATTTAAGTTCATTTCAAGTTTTAAATGGTCACTTTTGTGTGTTTGTATGTATGTTTGTGTGTGTGTGTGTGTGTGTGTGGTTTTCTAAGTCAATATGTGACCTACAGGTATCCTTAGGTACAATTTAGTGGCCCATATTCTAGGTAATAAGGTTACCCAGCCCTCCTTTCTCTTCTGAGAGTCAATCTTATTACCTGCTGGATGTCCCCTAGGTATCTCAAACAAAAAAACAACACTCAGCCTTTTCTTTAAAACTACCTTCTTCCTACCTTCTCTATTTCTATGGAGGGCTCCACCATCCATCTAGTCACTCAAGTCTCCAACCTTGGTGCCATCTTGCCTAAAACTGTCAATTCTGTCTCCCCAGCCTACTCTCTACTCATGTAGCTTCCTCTTGGAATCCCTGCCTCCTTTCAAAGCTTAACTCAAGCACAACTTTCTTTCATGAGGCTTTTTTGATTCCCCCAGTAGTTAGCACTCCTAAAATTACTTTGAGCTTTTTTGTGTGTGTGCATGTGTGTATAAGTATTTGTATGTGTATATACACACATACATGTATGTATGTACATGGTCCACATATATTTGCCTTATATTGTGGATATATGTGTATATACCTATATTGTATGTGTGTGTGTGTACACACACACATGCATGCATGCATGCATACATGGGGCAGCTAAGTGGTGTAGTAGAGTGCCAGACCTAGAGTCAAGAAGTCTTATCTTCCTGAGTTCAAATCTGGCATCAGACACTTCTTAGCTGTGTGACTCTAGGTAAATCACTTAGCCCCTTTTGCCTCAGTTTCCTCATCTGTCAAATGAGTTGGAAAAGAAAATAGCAAAACATTCCAGTATCTTTGCCAAGAAAACCTCATAATGGGGTCACAAAGAGTCAGACACGACTCATACAACTGAACAACTGATACAACTGTGTGTGTACACACACACAAACACATACATTCATATATACATGTTGTAAATATATACATACACACATTTATATATATATGTATTTGTATATAGTGTATATGTTATATCCCTCTAGTAGAATGTAAGCCCCTTAAAGGGCAGAGACTATTTCATTTCTGTCTTTCTCTAGCCAGTTTCCAGCACAGTGCTTGGCACATAATAGGAACTTAACTATTGTTCTTAAATGGATTTAAGGTGGCAAGTTTAATTTAACAAAGCACATAAGTGCCTACTCTGTACAAGATGGTGTCCTAGACTCTGGGCCACTGAGGGAGGGTTAATGCTAAGTATAAGATTCATCACTGTCGTTGAAATACTCATCAATAATCCTTAAGTGATTATCACACATAGCATTGGACAGAGTTATTTTATGAAGTATGAATTCTACTTCCTAGATCTGACTCTGTAAGACACACAGCTCTCATTTAGAAGAACCTATTAAAGAAATAAGGCTAACAGGAAGGAAACCTTCCCAATTCCTGTTTCACTCCTGTGAATATATCCCCATGTGTTATCAGTATATAAATATTATAACATGTTAGACCTCAGACTCACACAACTTATAGTTCATTTTGAACCATGCATCTTTTTCAGGTGTATTTGTTCCTAAAAATTACTGTCTTTTTTGATCTTCATGTCACCTTTGTCTCTATTTTATGCAATTTATCCTCATCATAACATGGTTTGCAATTAATCAGATTTGGATTACAGAGAATTGTTTTCTCTTCCTCAAACATAAAAACTACATAACACAGCATATGGTATTATCATTTATTAAAACAAATATTTACTATCGAGCACTTTTAACTTTTCAAATTGATTTTACACCTGTGATCTCTTAAGATAGACAATAGACAACTTACCACCAACATGGCAAAGGTTTCACTCTTTTAATCATACCACTTTTGAATGTTGGAACAGATTTACCATAATATTTCTCATTTGCTCATTGGATTCTAAATTCTATTCGGGCATTCCCAGATGTAAGCAACACCCCCCGCCCCAGGGAGTTGACTGCCATTCCTTTTTTATCAATTCAAAGTACAATTGGCTCAATTATCCAATTTGCAGCTAAAACACTGGAATGGAGAGCTCACACAGTACAGAACAGCACAAATGTAAAAATATCTCAACAGTGTAATAATATGGGCCATTGATAAGATGAAATTAGATAGGAATAAATATAAGATATTTCATTTGGGTTCATAAAACCTATAAATACAAAATAGAGAAGGTATAGCTAGAGAGCAGCTTATTGGGGGAGGAGGGAGAATGTCTGCGGTCTTAGTGACCTACAAGCTCAAAATGTGAGTCTATGGTGTTATACGGGAGCCAAAAAAAGTTAATATAATCTTAGACCGCATTATAGTCAGTATAGTGCCCAGAATGTGGAAGATGGTTGTCCCACATTCAATGACCTGGTCAGACCAAACCTGAAATACTGTGTTTGATCTTGAGAGCCTCATTTTACGAAGGACATTACGAACATAGAGCATGTCAAAGCAACAGAATCCAAAATAGTTAAGGGACTGGAGACCAGATCATAAGGTTGAAGAAACTGGGATGTCTGGTCTAGAGAAGACTTGGGGAAATACAATAGTTATATGTTTTCAAGTGTTTGATAGGCTGTAACATAGAGGAAAGATTTGACTTGTTGTGCTTGATTTCAGGAGACAAAACTAGGAGCGATGGTTGAGAGTCACAAAGTGGCAGATTTCATATATTTATATGGATAAAGGCATGTGTGTGAGGAAAAACTTCCTAACAACTAGATGTGTCAAAAAGTGGAATGGCACATCTCATGACATAATGAGTCCTCCTCAACAGAGGTCTTCAAGGAGATAACATGAGAGACAATTCCTGTTTGGATAAAAGTTGAACTAACTGGTGTCTGAGGATTCTTTTTTAAATTTTATTTATTTTATTCTGAACTTAAGAAATAAAATGCAAATCTGTACTCTGCAGTGTAATGAGAATGCTTTTAATTCCATCATTGATTTGTTTTAAATATTAAATAACCTCGCCCTAAGACTAACACACAACTTAATTGGTTTGATTCATTAGGTGCCATGTTCCATATCTGGTCCAATAGATCATTCAGAGCCTGAAGGTTAAAATAAATCATCTTTTTAATAAAACTATATCCATATGCCCTCAGGTAAAAGCAGTTCCCAAGAAGGTTAAAAAGCAGTTCACAGGAAAATAAAAGCCAGCCAAAGCTTCCAAGAGGAAAGTTAAAAGCAAGAAAGTTCTCTAGGATCTCAAGAGCTCTCTGCTAGAGTCTTAGATCTAACTTTATATCCTCCATACACAAAGGACCCACAGCTGGGTCCCAAATCAACCTATCTAGGCACAAAGTTAACTCAAACTCAAATCTACTCCATAATTTCTTCACTCACAACATCCCTGCCTGGTGTTGTGAGAGTGTGGAAAGAGAGTTAATTTAGTGCTCTTGAGTTCCTCCAGTATCTTGGCCCAACACCAGCATCTCAAAAACCTAGAGAGAATCACTCTTGGGATTGTTCCAGGATAATGGAAGGGTAGAAATGACCCTCCCTTAACTGTCAGTCTCTTACCACAAAATGAGTATTTCCTTGAAGTTCTGAACTCCTTTCTTTGCAACTTCTCTGTATCCTCCTTAGGGCTTCTCAGGAGAGCATCAATGTAAGCCATCACCCTGACTGCTAGCTCCAAAGCCAGCCACCAGTCTCTTGCAAAGGAATCAAGGACAATCAATCAAAATATATTTATTGAGCACTTTATATATGCTTAGAACAATTCTAGATATTTCAGGAAATACAGCTTTTGCCTTGGAAGAATTTATAGTCAAGAAGGCTTCTGTGGTACAGTGGAAAGAACCATAACCTGTGAGTCAAGAGACATACTCTCTTGCTATCTGGTCCTAGTTCTCCCACATGCTTACTGTGTGACTCTTTATAAACCTCTGGGCTTCTCACAGTTTTTCTTTCTTTATGAACTGAAAAGATTAGACTAGCTGATTGCTAGATCTCTTTGAAATTTAACATTCTGTGATTCTAAAACATAATTATTACCCATGAATCAATTAGAGAACAATGGAATAATATAATTATATATAAGTAATAAAGCACAGAATAGTTATGCGATTGAATGTTAAATTATGTTACTAAATGACATAGGAGTTCACCTCTCTCCACCCTTTGGCACAGTGGATAGAGTTCTGGATCTGGAGTCAGAATACCTAAGTTTAAATCCTGTTTCAGATACTCACTAGCTATGTGATCCTGATTAAGTCACTTAACTTCTGTCTACCTCAGTTTCGTTATCTGTAAAATGGGGATAAAATAGCACCTACTGCCCAGGGTTGTTGTGAGAATCAAATGAGATAACATGTATTGCACTTTGAAAACTTTAAGTTACTATATAAATGCTATTATTAACATTATTATACTTATTAGGGAAGGCTTCATAGAGAAAGTAAGATTTCAATTCAATAAACATCTATATTTGGTATACGCCAGGCTCTGTACTAAGTATTGACAAATCTGAAGAATAGGAAAGATTTATGTAAGTGGAAGGGGGAGGAGTGGGCATTCAAAAGTAAAAGAGGGTCAGCCGATTGGTACAGTAGATAGAGCAATGGCCCTGGAGCCAGGAGGACCTGAGTTCAAATCCCACCTCGGACATACTAGCTGTGTGGGTCCTGGGCAAGTCACTTAACCCCAATTGCCTCCAAAAAAAAAACTGGTTAAGAAAAAAAGATTAGAGGAACAGCTCTAGGCCACAATTGGAGCTCATTTATTTAAGAGTTTCCTTCTCCCCACTGGACTCAGGGAATCTACTTCTCGGGTATTCAGGAGACAATCAAACACAGTATATTCTCTAAGACTGAAACAGTGTCAATGGCCAATCCTACAGCCCCAACCTACTGTGCAGGCCCTGAAGTTTAAAAAAAAAAGGATAATTTTCCTGTTCTCAATGTTGGCACCAAATTTCCAGTAACAGATTTCCATTAATTGGACAAGAAACTCTTGAGACATGCTAATTTCAGCCCTAGTTGAATCATCAATAGAAAGCTGATTGATGCTGATGGCAGTCCTGTTATTATTGACAATCGAAACTAGACTGCCTGCTGCCGAGATAGGGTAAGGCATGTTAACTACTAAGAGGTGAAAGACCTAGGAGCAATCCCTGGATGTGGCAAACAGCTTTCAATACTGAGAGCTATTTTCCTTTTTGCTATAGAGACCATAAGATGGAACACTAGAAGAAAAATAATCAAGGCAGGCATTGGCTTACTTACCCCTTAGGCAACAAACCATGTTCAGTAACTGAAGATTTATCCGAGTTCCCTAGGCATTGTAACATACCCCTTAATAGCAGCCACCATCAGCAAACCTGTTTTCCTTCAAGGATGCCCTTCCTCCATAAGGATGGGCTTAAAACACCAAGCGGAGCATTCTTCTTCACCTTCAGGGAAGTGTAAACTTCAGCCAGGAATCAAATGGTTTCCAAGGTATGGGTGGATTCAGATGTCATTGCCTGCATGAGATTAGATCTTGTGGTATCTTCGCTGTTGCAAAAGAACAACTTTATTCATTATGCTCAGCTGCTGCACTTGGGACTTTGTTCTAAATGTTCTAAATGCAACTGTAAACTTTAAGGAAGTAGCTACAGAGCTGGTTGCTACAATCAGAAAAGGTGAATGAACAAGATACGATGAATTATTACCTAGGTTCCCACGGAACAATTAATGCACGTCAAAATTAATACAAACATATTTAAGAGCAAAAACAAAGAACATGGAGGGAAGAGCTGGATGATTTTCTGTGAACCCAGCATCATATCTTGAACATTTATGATGTTACATCAATGTGCATATTCCCTCCAACAATTCAGTTTCACTCAATTCAGCATTTTCAATGTGCCTTCTATGTCCAAGGCATGGTGCTAGGTGTTAGGGACAGAGAGACAAAAATTTAAAACAGTCCCACCCCTCGAGGGGTTCACCTTGCTTTAAAGGATACATGTAAACAGGAGGCCATCTCCAGTTGTCTTCATCCACATATTGCCACTGAACCCATATGGCTCTGGAGGAGAAAGTGAGGCTGGTGACCTTGAACAACCCTACTCACTTAAATCCAATTCATTTGCAAGTCACAGCATCACCTCCCTGATGTCATGGTCCTTTTCGAAAATGCAGGACAAACAACAAGATATAAATAAGTAAGGTCAATGCAGAATGACTTTAGGAGAAGGCACTACCAACTAGAGGCGTCAGGAAAGACTTTCTGTAGGAGGCTACCCCTCCACTGAGCTTTAAGAGATGCTAAAGATTTCAAGAAGCAGGATTTTTAAAAAGTAATGAAGTCTAGGTGTAGAGAAGGATTTGTGCAAAGTCAATCAGGTAATAACTAGAATGCTGGGGTCAAGAAACAGCAATTAGATCAGTTTGGCCAAGATTTGGAATGCATAAAGTGAAGCAATGTGAAATAAGCCTGGAAAAATCAACTGGAGCCCAACTAGGAAGCACTTTCAACGTCAAGCAGAGAAGTTTGCATATTATGCTAGAAGCAATAGGAAACTACTAGAAAATTTTAAGCTAGGGAGTGATGCTGTCAGCCTCTGCAGCAATACAGTTTGCTACCCATTTGTAACTTAATAAGTGGCCTTCAAGGCTTGCTATGGCCAAAAATAATCCTGTGGCCAGAGAGGTGATGAGTCAATCTGAACAGAAATAGGCTAGTTTTTACACAACAGACATTTGGTTCATCACTAGGTCCATATTCATAACCTTTCCAGTTTGGTGGAACTTCTCTTCCAACATTGGAAAAGTATACTGGGAATAGAGAAAAAGGTATGAAAACTATATTTTAGTGCTTGAAAGACTGTCACATGAAAGAGGGATTAGACTTGTTTGTCCCAGAAAACAGAACTTAGAGCTATGGGTGGACATTGAAAAGAGACCAATTTAGGATTGATTTAAGGAAAGACTTCCTATTATTAGGGCTGTCCAAAAATGTGAGTCATCTTAGGAGGTAATAGCAATAATTAATAATAATGACAACTAGCATCAAGGTCATGCTTTAAGTTTTGTAAAGTATTTAACATATATTTTCTTATTTGATCCTGTTATCAATCCTATGCGGTAGATACTATTGTTGCCCCCATTTTCCAATGAGCAAAATGAGGCTGAAGGAGATTAAGTGACCTGCCCAAGGTCACATAACCAGTAGGTCTCTAAGGCAAGATTTGAACCTGTGGGGGCGGCTAGGTGGCACAGTGAATAGAGCACAGGCCCTGGAGTCAGGAGCACCTGAGTTCAAATCTAGCCTCAGACACTTAACACTTACTAGTCATGTGACCTTGGGCAAGTCACTTAACCCCAACTGCCCTGCCTTCCCCTCCAAAAGGCAAAAAGAGAGAGACAGAGAGAGAGAGAGAGAGAGAGAGAGAGAGAGAGAGAGAGATTTGAACCTGTGGGATTTCCTTCATTAGAAAGTCTTCAAGCTGAATCTTACTGACCCTTTGTCAGGGGGATTAAAATAAGAATTGTTTTTCCTTTATGGATTGAATGAGATAGTCACTAAATCTCCTTTGAACTCTGAAGTCCGGGTAATTCCATGACTTCCCAAAGCCTTTGAGAACCCTGAATTGTTCCCACACCCCTTGATACAAAGCTGGATAGGATTTCAGGGATGATCTCAAAACACGTTTGGCTCTAAATAAGCATGGGTTGTTTGGTTAATGGGCCTGCCACTACTAGACTTCTCAGAAATTCTTTGACATTAAGTGTGTTCGGACCTGATCATCTTGAGGTTGCCTACTATTCTCTGGGTTTCCAACACACATTTTGCCAATATTCATTAGGTTTTATCCATCTTCCAGTCAATGTTGACCTGTGTGTTGCAGATCTGTATCCCATTACTGTGTTGTCTATAAAATCCCTCTTGCATAGCAAGCACTCCTTTGACAATGAAAAACTGGTCAACATTACTGAAATGTCATCAGTATCATCAACAAATATTGATTAAGTACCAGTGGGTGAATAGCATCCTGCATGTTAAACAGAAAGTCTTGAATTAGGTGTGGTACCTACCATCAAGAAATTGCAGTAAATTCACTAAGAAGACATTTATTATATAGGAAACTGATTAAAAAAACAATTGGAGCACAAAACCATGTATCTGTGTTGGGAGCTAGTCTGAATGACTATAATAGGTTCATTTCCAAATAAGAAAACTTTTAACTTTAAACTTTTTTCATGGAAGCATGTTTGATTTTGAAGAGCCCTCAGTTAGGAACAGGCAAACCTAAAACTGATTTTTAAAAATTTACAAATCTGTTATTAGTTTTCATATCAATGTATCACTTCTTTGGCACATGAAAGCTTAAAGGCAGAAATGAGTCCTTTCATACCTATCCCTACAGAGTAATTTTGAAATTATCTCATGAATCAATTAAATTTAGAGTGCTTTAAAAATAGTTCACCTACCTTCTTTTTATGTGAACAAAGAGACTATGACATAATCCTGTATTAGACCAAAAGCTACAACTGTTATCCTTAAAAGGATAGCAGACCACATTGAAGTAAAACCCATTCAATTTAATTTATTGATCTGAGCCATTTTGGAAAGCATTCTCTTTTTCTACATAATGACATATACCTATATTTTTCCCTGGCCATAAAAAGGATAGTTGGATTTAGTAATGAGCTTCATGTTATGGTGAAAATTGGAAAAATTGTGTCGCTCTATTACAGTACTCTTTCCCATATGCCGTGTTTTCCCATTATCCCATATTTGTGCATAATATGAAAGGCAATGGTGTGTTGCTTAACCAGTGATAGCTATTTTTAAAGATAAAGAAACATATGGCATAACATCAAGAGCAAATGTATTGATGCATGAATTGCTTAATAGATGTTGAGCCCCCAAGTATGCTTAAAATAGTTGGGAACATAAATATGATGGTGTGGGTTGGTTTTCATATGTTTATGTCATGGCTAGAGTCCAAATCTGTCGCCATCAAGATAAGCTATTTAATCTTTTCCTCTACCAGAATGGGAGGTTAAAGATAGAAATATCATGCTAAAGACCAAAATATTATAGGACAAAAATTGTCCTAACTCGCCAAAATGCCAACTTTTCAGACAAATGTTTGCCTTTCATTCTAATATGTATGGTTGATGTCAAACTAGATTATCTTTCCACCATAGCCAGAAGAAATTTTTAAAAAAAGTTATACTGCATAATAGTAGGGGAAATAAGGGTAGAACTGGGAAAGGAAGCTGACTTTTGTCAGTTTTTCAAGGGACTTATTTCTAACCCCATGCCTGCATTAGAATGACTTACAAGAAGGAAGAATAAGGTGGAGTTGAATGAGTTGGGGTGATAGCCTCCACAGATTCAGGCTTTCTTCTCCCTTATGCTGGGAGCAACGAAGTTAGGAAGAGGTTTAGCAGACCGTGCAGTCTTGAAGCTAAACCAAAATTGAATAGCATTTGATTTAATGGTGTGGCTCATATCCAGAGCACCTTCAGAAAATCATATACCATAAAACAGATGATGTGGAAGTTCTGACGGTAGTTTGAGGAGCTATTGAAGAAATCCTTTTCACAGCTTCTGACTTCAAAACAATAACACAATACTGTGTGGAACCAAGGCCCCATTATTGATCTTAACTCTGATAAATTTTGATGGAAGGGATAATAGTAAGGCTAAGTTTGTTCATCATGGTATGTACTGTGTAGTGTCCTAACCACCTTTTGCTGATCAGGAATTCTCAGATAACATACATTAAGTAGGGCAGAGGAGCTCTTGACCAATAAGTCTGTGGCTACTAAATTAAAACAGGTAAATAAGGATCCATTTGGGGTAGATACTGAACAATCTGCAAAATCAGAGACCCCTGCTTCCCCACTGGCAAATCCTGACAAACTGGATGTGAAGCAGAAGCAGTAACCACCACGTCATGTCCTGTCTCCTCCATAAAACCTTCCCTTATCTGCCTAGTCCACCCTTAACTTATTCTTCCAAACTCCTCTACTATTAAGACCTCAGCCAATGGTTCCAGGTAAACCTAAGCATGGCAACATGATCAACTACCAACATCTTCTCCTGAAATCACACCCACACCCACCAGGAATCCCAGTCACAAATATGCCAAAATATAGACAATCCCAAAACAGAATAAGAGAAAGCAAGACATATTAAAGCATAGTATCAGCTATTTTTAAAGTCCCTCCTTCCACCCCCACCCCCATACATTGTGTCTGACTCTTCCTGACCCTATTTGGAGTTTTCTTGGCAAAGCTACTAGAGTGGCTTTCCATTTCCTTCTCTAGCTCATTTTACAAATGAGGAAACTGAGGAAAATAGGGTTAAGTGACTTGCCTAGGGTCACACAGCTACTACGTGTCTGAGGACTGATCTGAACTCAGGACTTCCTGGCACTAAGTCCAGAGCTCTAACCACTATACCACTTAGCTGCCCTGTTTCACACACACACACACACACACACACACACACACACACACACACACACAC
>NW_027187378.1:9809763-9818519 GCF_028583685.1 Petaurus breviceps papuanus
CACACACACACACACACACACACACACACACACACACACACACACACCTATTTAAGCAATGCAACCTCTGACCGCTGCCCTTTATGACAATTTCCTAACCCAAGCTATTCACATCTGGTGACTTCTTGGTATCTAAAGATTCAGAAACAAGAAAGTCAGGCTTTCTCACTACATAGCAGGAGGCTATGACAGCAAGTGTTATTTTCATGTCTTCTCGTTTCCACAGCTAGACTATAAAATTCTTCAGAGTAGGGAATGGGGGTGGAAGAAGTGTGGAGGGAGATGCCTGAAACATCTCTATAATCATCCAAAAAACCTGCCTCAATGTTTTGCACTTAGTAGGTGCCCAATAAATATCTAATGATTGACTATAAAAAAAAATTTAAAAAAACATAACCTTCCAGAACCCCTTTTGTAAGAAGGTTAAGTGTTTTTTCAGTGATGAGGATGCAGAGCCTGGGCCAGAGGAAAGGTGGAGAGGTCCCTGGTTTCCTCAAGTCTGGACTCAGGCAGCCTCCTCCAAGGACCCCCATAGCACTTGAATTGGCCCTGCTTTAGCATTCCAACCCCCTGACTACAACCTTGGAGGTGTCCCTCCAGCGTCTTTCCCACCCCTGTACAAAGTACAGGCCTATAAGCTATAGATCATTTACCTTCTTTGAAGTGATAGATGTTGTGCTGCATCCCTCAGTAAGAGAGTTGCTGAGGCTATTTCCTTTTCTGAGAATATTTGTTCTTTAACTAAATGAGGCAACTTACTAATGAATCCTGTATGGTTTGTTGGTAGCTGCTGTGTTTCAACTGTTCTGTCCAGGTCTGTCTAACCCCCATCTTGTGGTCCCCATTCTGGTCCTTTGCCACCATCTTGAGTCCCTCTAGAGTTTGCAGGACTGTAATTCAATGCTCTTAAAGCCTCTGCTTTAAGACTGGGCTTTACACCCCCAGTGTGCTGACACATACCAGAGAGTTTGGTCACAGAACCCCAGGCACCTGCATTGCCTTGGAGGTATAGATGTCTGGATATGGAAGCATCTCATGCATAGACACAGTTCTTTTGGCATAGTGCCATATCCTTATTTTTAGCCAATTTTACTGGGTCTATCCATTCAGAGACGTTCAGCATCATTCACATTTTGAAGAAGGTGTCCAAAGCCCTAACATACACCTACTAGTTGATATCTTTCACTGTGACTCTGGACATCATGTTGGCTCCATGTAGTCAGTTAGGGAAGGGGCAGCATTTGATCTTCAAGGTAATAAGGAGACACTGAAGATTTTTTTTAAGATGTAGAATGATCTGTTGAAAACAGCATTTGAAAGAGATTGTCAACAGAACCCACAAAATGACAGAGAGAAGCTAACCTCCTGCTGAAGACAGCCCAGCAGGCTGGCAGGAAGGGGCCAGCGCAGCACTCTGGGATGAGCCCAGCCCCTTGTGAGTCAGAGGTTTTAGCCTCAGGGCAGCCACAACCAACCACCAGCTGGAGGAACTTCAGATCACTAGCAGCTGTGGTAGTTTCGGAATTATCAACCCATAGATGCAAAAGACAAAGTAAGAAGTAAGTGCATTGTGGACTTTGGGAACTTGGAGTCCAGGAGTGCAGTCTGGCCTTTGCCCCCAGGGCGAAAAGCGGCTGAGACTCAGGCATGCCCCGGCATGGTTGCTTCAGAGCTCCTGGCCTCCAGCGACCAGTCTATGGGGTAATGGCTCTTACTTTAACAGGCTTGGATCTGGATCACTGTCTAGGGTGGAAGTCCTGGGGTGAATGACAAGTTTGCCAGAGTGTGTGGAGGAGAAAACTCCAGCAATTTGGGAAAAAGCTCCTCTTTCTGGTAGCAGAGTTCTACTGTGGCAAAAAGATCAAAAGTCAAGTAATTGAGTGGCAACATGAGCAAGCAAGGGAAGCAAAGCAAGCTCAGCAATCCTACTTTACAATCCTATTTTGGGAACAAAAAGGATAAAAGCATGGAACAGGAGGAAGACAGCAAAGTCAGAATGCCTGCACCAAAAGCTTCCAAGAAAAATACAAGCTGGGTACAGGCCATAGAGGAGCTTAAGAAGGATTTTGAAAACCAAATAAGAGAAGTGGAGGAAAAATTGGGAAGAGAAATGAGAATGATGCAAGAAAATTATGAAATGAGAGTCAACAACCTGACTGAAGAAAATAACACCTTAAAAATAGATTAACTCAAATGGCAAAAGAGGCTCAAAAAGCCAATGAGGAGAAGAATGCCTTAAAAAGCCAAATTTGCCAGACAGAAAAAGAATCTCAAAAGCTCACTGAAGAGAATAATTCCTTGAGAATTAGATTGGAGCAAACGGAAGCTAGTGACTTTGTGAGAAATCAAGATACTATTAAACAGATACAAACAAAAGAAAAAATAGAAGGCAATGTGAAATATCTCATGGGAAAAACCACTGACCTGGAAAATAGATCCAGGAGAGATAATTTAAAAATTATTGGACTACCTGAAAGCCATGATCAAAAAAAGGACCTAGAAATCATCCTTCAAGATATTCTCAAAAAAAATTGCCCTGATGGCAATAGGGCAACAGAGGGCAAAATAGAGGTTGAAAGAATCTACTGATCACCTCCTGAAAAAGATCCCAAAAAGAAAACGCCTAGGAATATTATAGCCAGGTTCCAAAATTCCCAGATCAAGGAGAAAATATTACAAGTAGCCAGGAAGAAACAATTTGAATATTGTGGAAACACAATCAGGATAGCACAGGATCTGGCAGCTTCTACCCTGAGAGATTAAAGGGCTTGGAATATGATATTGCAGAGGTCAAAGGAGATGGGATTAAAACCAAGAATCACCTACCCAGCAAAAATGAGTATCACGTTTCAGGGGAAAATATGGTCATTCAATGGACTAGAGGACTTTCAAGCATTCATGATGAAAAACCCAGAGTTGAATAGAAAATCTGACATTCAGATACAAGAAGCAAGAGAAGCATGAGAAGGTAAACAGGGAAAAGAAATCATAAGGAACTTATCAAAGTTGAACTATTAACATTCCTACATGGAAAAAATGATAATTGTAACTTGTGAAACTTTACTCAGTATGAGAATAGTTGAAGGGAATATAAATGTGTATATATGTACATATACATTTACATATGTATACATACATATATGTCTATATAGGAGGGTATATGGGCATATGAATACATATGTGAGTGTCTGCATATATGTGTACAAGTACACATAGACAGAGGACACAGGACCAATTGAATAGGAAGGGATGAAACAGGCAAAATTGAGAGGTGAGAGAGGAATATAATGAGAGGAGATGGGGAAAGACAGAATGGGGTAAATTATCTCATATAGAAGAGGCAAGGGAAAACTGTTACAATGGAGGGGAAGA
Organism: Petaurus breviceps papuanus; assembly: GCF_028583685.1. Classification (NCBI taxonomy): domain Eukaryota; kingdom Metazoa; phylum Chordata; class Mammalia; order Diprotodontia; family Petauridae; genus Petaurus; species Petaurus breviceps. The sequence goes on from NW_027187378.1 coordinate 9,813,136, forward strand.
ACAGGAAGGCAAAAGGGAATGAGCCAACCTTACTCTCATTGAATTTGGCTTAGAGAGGGAATGACATACACACTAAATAGGGTATCTCACTCTAAAGGAGAGTAGGTGGGAAGGGGATGAAAGAGGGGATGATGGAAGGGAGGGCAGGTTGGGGGGGAGGGAAGTTGGAAGAACACACTTTTGAAAAGGGACAGGATCAAAGTAGAGAATAGAAGAAGTGTGGGGTGGGATGGGATGGAGGGAAATATAACCAGTTTTTTTACAATATATCCACTATGGAAATGTTTTGCATAACTACACATGTACAACCTATACTGAATTGCTTATCTTCCCAGTCAAAGTGGGTGACGATGGAGGAAGGGAAAGAATCTGGAATTCAAAGTTTTAAATTCAAATGTTTAAAATATATATATTATTATTATTTTGCATGCAACTGGGAAATAATATATACAGGCACTGCGGCATAGAGATCCACCATGCCCTACTGGAAAGTCAGAGAGGGGATGGAGTAGGATATAGAGGAGAGCAGATTGGGGGAGGGGGTATTCATTGGGATTGCTGTTTTGGGGTGGTGGGTAGGGAAAAAATGGGGAGAAAATTTGTAACTCAAAGTCTTGTGGAAATGAATGATGTAAACTAAAAATAAACATAAAATTTAACTATTTTAAAAAAAAAGAAAGAGATTGTCCCCATATAGCCCCTCTGTTCCAAATTAGCCAATATCCTTACTACCCTCCATGTCTAATCTGCTCAATCAGTAATGGCACTACCTTTGTCTGAAATGCCCTCACTCTTTTCTCTGTTAACCTATGCCCATGACTTTCTTCAAGTCTGGGCAACAAGACTTTCTTGAGTTAAAACAATCCCCTGTCAATGAATTCTTTTACTTAATGTCAGTGGGTGGCCAGGTGTATAAAGACTAAGAGTTGGAGTCAAAAAAACTTGAATTTAAATCCTGTCTTAGACACATATTTAACTGTATGATCCTGGGCAAGTCATTTAATCTCTCTCACCCTCAGTTCCTTGTTAAATGTTAAAAGTAGTTAAAATGTTAAAAAAAAAATAATGCCTACTCAAATAAGATAATATGTGTATAGCATTTTGCAAAAGTAAAGCACTCTATAAATACTAACTGTAATTATTAATCGGGCAGACAGGTGGCATAGTGGATAGAGTGCCAGGCCCAGAATTAGGAAGATTTCTCTTCCTAAATTCAAATCTGGCCTCAGAAACTTACTAGCTGTATGTCCCTGGAAAAGTTACTTGACTTTGCCTCAGTTTCCACTTCTGTAAAATGAGCTGGAGAAGGAAATGATAAACAGTCCAGTATCTTTGCCAAGAAAACTCCAAACAGGTTCACAAAGTGTCAGACATGACTGAAAAATGACTGAACAACAAATGATCATTATTGTGTTCCCTTATCATATACATATATAATTTCTATTTTATTTTCAGGCATGAAAGATGATATTGCAGATAGCATTGTGCTAATTAACTAAATCCCCAGAACACTACAAGGTCTCTCTCCTTAGTAAGAACCATGATTACCCAAAAGAGATTAAACTAATAGCCTACAGAGGAAAAAGTAAATGTATGGATGATCACTATTGCACAAACTGGCATGTAGCTGGATGGGCAGTCCATTTAGTCAGTACATGGGTACATATATCTGTGCCAAGCATTGCAGATGGACAATATTCAGAATCAGGGGATGAGATCCAGCTTTATTGTGTTTCAGAAATAGCTGGATGCTTTTACCAATCTCATACTCTTCCCCTGAACAAAATTTTCCCCTTTATAAGAAAATGCTCTCCTCATTGCCCTGTATGGTTGCAAATCTCGAGAAACTAAAGTCTCTGGGAAATCAGTTCTAGGTGACCCAAAGGACAAACACTGGACTAGGGGCAAGTAAGCTCATGTCCTTATCTACATAAAAAGGCTTCTTAAGGGATAATTGAGGGAAAACAAAGAGGTAAAGGAGGTGGACCAAGTAGAAAACGGGAGGGATACAAGAGGGACAACCCAAGTGCTGTGCCAAGAGCAACAAACCTAGAAAAAGGTCTTAGAGCAGTAAACGTTTCCTCTATAGAGAATCCTTGGGAGAAAATGGATGAGAATCACATAGGGTAAGAAGACAAGGATATGTTGCATTATGTACCAAAGGAGGAAAAGTCCACATCAGTGAGATAACAGGAGTTTTGAAGTATTGAAAGGACAAAGTATCACTCATTTTGGTTTTCTTTTTGTTTCATGTATCCTTGTATTCTCTCCATAACAGCTTTTCTAAGAAAAAAAATGTGTTCTTCTATTTATCTGGGTCTACCTCTTATCACCTACCGTGTTTCCCCGATAATAAGACACTGTCTTATTAAATTTTTTGGACAGAAAAACACCAGAGGGCTTATTTTCAGGGGAGGGCTTATTTTAATGAACATTGACAGCAATTTTAATAAACAGGTAAATGTGAACAAAAAAATGTACCTTTATTCAATAAGCAAATCACTGGGGAAGAACAGGATGACACGCTCACTGCTGCAGCTCTGATTGGATGCAGCTCGGAGCGCAGTGTGTGTTTCATGGGGGGGAGGGAGACGGTGCATACAGAGGGTACCATAATGTAGCGTGTAGCGCAGGGGATCACCTTCACTACAGTAGCAATCTCAATAGGGCTTATTTTGGGGGGAGGGCTTATTTGAGAGGAATCTTACACAGTAAGGGGAGGGCTTATTTTCGGGATAGGTCTTATTATCGGGGAAACACAGTAGCAAAGTCCCAGGAACACAGACTCTCAATAAATAAAATACTTCAACTTATCATTAAAATACAAGGAATTCAAGTGACTGCCTTTTCCAAGATTGCCAGTGTGCTCCTCACAGGCTAGAAAGCTGGTGTCTCTCTCAGTGAGACCCTAGAATACTCCATAAATTGGTCTCCAGACTACACCTAGACCTGACAGCTTCAGAGATCTGTGAAGGCAACAACATCTTCAGGTGCTATGCTAGCTGCTCCCTTCTGATTTAGAAAAGAAAGTTTATTACTAGGTGTTTTTGAGTTAATGTTGCAAAAATTAAGCATGCAAGTGAATTCCTACTCATTATTTAAACATCAGGAATTAGTTGGTCAATTAGCATTTACTAAGAACTCAGAGAACTGGGCACTCTGCTAAACACTGGGGCACAAAGAAAAGCAAAAGAGTCCCTGCTGCATGGACTCATGGAGCTCAAAGACTAAATGGGACATAACACACAGATAAATATGTACAAACAAAACATAAACAGGATACATTGGAGATAATCTTAGAGGGAAGGCATCAAGATTGGAAGGATTGGTGAAGGCTCCTTGTAGATGGTGAGGCTCAAAAGCACCTGGGTTATCTGTTTCATCATTTTCAGCAAACCACTTATTTAAATGAAAAATCAGCTCCATTTATGTCACCGTGGTTTGCTTTAAGGTTTATGAATCACTTTCCTCACTACAATCCAGTGAAGTCGATGGGGTAAATATCATTTTGTCAGTTTTACGGATGAAGAACCTAAGATACTGAGTATTTGTTTCATGTATCCTTGTATTCTCTCCATCACAACTTTTCTAGGGAAAAAAGTTTTGTTCTATTTATCTGGGTCTGTCTCATCACTTAGTATAGTCCTAAGCACACAGTTAGAACAAAATATTTCGCTTAATCATTAAAATACACTGAGTTAAAAATGACTGGTCACTCAACCTACTAAGGGTCAGAAGGAGACCTTTAACCTTCTAATTCCAAGCCCAGCCCTGTTTCCACTATAGCACACTGCCTAAATGATTCAAGATGCTGGATTCTCATAACAACATATTATGAGATGTATGCTGGCATATGAACGAAGGCCACCCTAGAAGTAATGTCTGTGCTGGACTCTTAGTTATCAGCCAATTGTGATGAAGTGCTTTCTCAAATCCTCAGATGAGATTGATAACAAGCCTGAAGGTAACTGGATAAAGGGTGCCTAGCAACCCAAAGTTCTCCCCAGATCTTTTACCACCAAAGGCAGTTTGTAGAACACAACCTGCTGAGTGATTGAAAGGCTTTCTCCTCATGCAATATACATATTTTAGTCTCATTCCTCCTTTGAAGCTTCACAAAAGGATTTCTGAGCCCACAGGAGATACAAGCTTTATGGAGAAAGGATTTTTTTTTAATTCACTTGTGTGAAGTGAGTCTAATAAGAGAACCCTGGGGTTGTGATTTAAAAAATAAAATAAAATAAAGTCAGTATGAAAGCTATGCTTACCCAAACAGCATAACTCAAACAGAAGCTAAACTATATCATTTCTAGGAAATACAGTCCATGGATGCCTTTGTCTGAAGTATCATTTTTAAGCTGTTATTTGGATAATAGAAGTATAAACCCTCATTAAGTATTTCCAACAGATAAAGCCTAGCCATACAACTGTGAAAGGACTGAGGCAAAATTGAAAGATTTAATTCATCCATTTTCCCAGATTTCTTTGTACCATGAATGTATCACCAGAATTTCATAGTTTCCAAAGTTCCCAAGGCCAGAAAGACAGGCTGCAATGAAATGGACCTGTTAATCTCCTGGTCACATCCAGTTCTCTTGGAATTCCAGAAGATCAGGTCTAAAGCTTAACATTTTCAGTAGGTTAGAATTTATATTTAAAATTAGAAACTCGGGGACCCTACCAACTTTGACTTACCCTTTTTAAGATGATGATTATGATAACTAATATTTATGTAGCACTTATGAAGTACTTTCCACTGTGCTAAGCACTTTACAATTATTATCTCTTGATTCTCACAGCAACCTTGGGAGGTAGGTGCTACTGTTAGCCCATTTTACAGATGAGGATACTGAGGCAAATAGAGGTTAAGTGATTTGCTCAAGGTCACACAGCTAGTAAGTGTCTTCTGTAATCAAAATACAATGCCTTTCCATACAATTTTCATCAAAAAAAACCCTGGACTTGTTGGAATTGTGCCTAAGAATTGTAAAAGTAAAGAGCTAGGCATACACTGAAAAAATCATGTAGTCCTACCCCCTCTAAGCAGGATTATACCCAGGGATCCTAAAACAACCATGAAAATAAGCACCAGCCCAAACACCAAAGACTTCAAAGAAATCAGAGCAAACCTAAAGAAAATCAGGGAAGGAGGCTAGAAGTAGTCCACTCATAAGAGCACCTAACTCAGGTCTCTCCCCACTCCAATCCATCCTCCATTCAGCTACCAAAGTTATTTTCCTACACCGAAGCTCCAACAAGGGTACCTCCCTACTCAATAAACAGTGACTCGCTATTTTCTCCAACACAAAATTCTCTGTTAACATTCAAAGCCCTTCATCTCTCTCTCTCTCTCTCTCTCTCTCTCTCTCTCTCTCTCTCTCTCT
>NW_027187378.1:9818529-9828002 GCF_028583685.1 Petaurus breviceps papuanus
TCTCTCTCTCTCTCTCTCTCTCTCTCTCTCTCTCTCTCTCTCTCTCTCTCTCTCTCTCTCTCTCTCTCTCACACACACACACACACACACACACACCCCTTTCCAGTCTTCTTACACCTTGCTCCCCATCATATACCCTTTGGTCTAATGATATTGGTCTCCTTGATGTTCTACAAAGACACTTCAGCTCTGAATATTTTTGCTTGCTGCCCTCCATGCCTGGAATGCTTTCTCTCCTCATTTCTGCCTCCTGACTTACTTCAAATCCCAGCTAAAATCCCATCTTCTATAGGAAGTTTTTCCCAAAACCTTTTAATTCCAGTGCCTTCCCTCTGTTAATTTTTTCCTTTTATCCTGAATAACGCTTGTTCATACATATTTGTTGGCTTGTTATCTCTCCTTTTACATTGTTTTCTACAGGCAGGTGATTTTGTTCTCAATATGGGGAGCAATGGGAAAAGGAGATGGTCAAGGGGAGGAGAAAGTATATACTTCATCCTTCAAGTAAAACTGCCCTCTACAGAATTACCAATGATAATAATGAATTAACATTTATATCTTGCTTACCACATTCCAGGCACTGTGCTAAACATTTTACAATGATTATCTAATTTGATCCTCATGACAACCCTGGGAGGTATGTGCTATCCCTAACTTCCAGATGAGGAAACAGAAGTTAAGTGACTTGCCCAGGGTCACTCAGCAAGGAGAGATCTGAAGCTAGATTTGAACTCACCTTCCCAGCTCCAAATCCAGTGCTCAGTCTACTGCACCACCTAGCTGTCTGATCTGTAATTTACGGCAGATCTAATGGCCTTTTCTTAGTTCTCATTCTTCTTGACCTTTCCACATCATTTAAATCTGTTAATAACCATTTCCTCCCCAATTATTGTATGTAGTTTTTTTGTGACAAAACTCCTAGTTCTCCTCCTACCTGTCTGAATGCCCCTCCTCATCTTCTTTGCTGGTTCTTCATCCACATCATGCCCACTAACCATGAGCATCCCCCAAGCCTCTAGTCTGGGCTCTCTCCTCTCTTCCCTCTACATTTGGCGATTCACTTGGTGATTTCATCAGTTCTCTGAGGTTCCCAATCAACAGATCCAGCTCTAGTCACTCTCCTGAACTCCTTTAACCACCTTTTGAATATCTCAAACAGAATATCTCACAGACATATCAAATTTGGCATTTTCAAAACAGAGCTCATTATCTTTCCTCACAAAACTCTTGCCTTTTCCCAATTTCCCTATTACCTTAGAGAAAATCATTATCTTTCTATTCACAATCTCAGTCTCATTTCTTCACTCTCATCTTACATATCCAGTTCACTGGCCAAATCTTGTCATTTCTCCCTTTATAACAGTGCCTGGGGGGAGCTAGGTGGCTCAGTGAATAGAGCACAGGCCCTGGAGTCGGGAGGACATGAGTTCAAATCCAGACTCAGACACTTAACACAAAAACTAGCTGTGTGACCTTGGGCAAGTCACTTAACCTCTATTGCCCTGCCTTCCCCCTCCAAAAAAAAAAAACATGATGCCTGGTAGGTACTTGACAATAGTATGAGGTTAATAAATATTTGGTGATTTGTTGATTGATCTGTAATATGCATCCCTTCTCTCCACTCACATAGTGACCAACCAAATTCAGGCCCTAAACACCTCTCACTTGTACTTTTGCAATAACATACTAATCGTTCTCTTTGCCTTAAGTCTTTCCCCATTCCAATTTTCATTCCAATCCATCCTCCACAAAGCTACCAAACTGATTTTCCTTAGTGTAAGTCTGACTGTACCACCACCACCTATCCTTTTATTAACGCAAGGATCCCAATTACCCCAAAATCAGAGATAGAATTCTGTTTGGCAAATCAACCTGAAGCAGCAAGGCATCTTGAGGGAGAGATAGGAAACAGAATGTACCCAGTGCACTTCAGACTCTGATAGAGATAGCCCCGGGAATTGTAGTACCTCAGTTCCAGACCATAGACCTTCTTTCTATTCTGGCCCCCATCTAGGGGAGCAACCCTACGCAGAAAGGCCCTGCTATATCTGCTACCACCAACATATTTGTTGAGTGCCTAACTGACCAACCAATACCAACTGCCACCAACAGGGGAGTAAACTCAAGAGCACTGGGGAAATCCATGTCCCACAGACCCCTGACCCTGCTTCCAACACTACCACCACCAACACCTACCACTGACCAATCATCATGGGTACATGAACACAAGAGCCCTGGGGGGAACAGCAACATCCCCTAGACCATAGATCCACCTTCCAATCTGGTCTTTGTAGCTTCCATCCAGAAAATCAACTCTTGCCAAGGTGTGATCTTACAATTTCCCCTACAGATGGTAGAGCCCCTCAATGAGCTGGAAAAGAAAGTTCTCATGATCAAAGTCTTTGGCATTTTCAAATGGTTCAACATCAAAAACACCCACCCCTCCATATACTCTACAATCTAGAAAAACTATCTTACTTTCCATTCCTTACAATTAGATAGCACAGTGGATAGATCCCTCATCCTGGAAGTCAGGAAGACCCAAATTCAAATCTGACCTCAGATACTTACTACCTGTAGAACCCTGGGCAAATCATTCAAATCTCTGTTTGACTCAGTTTCCTTATCTATAAAATGGGGACAGTAAGTGCACCTACTTCACAAGGTTGTAGTGAGGATCAAATGAGATAATTGTATAACAGCACAGTTTCCAACATATAGTTCCCATCTCTTCCCTTCCTCTCTTGCAAAAGACATTCCATTTCCTATCTCTGCACCTTTGTAACATCTGTCCCGCATTCCTAGAATGATCTCCGTCCTCACCTCTGCTTGCTGACATAAATTTTTACCTAAAAAAATTAGAGGAAAACATCTCTTTGCAAGATTTTAGTGATCTATTCTCATAGCACTCATAGGGATGAGTTCTTTTTTAGAAAAAAGAAAAGGAAAGGAAAAGAAGTAAAATCATCCAATACCATGAGCACATTTCATCTGAGAGTGTATATACTGCTATTCTATCCTAGTAGAACTAATCTGACAATGAGAGCAAAGAAATTTTTCATTGTCTGTTCTCCAAGACCTTAACTGGTATTTCATTTGGTTTGCTTTTAGTGATCTTTTCACTTACATTGTTATTGAAACTAGATGTATTTCTGTCTGGGGGGGGGGATACTTATTTAATTTGGCAGCAATGCATAGAAATCTTCCCATGTTTCTCTAAATTTCTCTTACTTGACCACATCATTCCATTATATTCATAGTTGGGTTTTTTCCATCATTCTCCAACAATTGGCTTCTACTTTGTTTCCATGAAGAGAATTTTGGGGCATATATTGGATGTTTGTTTCTGTCTCTGACTTCTTTCTTTAGTATGTTTGCTTAGTAGTTATGTTTCAGAATCAAAAGGTATGGCCCATTTGGTCACTTCTCTTCTATAACTCCTGATTGGTACTTAGAATGGTTCCATGTACAGAGCAGCCCCTCAAACACAGTTACCATTTTGGAGTATCTTTGCCAAATTGAATGGTGTGAGATGAAACCAAAATTGTTTTAATTTGCATTTCTCTTAGTAGTGATTTGGAAAATATGCTTTCATCTGATCATTTGTAGTTTCCAATTCTTCTTTTATTAACTATTGTTCATATCCTTTGACCATTTATCTACAGTGGAAATGGTTCTTGGTGTCACACACCTGTGTCAATTCCCTATGTATTTTGAATATCAGACTTTTATCAATGACTTTTAGTACAAATATTCTTGTCACTCTATCTGCCTTTTCTCTTCTATTGCATCTTCAATGGTTTTGCATTTGCAAAAGCTTTTTGATTTTATGAAGCAAAATTGATTATTTTATCTTTTATGATCTCTTCTTTCCCTTGCTTATTTAAGAATTCTTCCCAGTCATAATTATCAAAAGTACATGAGCTCATCCTTTTCTAATTTTGTTTTGTCTTATGATGTAACCTTTTATATTCAGGTCATATATTCATTCTGAGTTTAATATGGTGGTAGGGCATAAGTTGTTGGTATAAATCTAAGTTGTGCAAACTACTTTCTGGTGTTCCCAGAAGCTCTTGCCAAAGTCTCCCAGGAATTTATGTTCTTGGACTTATCAATCACTGGAATAATTACTTTTATCACTTTTAGGTCTAGTTTATCTGGTCTTTTCCACTGGTCCTTTTCTCCGCATTTTTATGTGTTTTTTTATGTTTTTCCAGTCCAAATAATATTTTGACACCGATGATTGTTGTTGTTGTTGTTGTTGAATCATTTCAATCATATCCAACTCTCCATGATCCTTTCTGGGGTTTTCTTGGCAAAAATACTGGAATGCCATTTAAAAAAAATACTGGACTGCTTTGGCACTTTCTTCTCCAGTTAATTTTACAGATGAGAAACTGAGGCAAACAGGATTAAGTGACTTGCCCAGGGTCACACAGGTAGTAAGTCACACAGGAGGACTCAGGTTTTCCTGATTCCAGGGCCACTGTATAATATAATTTGAGGTTTAGTAATACCATTAGCCTTCCTTTTGTACTTTTTGTTATTATGACTCTTGAGATTCTAAATGTTACATGGTTCCAAATGAATTTTGTTATTGTTTATCTCTAGCTTTATAAAGTATCCCCTTGGTAATTTGAATGATATAGCACTAAATCTAGTAGTTTGTATGTCTTTCATTTTTATTATATTGGCAAGACCCTCCTATAAGCAGTGAATAGTTCTCTGTCTCTATATTTGTAAAGATTGCTTTATAATTGTTTTTATATAAATCTTGATAGGTTTAACTCAGATATTTTGTGCATTTTGTAGATGTTTTGAATGAAATTTTCTTATTTCTTCCTGGCTCTACCAATATTGTATAAAATGTCCATCTTTACAGATATCTAGATTAATAGCTAAAGCTATTGATCATCCCAAAAATTGTCTTTACTGACTGTTCACTTTCAAAGTGCACCATCATGATGTCTACAAATAGAGAGAATTGTATCTCCTCTTTGTTGATATCTATGCCTTTGATTTTGTTGTATTTATAGACTATTATTTCTAGAACTATGTCAATTAATAGTGGAAAGAGGGGATATCCTTATTTTAGCCCCTGGCCTACTGGGAAAGCTTATAATGTTTCTCCATTGTAAATAATGCTAGCTATTAGTTTTCAATAAATGTTTTTGCCTATATTAAAGAAGGGCCCTTACATATCTGTGCTGGGGGGGGGGGGTTAACACATACAAATGCTATTTTTTTCCAAAGACTTTTTATGTATCTATTGACATAAGCATGTGGTTTTTGTTATTTTTGTTTGTTTGTTTTTATGATTAGGAAAAGAATTTCAAGAACCTCCCTCAGTAATTCTTTCCAAAGTCCTTTAAATCCACCTTATTGGATGACATTGTATCTAATGTGAGCTTTCTTCTCTACAGTCATGGGACCCGCTGTGCAGGGGAAGTATCAGCAGCAGCCAACAACAACATCTGTGGGGTTGGAGTGGCTTACAATTCCAAGGTTGCAGGTATGCTGTTCCCATGATAGAGAACTGCTAGTTCTCTCATAGAAAATCTATAGAGTGCCATACGTTATTCTTCATGTTCTGCCCAGAGGAGTAATGTCCTAGAAACAATCTGCATTGATTATCCACCCTATTTTCCACTCCTCATTTTTTCACTAGATTCTAGTATAAATCCCTTTTTTATGAAATGCACTCTGAGTGAAGAAAATCCAGGATATATATAGCATGAGTAACAAGGAACAGAAAGCAAGTTTCAGAAATGATAACCTATAAGGTAATAGTTTTACTCAAAATTGTTATAAACTCAGATTGTTGAGCATATGTAGACTTTTACAGATCACATACAAAATTCCAAACTAGGCCATACATCTGAACTTAGCCCTCAGGAAAATGATGAAATTCACTTGGCAGTAGTTTATTATATCAAACTAGAGACCAAAAACTCTTTAGAATCCATTTTTAAGTCCCAGTAGGCAATCTACATTACCTCTTTCCAGCGACTTGGGAACTTGTAGCTGAAGGTGGGATGAGAAATGCAAAGAAAATGAGAAACACTAATGAAACCTTTCATTAAAAAAGGAAGGGGGTGGCTAGGTGGTGCAGTTGAATAGGGCACTGGCCCCAGAGTCAGGAGGACCTGAGTTCAAATCCTGCCTCAGATACTTAACACAAAACTAGCTGTGTGACCTTGGGCAAGTCACTTAACCCCAATTGCCCTAACTTGCCCCCTCCAAAAAGCAAAAAAATAAAAATAAAAAAGAAGAAGGAAGAAAGAAAGAGAAAAGAAAGGAAGAAAAAAGTCTCTAGGGGACTATGAGAAAAGTTTGGTTCTTAGTTCTTTCTAAGTTTTGCTTGAAGTTCATTCCTAATTTATTCAGGCTGAGTCACCAACCTCAGTGCTTCACTTCCATGATTTTTTTTAGTAATAACAGTCTTGGCATTTCTTCCCTAGAAACCTAGTGAGACCATAACCATGTTCGGTGCTGACACTTGCATTCCCAGATTGCTAAATAAAGCAGTAACCTCCCATATAAATCCTGCCACTTAACTATATCACACACCTGCTGTCACTGGGTGTTAAGAGACTTGACAGAACTCGGTGATGAATTTCAGAGAGATATATCAGTAGATTTCTAAAAAGTAAACAGCTGGGAATTTTGTCCCTTGAGTCTTAGTTCTCTTGGTGTTTTGTGTATTCATAGTGCTGGTAAGAAAATGTTGACAACCATAATGAGATTGGGGATGGGAAAGAATATCCCCAGATTAATATTTTATATTCAAGGTTTGTACCTGGGATGGTAGTTGAAAAAAATCTGGCTCTATATAGCTATGGGAGAAGTGAATAGAACAGAAAGATGAGAATCTGGTACAGACTCACTTTCCACTCTGATGGCCATCTTCCACACAGTTTTGTCTGACCTTTCAAGGGAGCCACGTGTGTGAGTGCACAGATGAGCTCCTCAGGGTTTGGAGGTCCACATGTCAGAAAAAGGAAAAGAGCTCTAGGCAACCCTTTGATTTCTGGCTGAATCATTTTTCCTCTCTCATTATTGAAAATCCCTTCCTCTCATTCGCTCACACCAGTCATTTTTGTCTCATGTTCAGCACCATGATTCATGGTTTGTACCTGGACCAATATGGTAAATCCATAGCCTAGAGGTACCCAATTTTCTTCCTAATTTGGAGGAACAAGTCTCCTAGTTTCTATGCTCCAAAAAAATTAAATACCTGATCCAAAATCCTTCACTTGTACAGTATTGCTTTTAACACTTTCAAACACTTTCAAGTATTATTCTGCTCTCACCTACTAAAGCAAGTAGTATTATCCCTTTTTGACATGTAAAAAAAAAAACCTGAAGTGTGCAATGGTTGAGTGATTTGCCCACCTAATGAGTTAGTAGCTGAGACAGAACTAGAACCTATGTGTTAGAGAAAGACTTACAGTCAGAGGACCTGGATCGAATCTCAGTTCTCTTGTAGGACCTTAGACAACTTTTTAAACCTCTTTGTGCCTCAGCTACCTCCTCTGTAAAATAAGGAAGTTGTATTATATGACGTCTGTCTAGCTCTAAATACCATAGGCTGGGTCAAAAACCTGGATTGGCTCCATGTGTGATGGTGGGTAAGTCACTCAACCTCCTTAACCTCAGTTACTTCAACAGCAAAATAAGAGGGTTGGTCTAGCTACCCTGTCAGGGTCCTTCTGGCTCTAGGACTCCCTTCTCAGCACATGTTGCTGTCTCACCTGCCCCTCGGTCTGGCATCAAGTTGTCATTCCTGTTGTTTCTACTATGTCTGTTGCATGGGGCTGCCCTCTTCCCGGGCATCTAACCTTAAACCCATCTTCTCATAGCCAAGCAGCCTTTGTAGAATCTCTACTCTATTAAAAATAATGGATCAAATGAGATCATAACCTCCACTTAAACAGGTTCAGGCACTCCTAATTTAAGATGAATGAACCTCAGAAACTTCAAATTACAGTTCCTCATTCTGGTCAGCAATTTTAAAAAAACTAGCTGTGGCTTGTAGTAGCTCTTTAGAGAGGAATCTCTGCTTGTATGAGCAGCCAAACAACTCATGGCAAAATCCCTTTTTTCTAACTAGAAGCCACTCTGAAGATAGATTAGCAGTCTATAGCCCCACCCAGTGGCCAGGAGAGATCACAAGAAGTCCATCCAAGCTTTGGAGGAAGCTAGAGACCTCCGCAGCCTATCTCCTATTCATGACTAGAGAGGATACTAAAATAAGGGCAACAGTTCCCACCCCTTTAATCCATCAAATTCAAAGTTGGCAAAACTTAGAGAAGACCCAGAATACAAAAGGGAAATTATGAATTGATTATAAAATAGGGAACCTGACCCATCCTAAAGAAGGTAAAAGGCGGAAAAGTTCAATGGAAAGAACACCTGGACCTGGAGTCAGAGAACCTTGATTCTAATCCCAGTTCAGCCACTTACCCTCTGTGTAACCTTCAGCAAGACAACCCCTCAAAGCCTCAGTTTCTAATCTGTAAAATGAGGGAATAGATTCTGTGATCTCTAATGTCCCTCTAACCTCTATATATATGCACCTCTGATTATAAAATTGGGCTAAAGGAATCAAATATTTAGCCTTGAATAGGTAAAACTGAGAAGTCAATTAATAATGATTCTGAAGTTTATAAAAAAGCGTGACCACATGTTTCTGTTTCTATTTCCACCATAGAGAGAACTAACAGAAAGGGGTTTCTAAGGGAATATTCATATCAGAAATGTCTTCCTGGATGAAAAGGTTTATGGAACACTAGAACAAAATTACCAAAGGTCACTGAATTCTCCTCTGTAAAGACCATGTAATGTAATGCCAAGGAAAGGCAACTTCCCAAGGTTCAAAATACCAGCATAGGTGCTCTCCATTTTATTCAGTGACCAACCAAGAACAGAGAAGATCAAAACATGACATCATTCCAAAATACAGCATTTACTAAGTGTGATTAAATAATCTCCAAGGACTACCCCACCCCAGGACCTTCCAATCATTCAATCAATTACAAAGTCCCTGGTCTAAACACTTCTCCACCCCTAGGCTATACCTTTATTTGTCAATCACAGAGCACAAAAAGGTCAAAAGTTCCCCACCCCTGGATCACAATTGAATCTACCCCAGAGTTACATCAAGTTTAAACACAGCACTTAATACCCAAATGGAGGTCTTTTCTTCATCTTGACAGGAGGCAAGTTCTCAGCAATCTTGGTTCCTGGGGAGACAAGGCTTAGCAAGGCCATAAGATACATTGCCAATCCCTTCATGAATTTATCCTCTGTCTGTAGAACAGTCCTAGAACCCCTGAACACATTAGCAAAGCCCTCTCCCAGGATTTCTGTAAACATACAACAAGAAAATCCTTCTTCAGGGCTTCTGAACCAACAGAAAGGCTCCCAGACCCCTGCAACAACAGCACTGTCCTTCACCAGTGGACAGTATT